>NC_090925.1:222139357-222449126 GCF_040938575.1 Ambystoma mexicanum
CTACACAAAAGCCAAAATTGTTGTCTCTCGCTGCAGGACTCTCTGGTGGTGTTGTCTCACTGTAGTGCATGATGTTATCTGTAGTCTGTTTTACACCGCAGGCTTTGGGGCAATGTGAAGTTCTGTTTGTCACCACAGCACTTGCTAGCATCTCTGTAGCCTGTATTGTACGACGGTTGGACGTGATGGTATCTACCGTCTGTTACAGCAGAGCGTAATGACATTTTTATTATCTATATCATTTTTGGTTATGTTGGTATGTGTAGGTTTACCAATACAAGACATTGGCATTTGGTCAGTGTCTCAGATCGCAGCGCAGGCTGGTATCTGTAGTCTGGCACGGTTAGGCGTGCTGGAAATTGTGGCTTGCCTGGCACTGTCTCCTGCTACTGATAGTGATGGTATGTGTAGTTGCTCTGTCGCAGCAGGGCATGATATTGTACTTCTGTGAGGTGCCTTTCTCGGTAATCTCCGTATTTCATCATAGGATGGCCTTAATCTGAACCACCCGTGCGATTTATGTTCAGCCAAAGCTCGGGAGGTCAAAACTCGCAAAGAATTCCTTGGATCCCACAGAGGGCTCCTAGTAAAAGTACACGAGCTTGCTGTTCTTTTTCACCACTTAGCAAGCCCCGCCCACCTGGTGCCTTCCTGCTTCCCGCTCCTTTTCACCACTTAGCAAGCCACGCCCACCTGGTGCCTTCCTGCTTGCCGCTCTGTCCCTCCAGCTTCTTTTCCTTTGCAGATGGGGAGCAAGTGCAAGTGGATCTAGGTCAACTGGCCTAAGCCCCGCCCACCTGGTACCTTCCTACCTGCTGCTCTTTTTCACCACTTAGCAAGTCCCACCCAGCTGGTGCATTCCTTCACCATCACTGTCTTGTGGCCAATGCTGGATTTGACTTTTATGGACTTCATTCATTCACGATGCGTCACTCTTTCTCAACTCTCATGCTGGACTTACTTTGCATCTTGTACTCGTGGTGGCCCTGAATCATGCTATTCCCATCTTCATCTTGTATCCTGGCTTGCAACATTATGTGTTACTAATTACTTCTGCAATTGTATTCACTCTCCACTCTTGCTTCTCCACTCTTTTTGACTTCTTGCTCTCTTTTCTCTCCTCCTTTCCCTTCTCCCTTTTCCTATCTCCTCCCCTTACTTTCTTCTATGCACTTACTCTATCAGAATTGTCCCTGGACCTAATATGATAGCAACCTCGTCTGTTTCCTCCGCCCTCCCATTACTGTTTTTTTCCTCCCCAACACGCCTCCAGCACTATCAGAAATGTCGTCAGGCCTAGTATGATAGTCGCTTGTTTTGTTCCTCCCCTCCCTTTCTGCACCCCTCTCCCTCACCTTTTTGTTTTTCTCCAGCTCTACCAGAAATGTCGTCAGGCCTAGTACGGTAGTCGCCTGTCTGTTTCCATTTCCTTCTCACTCACCCCCTCCCTTCCTTATCTATGTCTTATCTCTTGCACTATCTGAAATGTCGTCAGGCCAAGTACGATAGTTAATTTCACATCCTTACTGTTCATGGCCTGTAAGAATGTGGTTGTATTTTCCCTTGTTCCCTCCCTTGCCTTGAAGCGCTTCGAAACACATTGTGTATAGGCGCTATATAAATAAACGATCATATCACGATGCTGGATTCTGTGTGCCCGGGTGTTAGTCAGAATCACCTGCAGTACCCTTTGGGAACACTATATGCAATTAGGACTAAAAGTGTAAGCACAATTTCACCTTTGGTACAAGCCTGTACTACACAGTAAGGTGGTAGCGATGGCTGAGCAGCCAGATTTATCTCAGTAGAACAAGTTACACAAAGGACCAACTAATACAGTGATTGAACCAAACACTTACTCAAGGTTTCTTGGTAAAAGAATATACATTTATTTACTCAGTCAGTTAGAAAATATTACACTAGCAAGAGCAGCTCAATATCGCACATTAATAAACCACAAATACACAACCAGTAAGTAAATGAACAAGTTTAGCTCCACTGCAGTGGGAACAAAATGGCACTTCAGATACTTAATAAAGGAGTAAAAAGACAAGGTTATAAGAACAGACAGCCAAAATACATTCATAGGCAGGGCAAAGGGTTTCGGTTAACTACAACCAGCAATTCTTCTCAATAGGCTTGGGCCAAAGTCAATGGTTCAGAGTCTTTGTATAGGATAGCACAGTTCTGGTAGATAACAGTTAAGTCTTTGCCACAGAGTTTAGAAGAGTTTGACTAGGCAAAAAGTTTGACAAATGTTTAGGGAAGGACAAGCCTTCGAAGTTGAGAAAGCTTCCACAAACTCTCGCAGTGGCTGAAAAGATTTCTGGACTGCGTTTGGACAGTACCTTTTTGTATTGAAGAAGAGCTGAAGCTGAGGCAGTTGTTCCTGGCAGTTCGAGCAGATCTTGCTGTTCCTGAGCTTCAGTCGTGGGGACAAGGATGACGGCGGGAGGTTCCTGAACTGCCTGGGGATGATGCCAAAAGCTTTAGCAAGACGTTGGTTTAAGGTGTGAGTGCCTTAAAGTCAGCAAGCTGGTTTCCTTCCCTCTGGCTATCCGGTCTTCAACAGCACTCTGATGAAAATTCGACCAGATGGGGACGCTGTCCAGGTGGCTTATGAGTTGGTTGTTCCCACCAAACTCAAGGGAAGAAGTTAACCTTGAAGGGCTTCTCTGTCGATTCGAGTTTCAGGTAATTCGGACCTGCAGCAGGGCTTCACCGGTCGTCCAGGAGTTGCAGCAGTCCTCTTCCTTCAGCTCGTCTTCGGTTCTTTCGTTCCAGTGGTCTACTCTGCTTTCCAAGTCCCAGAGACCTGCTTTTAAACAGTTTTCCCCCATTCATTCCAGCCTGGCTTTCACTCACAGAGCAGGGTGGCTGTCCTTGCTGGACAGTCAGCCGGCCAATCACACCTGAGTGCTTTCAGGTCTCCTAGGAGATTAAGCACAGGGAGTTTCGGGCACCTCCCTCACATCCTGTCCATCCCAGACACTCAGACGCCAGAGGAGGGCTTCAGCACTGAAGCCCGACAAAGGCCAATGAACAAAGGGACCAAACCTGGTTTGGCGTACAGAGACAAACACAAGAAGGACCTTTCCTAAAAGAAATGGCAAATAAAGATGACTGGAGTCTGTTCTTTCAGATAGGTCTGGGGCACCATATTCAAAAACATGGCTGTCCCGATTTTTAGCTACCGCTGTTAGCGGTTGGGAACAATCATGGTAGTTGATCTATACCACAGCCACCAGCCATTTTAAAGTAGGAAAGGGTAACGTTTAACTGTTAAATTAGTGTTTTGAAGCTAGGCAACTCCTCCAGCACCCTATAGTAAGATAGGGTGTGCTGGGTTAGTAAATTTAAAGAGACTAGTAAAGTCAATTTAACTTTACATGGTCTGGGAGACGGTAGTCATTCCCAGAGAAGGTATTTAAACCTTGGGAAGTCTAAAAGACATCCCTGTGTCACTGCACTGAAGGTGCTCTGTGACACACAGAAAAAGATGATGCCTATGGAGTTGTTTTAAAAACTCCATAACCAAAGAACACAAAAGTAAAACGCACACAAAATACATGGAAGAGTGGGGAAAAAGGATCACACTCTTCCCAGGTAAAAAAATAAAATCTTAGAAATCCAGCAAAGTTGCTGGGGGGTCTCAAAAGGTATGGGAAATTAACAAATCTTGAGAATTCTCCCTAACACCGCAGGACACGCTCTGCTAGGCGGGTCCATGCCGGATGCTGTTTGCCCAAAGGCCTTGTGGAGAACACACTCTACTAAGCTGGGCCATGCCGGATGCTGTGTGCCCTGGGGCCCCCATGGAGAACATTGTCTGCAAGGCTGGTCCATGCCGGGTGCTGTGTATGCTGGGGCCCCGTGGAGAACACGCTCTGCTAGGCTGGGCCATGCTGTGTGCCCATGGGCCCCGTGGAGAACACGCTGTGGTAGGCTGGGCAATGCCGGGTGCTGTTTGCCCAGGGGCCATGTGGAGGACACGCTCTGCTAGGCTGGGCTGTACCGGATACTCTGTTCTAGGCTGGGCCATGCCGGATGCTGTGTGCCCGAGTGCCCTGTGGAGGACACACACTGCTAGGCTGGGCCATGCCGGGTGCTCTGTTTCCCTCCCAACCCCCTTTTTGACTAGACTGGTCTTTTCTGGTCGCTATGCTCCCAGCGAGCCCTGCAGACACCTTCTACGCACTAGACTTGCCTATAGCGAGCGGGTGCCGGGGAGGAGGGTGTTTTCACAGATGACTCGTTCTGGATTGAGAAATTGGCCTAAATGTAAGCAGCCGGTGCTTGCTCGCTCCACGTCCGGACTCATTCCCCTGGCTGCTATTAATATCGGAACCAGATGGGTTTCACAGGTCCTCTTGGCACAGCCCGCACGTTTACTTTCAGAAGCTGTAAACTGCCCGCCTTTTGGCCCATAGTGGACCAGTTTGAGTTACTGCACTGTGCCGCTAGTTGGTCGTTTTGACCCATGTTACTGGCCACATGTCCTGTTCCAAACGTATGTTAGCAAAAACCCACCTTGGTTAGCACTCAAACATTTTGCCACGAACAGCGGTAAATGTGTGCCAATAAAAAAACTAGATGGTGGGGGACAGGGTAGGTGGGAGGGGGCAAGGTGCAACAAGTGTCAAGGGTTTGTGGATGGGCCAGGTTGACTGGCAAAAGAAGGAGATTATCTGTGTGTTGTTTCATTAATTTCTCTCTGTTGGTCAGTTCTTCGGAACCTTTATATATGCCCGTCTGAAATCCTTTTCTTGCTTTTATTGACGCTGCTGGAACCCATACCTAAAGGGGAAGTTCACTCAGAACTTTTATTGGCCCAATGGATAGGGCATGTATATTTTGATCGATTCGAAAAATGTTTCCTATGCCTCTTACCCTTTATTTATTTATCCCATTTACACATGCAGAACTCGCTTGTTGGAAGCCGTGACCTTGCTATTCTTATCAGTTGATCCATCACCCTTAGTTCCAGTCCCCTCGTGGCAGTAAATCAGAAGACCGCCCCTAAAGCTGACCTCATTAGAAGCTTACGCCCCTTGTCACACCTGTGCATATCTCATGTCTCCCATTCAGAAACCAACCGACCAACCAAGGCTGGTCCTGCTTAGCTTCACAGAGCAGCAGGGTTAAACCCATTCAGGCTGTAAAGCCATACAATCAATGCTTCTAACTACCACCCTGAATGCTACTAATCATTTGCTGATCCTGCCCCTCGGTTGGTTTGCGAATGGGTGACTGCCTGGGAAATACCAAGCTTAGTGATTATTGGACATGGATTAAGTTTTTTTATTTTTTTGTTATTTAATTTGATCGCAGCTAGCTCGACAGACCCACTAGCTGACTGATTAGAGCCTGGGTTTACCAGGCGCAGGTTTCAGTAAATTCAATCAAAAATTGTATGATTTTAAAAATGTTAGACATAATAAAAAATATATATTAACATGCTCTCCCATCCGCAAACTAAACAAGGGCGATCCTGCTTAGCTTCACAGGGCATGATTGGCAAATGATTAATAGCATTCAGGGGGCTTGGGTAAAGCACTGACTGTATTCGACTTTACAGGCTGGATGGGCTTGACCTTACTTCCCTGTGAAGCTACGCAGGATCAGCCTTGGTTGGTTTGTGGATGGAGACACAAGGCATGCGCTGGTGTTATGACAAGGGGTGTAAGCTTCTAATGATTATAGGTCGGTGCCTTTGGCCGAATGAGCAGCTTCCGGCTCGTCAGTGGATCAGAAGGTGTCGTCCTTCCAGGCACCCTACTGGTGCCACACCGCGTGCAGGAGGCCCAAGGACTGGGCCCGGCACGAGGACGGTGTCCCTGCTGGGCAACACAGTCCCCCTTGAATGCACGGGCCATGTGATCATGGCTGAATGTGCTGCCCCGGCCTGGGTGCCCCCACAGCCGGGGCTGCGGTGAGCTGGGTGACCCCAGCCCACGTGTTTAACTCTGGTGATCCGAAGCTCACAGGGTGACCCCTGTGATCCAGCAGCTGTGTGAACGCACCCCCCCCCAATGGTACTATGTCGGGTGATCCCATCCTCGTAGCCATTGTTATGACCCCATGTGTATGCCATATGAAATGTATTCATGTGAGGGTGAGGTATGTAATTGATATGTTTTCAGTTTCAACTCATTTGATGCATGTTACATTACTTCATGTGAGTGCATATTGTTGTTTGACTTGTTAATGTATCTCGAGCTGAGAGTATACATTGAGCACTGTTTGTGTTAGAGAGCAGTGCTTGTGGCCCACTTCTGGTCGGAACTCAAAGAATCTGAGTTTTTGCTAACTATATTTTCCACTAATATTACATTGCTATTTACATTTGGAAACTTCAGGCCAATCTGGGTAAATGTGTATAAGATGCATGTGTGCAGTTTATATGGGGTTTCATTGTTTTTAATGTTTAACACTTAATAGAGTCAGTGCTGGTGGATGAGTATGATGGCATGTCTGGCCCACTTGGGAGGAAGGGGGGAGGAGCTACGTTCTGAGGATGTGTTACATCAATTCCGTTTTTTGATTTTTGCCCAATTGGGTTATATACTGTGTTCTTCGCAAGGAATCTTTACCTTGAATAGTACGAACGCTGCCACTTTCAAGTTGCTTTGGAAGCACGTGTACTGTTTGTCACAGATATGTGTATTTGTTTTTTATTAAACTTTATCTCGGAATCTCTAAATACAACCATAACAATGGCCAGCCCACAAATCTATTATCTTAATACTTTGCTGATTAGTATTTTGGCAAATTAGACATCCTTTAGAACTTTAGCTCTTGGAGCGCGAACAGACTTTTTTTTTGTGCCATTGAAAGATGGCGCTCCGTTTTAGAGTTGGGACCAGCTTCCGGTCATTTCAGTCCTCTGACCTGCATATCATGTGACATGAGGTTGTGGGCTGGCCTTGTTGTTAAAATTACGAAACGAGAAATTGCTATTGCACCATTGCCTGACGAAGTTCCTTTAGGAGGCTGGAACGCGTGGCACCAGTAACTTTGTGTTTCCTATGTGGTGGTCTTGTCCTGGGTGTATAGTTGTCTTCTTGAGTGTTCCCTTCACTTCTAAAGACTATTCATTCACGAAGATGTATTTGCGCTGAGGCGTTCCAGTAGTATTCCATCTCTTCAAGTAGTGGTCTTTCTACAAGCCATATATTCTTTGCGAATACTATCAACTTCTGCAACATTGTCTGCTGCGAGTTTTCTGCACCACCCTTCAGAGGGTGATGGCTCTGCCTTGATGATCTCCTCTGTTACTGTTGCCACTATGCATTCTTCTTGCAGGTGTGTGTTGTTGGTGCCTTTTTTTTTTTTAACCTGCATAGTTGATTAACTGTGATCTATTAGTGCTCCAGATAAGCTTTTGAGGTGGTATTTTACCCCCTATTTTTAAACTTTGTGATTAAATGTGATTTCAAGTGAGTAAAAATCACTTTTCACCTTTGCAAGAGTAAAATGTATGTGACATCCAGCCGACGTGTGCAAAAACTGTATGGCAATCATTAAAATGCAGCAGCGTTCTGCATTGTGACAGAACATACCTTTCATTATTTCTCGGTCTGGCCATTTGATCTCTGCTGTATATATTTAAATGTTGAAAACACAAAACCTAGCCAATTACATAGTAAAGCAAACATGAATTGTATTGTCTGTTGAGGTATGATAGCATCATTGTCTTTTGATCTTTTCCTGGAGTTATTTCTAAATGGAATGCAGATGTTCTGATACAACAGTGCAAAGAGGCAGTGGCTCCACGCTAAATTCTATACCTAATCTCATGGTGAAATAGTTGTTTTTATATACATAGAAAATATTTATCACAATTATCACCAAACCAAAGTTGGTACTCCTTTATCGACCTTGAAAGGATGAAAGGCTCAGTTGGTCTTGCCAGGATTCAAACCTGCAACGTACAGATGGCAGCAACGAGCACTCAACCGGCTGAGCTATCTTATTGGCTAACAGCCTTCAGAGGTCGGTAAACTGAGTATCGACTGAAGTATAATAATTACAGTGCCTAGATGTTGGACAAACCATGTATGAAAAGTTAAATTCCTATCTGGATTACCACAGCAACATGTTTGTCTGAGTTTTTGTTTCAATTACACATTTAACTTTCACTTGTTTTTGAACAGCACTTGCACATCCTGGAAAGTCAGGCTTTGGATGTTTTAATTGTTGTCTTGAAGATTTGAGAAGCTTGAACACCTGTGATTGGTGTAATGACAATCACTCACCCTTGAGCAAAGACTCGGCTGCCACTGGCCATTTATAGTAATGTTCCCCATTGACTGCAAGGTTGCATGGATGAAGGGCGATGTTTCTTCTGTGAGTTTTTGACCCACTTTCACGTCTTGTGGTGTTTGTCCTGTCTTAGCGCTATTATGCCTCTGGGCCTGTGTTTAGGCACTTTATAGATAAAATAAATGAAACTAGACTGTGCACACTGATCATTTTACACACTGTTTTTATAATTTGAGTGTAAATTCAATTTTATGAGTGTAAAAATGATCTGCCTCCTCATGATTATGTGGACAGGACCCCTGAAAAATACAATTGTGCTTTCACTGGAAACAAAAGCATAATTTGATACAAACGATTAATCCTCAATTGCAACTTAGTTTTCCATCTAATTAAGCATACAATCCTAAAATGCTAGCAAAATATGCTCCATGAGCATCTACACACAACACAGCAGAAGCTGAATGGAAAGAAACCACTCCTTTTTTATCACAGTGTACAGTTTCTTTTTTTTTTTTTTTTTGAAAGGCTTCTGAGAAATTCATTGTTTGTCCATGTCTTGAAGTTACCTCCATGTCGATTTAGAAATCAAACGAGCGTTTTGGTTTCTGTCCAGTAACCTGACCTTTGCACTGCCCTTTGCTCTAAACTTGTGCGTAAGTGTACACATGAAAAGAAAGCAGTGGTATTCACATGCATAAAAGGGCCTGGTATGAAACTTCTCTGGGGGCCTGTCTATTGTATAGCTGCATTCCTGCATCTTTGATGCAAATGATGTTTGTCTTCTGGTATTCCTCAGCCCTCGCCCATTGCGTGTGGCCAGTCTGAAACCTTAATTTTCTTCCTCACATGTATGCTTTGAAATGATGGTGCAGGCGATAGTTTCTCTTTCGATAGCCAAATAATGTTGTTTTGTCTCTGTCGACGTCTTGGCTGCAGCTGTGTACATTCCGTCCCTTCTCGTTTGCCTCAGTGTTGCTGCTGTCCCACTGGTGCCTGCTTCCATGTTGTGTAATTCATATTGAAAGTCTTCAGGTGTGATACATTGGAAATTTCCTCTCGATTTTGTGTCGGGCTCCTTTTCACTGATCGGTCCATTCCTATGATTCACCCTTTTTCAGAAGTCTCCTTAGACATTTAGTTTTTGTGGAGAGCCCATCCGGAAACTTTGCATAATACTCACTCATGCACATGATCGATTTCAATTGTTATTTATTCACTGATTGAGGCGCTGATTGAGGCGCCTTTTCTATTTCTTGCTCGAGGCTCTCCTGCTGCCAGGAATGGAATACCCCTGCAAGTCCAATTTTCCTTTTTTGAATTTGAATGTCTCAATTTTTACATGGTATCCTGTTGTGTTTTTTTAAAAAAAATGTTTTATCTCGTTTGCACTTTATTTACACTATATTGTGTTTTTACAGTGGGGGTCCTGAAAATGCTTTACCTTTTTGATTCCTTGCAAGGATTTTGTCCTCCTCCCCTAAATACTGAGGCCTCTTAACACATATGAGCTGAAACGCATGATAAAAGTCTGTTGGCTTTGTCAATCGGGGCTTTCACTTCACTTGGTGATATATGCTGGTGATGCACAGCTTTTAAAATCTCTTTGCCTCTCCTAGCGGCAGCATCACTTCTGTGATGTTGAATCGTGGAAAATTGTCACCAAGTACTTCTTGAGTCCATGCACAACCTTCATTTCCCCGATCCATTTTTTTCTTGTTAAGACTATGGGGCTTACCCATTTGCAAACTTCTAAGCTGCATCACCAGCTTTGTTTCAGTATGTCTGGAGCTTTTCTCTTATTGTCACTGCCACTGGTCTGACTTTCTGCTTTACCAGTATTGCGCTGCCTTTTATTTTGTGCAAGTAACCCTTCAGTGTCCCTATGGTGTGAGCAAACACCCTATGGTGGGACCAAGCCTGATTTACATGTGGTCTTTCCCCTTTTGTAATGTCTCGGCGGGCAATAAAACAATGGTCTGGAGGGTTGCCAAGAGCAATGCCAGAGGCTAAGATTGATTCTAAACCTTACAGCCATCACTGCTTCTGTTTTGCCGGGCATACACACTGTGGCATGCCTTTCTAGTATGCTGTCAATTGTGTGTTTAATCTCTGCCTTGACTGGCTCCTCATTCAGGTCCAGTTTGAATTCCAGATTCGTCTTGGTGTTGCCATGCCTCTCCAATCTCTTGTCTTTCAATTGTATGTTCTTTCTTATATATCCGATGCGCTTAATTTATTTTCCTCCATATGATTCTGTTAATCTCCGTTTTCTTCGTCTGTCTCCTTTTCACAATTCTTTGTGCAGTTCCTTTTTGATATGAATGTGACTTCTGACCCCTGAATTGGTCATCATTCATATTGGGTTATTCTTTCCAAGAATAATTCACATTATGGCTGGTTCCGTTTAATCTTCCTCTGTCTTTAATTTCACCCTCTGTACTCTGACAGGAAGAGAAGACTGAAGACCAGTAAATCACAACTTTTGTCTTCATCCATTAGTATCTGTTTCACTGTCACACTCTTAAGTGATTTTGCAAAATATCCTCTTTTGTTTACATTTGCCCATTTCTTTGCTCGAGCAGTGCACGCTCTGCTGTTGGCGCACCTAATGATCCCACACCGAAGGCATTCTTGCCGGTACCCTACTAGGAATGGTCTTCTTCCTTTGAT
Organism: Ambystoma mexicanum; assembly: GCF_040938575.1. Classification (NCBI taxonomy): domain Eukaryota; kingdom Metazoa; phylum Chordata; class Amphibia; order Caudata; family Ambystomatidae; genus Ambystoma; species Ambystoma mexicanum. The sequence continues at coordinate 222,150,293 of NC_090925.1, forward strand.
TTGCTTGTCTGCAGCTTTTATGCATCCTTTCTCTTGCTGTGAGTTCGGTTGTATACCAATTGTTAGAATTACATTTGACCTTTGCACAATTGACCGAATAGTGAAGGTCAATTGTTAACATATAAGCAGGGGGAAACCCTGCTGATATTATCCCATGGCCTTCAGGGTCATGCATAGTCATTCGCCCCCCCTCCCCCCTTACCCGCTCGTCCTCCATGGCCCTACATTGTCGCCACCCCCTCACCTCTCGATTTGTGCTGCTGTATGTGGTCAGTGTTGCAGTCGGTTGCGGATCGAGGAACTCGACTGTCTCAAAAGATTTCCTTTTTAAGGCAGATGGTGGTAGATGCTCATTGAGGCACTTCTCCCAGATTCTTCAATGAACTTGTGTCTCCCTTAAAGCGGACTAGTCGCAGCTGTGGAGTGTGTTGCAGGCAGCTGCCTTGTCCTTCGTGTCGGGTTCACAGACCATCTGGCACTTCTTATCCAGGAAGCTTGCTACAGGGCACGCTGTGTGCTGGTTGGGTACCGGTTCTGGAGCAGCTGGAGGTCCTCTGAGATCGTTTTTTCCCTCTGTTCCATGGGAGAAGTTTAGGGGAGGGATTTTGCTTCCTACTTTGGATATCCTGGCCTTCCTTCACTGGTGGAAGAAGTAAGGCAGACTGTACCTTCAGCCAGGATCCAAGGTTGAGTTCCTCTTTCTCCCTTCTTGTGAAGTCTTCAATGAGCTGCAAAAAGAGAGGCTCGGCCCTATTTTAAAGCCAATTGTGCCACAGTGGTTGGTGTAGGCTAAGTGTACCTTAATGAACCAATCCTGGGGTCTCTGCCAACAATATTCTGTATGCGTGAGGCCCTTACCAGAATGCTTTGCACAGCAAAGTTAAAGGGGTGAAAACGGGAACAAGGTGTGCCCCTGAACTAATATGGTGGAACCCTTCTCTCAACAGAGAGCTCTGGGCTCACTCCCTTGTGTTACTAAGTCTTACCATCTTCCTGTCTGCTGTATTGAAAGAGTCTCACTGTTTAATGGTCCTCCTTGTGTGGTTCCTGTTAAAGCGGCAGGTCTCCCTTGAAGCTGCTTAGACCAGACTCTCTGGCTCCTGCAAACCACATTCTCAAACCTTATGATTGGGGTGGGGTGGGGGGAGGCCCTAGCGGGGTAGTCTACTGTGATAACGGACCCAGACATGACAGTTCACTGCCATTGATACTGATGGGCCGGAGCTGGCTTCAGGTTGACCGTTACATGAACGGTTGCTGGGTTTCCTGTCTCCTTTATTATCCTCTGCAGCCAGGGCCTGTTTGAAATAACCCTTGTTGGTATAATTGTTGCCACCAGCTGCAGGGCCTAACAAAAGAGCATGGTTTTTCCATGGGGACGTTATCCGTTAATGGCTGCCCATGGCAGGGGGAAGGTTGATCCTCCCCGTTATTCTGACATTGTGCCCTCCTTGGCTGTCACATTCCAATTGAATATGACAGGGCAGACTGTGCCAGATTACACAGGTTTATGCTTTTGGTCATGGTGTGAGAATAGTGAAATGTGTGTGGATTAGCCCAACACAGTTTCCTGAGGTCGGTCTACCATCATTCCGTTTAATTAAACATTTTAAAAAAAGCCGAGCCAAAACTGTTGGATTTCGCGCTCTGAAACACTTGTGTATGAGCGCGATAAAAATAAAATTTCAATTCAAAGCTTTGTTTTTTTGCTTTTTTTTACAGGACTTAAGTGAACCACACACAGTGCCTAATAAATCAAGTGGCTGAAGGCAGGACTGGTTAGACATTTTTATTACAGCAGTGGCGTGTTTGCAACACCAATTAAGTCATTAACTCTCAAAACACTGCTTTGAAAACACATTTGCAGGCACTTCGAGCGCAACAACGTTTGATGGTAAGGCTTCATTAAGCTAGCTCAAAGACATCCCACGAGTTTTGAGTGGGGAGGGGCAGAAAGTGAGTGGGAATGGCCATAGGAATTAGCATGGCCGTGGTGGATAAATAACCAAACACCTACAAGCTATGTGTTTCTGCCACATATGCCATTTCTCCCCAGCTGTTCTCTTATGCAATTGTTCCAGCTTATAGGTGGCGCGTCAGCACCACCTAACAGCCAAAACTTAAAGGAGAAGGAACTGAACGGAGTGAGAATGGAGTAACACAAGCTGCATCTAATATTGAGTTGGTACTAATGTTGCAGGTATTATTCAGACCACCTCAATGCAAAGTTTCTTTTTTAGACTGATATGTCAACATGGAACCCAGGACAGTCATCGGAGTGGGTGTGTACATATACCGGCAGCAGGCACTGAGGAAACTGTATCTGGGCCAAGCCTCAAGTGCAAAGTGCTAATTTAGTGGGTGCAGCACATGCACCAGCCGTTGTTGCTGAGTAAACACAGCGTTTAACTTCTGATGGCTTAGGTAGTGAGCAAAGTGGCAAATGCAAGGCCCAAGAAAAACCTTCCCTACCACAACATGAAGTGCAGTGTTAAGGGCTTTGTGGCATATTTACCAAAAGGGCGGGAAAGCCACCGGCAGAATAGTATGCACTGTGTCAGTGTAATGAGCTGGAAGGTGAAGGGCGTAGCAATGGGTGATGGAGGCTCGAAGAGTCAGATCTAGGAAGGGCGGGGCCGGGGGGGGGCAGATGAGGGAGATGTGCACTTAAAGTGCCGGGAAACGAGTGCGAACAAATAGTGGCACCCACAGAACTTGAAGATGGAACTAGAATGGTTCCATGCGTTAAAATTGCGGCAAAAATGGCAGTGGACACAAGATATCACGGAAAAAAGGTGGTGGTTTTGCCACCGCAATCCATGTAAAGGATGCGGGGGACACCCCTGCTCCCCTTAAATGGTATAATGGGGTACACCTTTACCGGGTCAAACCACAGCATTTTTGCCACTATTTTTTGCACAGGCGATATTTTTGCTGCAATTTTATCACTGCATACCACTAGAATCTGTGCTAAATGTGGGAGGGAAAAATGTGTGTTTAAGGGCAATAGTACATCTGCACATATATATATCTATCCCCGACTGAAGACTAATACTGTGGTAATTCCTTACCCCACCAAACAACTCAAAACATTCAGTGAAGCTCCCCAAAAATAATCTGGATGGTGTCAAAGGTATGCTACTGCTCTTCTTTCACTATCCTGTCAGAGGGTGTAGTAAATTGTGTACTTTTGAACATAGGAGAGTACTGCAGAGTATTTTGTGGATTGCAAGCATTGCCATCTAAAGCAAGGGTCTTCATCCTTTGGCTCTTCAGATGCTTTAGACCCTGGTCAGCAGAGTCAATGCTGGGGGGCGAATCAGCAGAGCTGTAGTCCAAAACATCTGGCGAGCCACATTCTGCAGAGTTCCGATCTAATGACTTTGTGAGCCTCGTCCAAGTAAACAGTTTGCGCTAATCCGAGTTAGCCCATGGTTCTGTATGTAGTAATCTTGATGAGATCCCCAAAGGTCAACTTCCCAAATGTATGTCCCCTCTGGCTAGCAGAAAGCAGACCATAATATCGAAGGTGATTTGCACACGTTCTTAAGTTGCCAAATAATGGTTTGGAGGAGGGCCTACATGATAGGCTACAACAAGAGCAGGGATTTTCAAACAAAACTGTGGCAAGTGCTGGGGTGAACACAAAGTCTGCAAAGGGGTACCTGTTCTAAAGTGCTGGCAGTGCTGATGTCTAACAAAATAAAGCTGTCGTCCAAATACAGTTTTCAGCAAAACCCGGCCTCTGTAAAGTAGAATGCCCCTGCGCAGATGCTTGGTGTCTCGTAGAGACCAGGGACCTTCTCCTGGATCTGATCTGTGTCTTCGAACTTCGAGCTGGCTCGTCCTGACGATGGACTTCCCCAATGGCATGATGGGACAGCCTCAAGCAGCCTCCTGGCCAATACTTGCTCTCACCCCCCACCCCTGCTTTGTCAGTGGCTTGATGCTCAGAGGGTGTGAAGTCTTCTTCCTCCTTTACGATACGTGGGTAGAATTACTTTGCCCTCTGCTTAGGTCAGTGCTTTAAGTGGGGGGAGAAATCGAGGGGAGGCTGGAGAAATCAAGCGGAGCTGTAACGAGGGTGTGTGGCTTAAATGATGGGCGTGGCCTGACGTGGCCCCAGCATGGGACAATTAAAAAAACAAAAAATAAAAGTGGCTAGCCCTGGTATTTTTTTTATTTATTTATTTATTTATTTATTTATTTATTTATTTATTTATTTATGTTGTCCCATCCTGGGGATTTGGGTTCTGTCCTATCCTGGTTTTATTCCTAATATGTTTCGCTGTTTCCTGGGGTGGCAACATCTCTCCTTTTCTCACTCTCGATCACGGAGTCCCACAAGAGTCTGTTCTTGGTCCTTTTCTCTCATTATACACCTCTATCACATCACTTCTATGCTGATGACACTCAGCTTTTTCTTTCCTTTTCCTCTTTCTCACCACAATCCATCTCACCCTTTCATCTTGTCTCACTGCCATCAAATCGTGGATGACTTCTCACTTCCTTACTCTAAACCCCAGAAAGACTGAAGTCCTTTTCTTTCCCGCTAACGACCTTCCATCCCCATCTTCTCATCCCTCTATCTCCTTTCCTCCCTCTAATCTTTCTCCTCCACTGCTCACAATCTTGGCCTTTACTTTGACTCGGATCTTTCCGTTGCCCATCATATCGCTCTCACCTCACGTGCCTGTCGATTCCGTCTTTACAACATACGTGAAATTCGCCCTTTTCTTACTTTTCATGCCACTAAGCTTCTGGTCTCCTCGCTAGTGTTTTTTGTTAAATCTTTTACTGCTGTTTTATTCTTTGGTCTTCCCTCCTCACGTCTTGCCCCTCTCAAATCAATCTATCACTTTGTCTGCTCTCTTACAGAGACTTTATTTCCTCTTCTATTGACTCTCTCGGATGGCTTTCTTTTCACTCTCAGCTGAAATGCAACTTCCTTTGTCTAGTGTTCAAATCTCTTCATGGTCTTGCCCCCGTTTACCTTGCTGCTCTTCTCTCATTCTATTCTCCTTCGCAGCTTCTCCGTTCTGCTGGTCTTTTTCGACTCAATGTTCCCCTTGACCCCTGTGCGCAATCTCACTTCCGATCTTTCCAACTTCTTGCCCCCCTCCACTGGAATCTTCTTCCTCTATCCCTCCACTCTATCACCTCCTATTATCTTTCGCTCTTCCTTAAAAACTCACTTGCGTCAATCGCTTGTTTGTCGACTCTGAACACCCTTTTCTACTGCTATTTTAATGTACTGCTGTTTGTTCAAACGCTTTGGTTAAAAGCGCTATATAAAATACAAATACAAATTCAAACCCCAGACCTGCAGGTGTCAAGCCAGTGTCAGCATCACACTTTGCTATTTCAGAAGTGCTCCATTTCTTTAATTTCATTAAATAGGTGGCTTGGCACACAGATCTTGTTATGGGGTTTGTGTCAAGCAGTCTATTGAAAGAAACAAAAGAAATCCAAAATCGCACAGTGCCATGTGACACTGGCCCATCACCGACAGGGTTTGGGTTCGAATCCCCAGAATGGAACAATATTATAAAATAAATTAAAAACAAATAAGGAAATATTGCCTTTCCTCGCTGTCTGGTTGCTGATGGGAGTTGAGGGAGCCCCGGCCAGCATAGCCCTGGTGCGTCAAATATTCAGGAGACGGCTGGGGGCTCAGCCCTGGTTAGCCCAGCACACTTAAATCCCTGACCTAGGTCAAGTATAGGAAGTCATCTTTTATTTGTGCTATTGTCCCTTCTACTCCTGCTAGGATCTAAACCTATAGCGTTCAGTCTTTACTTTCTCTCTCCTTAATTAAGTAAAGGACTGCTTGGCTACCAGTACATGTGCCCAGAACATCGGCTTCTCCATCTCCCCTGTGATCTAGTCCTAGCGTCCCTCGTGCTATGGCTTAACTGGTGTAGTTTATCTCTCCTCTCCATATGGCTTCCCATTTGTCATCCTTGCCGTGGCCACATCATTGCACATTCTCGCTATATCTGCAGCGCTGCGCTTCTCCTTTTCTCCATTTCCTATCTATTGTCACAGCTCTCTTTCAGGGACGCCATATTGTAATATCTCCCACAATCGTGCCCTTAGCGAGGATGTCCTTGCCTCTTTATACTCTTAATGGATGAATGATTGGTTAAGCATGGGTGTGATGTTTGCTGCCGGCAGGGATCTCGGTGGATGTAGGCCTGGTATGGTAGGCCACAGGTCACGCTGAACAGCTCAAGTAAGGCACGTCACGCTCGTTGGCTGCCAACTGCCCGGTTTACGGTAATTGGGAACTTTTGTTACGCCTCGCATCAGTGCGCATGCAGAACGTGAGGTGGATGTAACGCATAGGCTCTGATTTCTCTGTATCATTCTTTGTGTTTGCTCTTGTCAATATAAATCGACCTGCTCTCAATCCAGGTGTTGTGGAATTACTAATAATCTAGATTGGGGCATGTCTCAGTCCACGCAGCCCAGGCTGGTCTAATCTCGGACTGCCAAATAGGTGTAGCGGCCGGCTTGCATATCCATCTCTAAATGTCCTTCCGTCCATGTCTCACCGCTGCCCTGCAAAACACTAGAGCCAGTTAGCTGAACTTTGTTACCACGGCAGGAACAAGCTCTGTTAAGGAGTCCAGGCCAGGGCCGGCTCACTTGCAACCATTAAGCTCGGGCCCCTGCTCTACAGGAGCATTCACAAATGAGGTTCTTGGGTCGGGCACACTGTGTCTAGCCTCGGCGGCAACAACAATCTGTTATTCGTGTCTCGTCTCTTGCCACTCATCTGGGTACTCACTCATTCATGGGGTCACACCATTCACCACCCTCTGGTCTTTCATAATAGAAATGCCTCCTTCTGCCAATAGGATCCAGCACACAGCCATGCCCTGTTTACATGTGAGCCCCCTTTTCTCCCGCCCCTGGGGGGCTTTGAGAGCTTTCTGTGTCTGTGTGCCAACTCAAACGGTTGCTTCCCTGGGCATTTGGCTCCCCTTACACCACGGAGCTCCATAGGACTCGGTTAAGGCTACTGAACAGTTGACTTCCTCACACAACCTGATGGCAATGGCCCTTATGTGGGCCACTGAAAAATAATTTCTGCTAGGGTCTCGCCCTGTTCCTGTGACCCGGGCATGCTGGACACTGCCATTCGGTGCTACTTAATCCATGAGGTGTAAATCTGAAGTAGTGGGCCACTGCATGCCATCTGTTTCTGTGGTACCCATTAGCTGTCCTAGTAAAAGGTTGTGGCATGCCAGGAAACCTGCAGTAAAATGATGTTGGCGCCATATTTTACGATCGACCTGCTAGTACAATCCACACCCCCATACCTGCCTACATCAAATTTCCTGAGATTTATGCTCCGCCCACAGTCACACAAAACTCTGCCCATTTTCAAATGACTCTGCCCACATGTCAAAAAGGTAAACTACGGGGACTCGCAAGATGGCCGCCGGCAGGGGAGGTTGCGTATAGATCGCACTCCTGCCGGGCCGTAATAAAGAGGCACCACAACAGAGCGAATCCTGAGCGCTCAAGAACCGGAGGCACGGCTAAACCCCGTGGATGTGAACCGCAGCCGTGAGCAAAAAAAAACGGCAGCATAAATCACCCTGGGGGGCAGGCTACGCGGGGTGAGGGATCCACCCCTCCCCCCATCCAAGGAAGGCCCGGCGTGAGAGACCCGGCGGAGGAGCCTGGGGCTCGCGTGGAGCTCCGCCCCAGCCCGCCACGGCAGGACAAGCAGGCTAGGCGGCGGCGGAGGAACAGGAGTGCGGAGTGCAACGCTACTTCAGCGGTCGCGGCCGAACATTGGAAGCTCCGCGGCGCCGGGAGTGGCGAGCGAAACCAAGGAGCGACTGGGGAGACAGAGTGGAGGAGCCGGGACCCTCTTTGCCCCTCCGCCGAGTCCCCCGTGGATGTGGGCGGCATAGATCGCCCCGGGGAGCCGGTTCAGGGGGTGTGGGAACCACCCCTCCCCCCATCAGAGGAAGGCCTGGCCAAAGAGACCCGGCGGAGGACCCCAGTGCTCGCGTGGAGCTCCGCCCCCGCCCGCTGCGGCGAGATAAGCGGGCGCCCCATCCAGTGCGCAGGGGGAAACCGAGCAGCTGAAGGTGGAACTGCAGAGGAGGCATTGGGGCGGGGAGCGCTGCACCGCTGCCCCCACAGCCGCGGACAGGCATTGGAAGATCCGCGGCGCCGGACGAGGAGAGCGGGACCCAGGAGCGACTGGGGAGACGGAGAGGAGCACACGGAGGGTGGCGGACATCAGAGGTGAGCGAGACGGTGGGGGGCCCCCCGTGGCCTACCTGGATGAGGGACCTGAGACCCCCCTCCCCCTGTTTGCCTACACCACAGTCAAAGGAGTTAAAGCGGAGGGGGGGGCAGTGGAATTGCGGGGGCGACCCTGCACAGGCATGTGACAGCTCCCCCGGCTGACAGCCGCCCCCACACTCGGGGATGAAAGGGGATCGCCCATAGGAAGAAGCCTGCAAAGAAAAGTGCTTAGAGCAAAGGCACGCAACCCCAGCCAGTAACCGTACACCGGCTAACATCGGAGAGGCACCCAAAGGAAACGAAAACCCCCCCACAATCTGTCAAGATGTCACGGTCGAAGGGGAAGGGGGGGAGCCTTCCAATCTACACCCCAAACCCACAAACAGGATTCAAGTCTCCTCCAAATGTGGTCTTCGGATACACTGGCGCCCCCAAAAGACGGGCCAGGGGAAGCCCTCACAGTGGGCACAAGAACCTCAGATCAAAACACTCTCCATCCGCCGTCAAAAGACGATATGCGGGCCTGGTTCGTGGAGCTCCAAGACAAATTTATGTCCACAGTTCAGGACCAATTTACCTCCCTCAGGAATGAGATGAAACAGGCGATACAGGAGATGAAAGTGGATGTGGCAAAGTTGGAGAAAAGGACGGATACGGTGGAGAAGATCGTACAAAATCTAGATGAGGAGGCGAAGCAGATTAGTGAAACTCAAGAACATCTGCTGAGACTCACTCACAATTTAGAAATACAATGTGAAGATCTGGAGAATCGCTCCCGCAGATCCAATATTCGCATTGTTTGTTCCAGAATCTGTCTCGGACAAAGACCTCAAGAGCACAATACAAGAGGTGTTCAGAGATATAGCCGAGGCCCAAGAAACACAAGACATAGGGATAGACAGAATCCACAGGGTAGGCCCAAAAAGAACAGGCGCCCCAGGGGAGAGACCAAGAGACGTTTTAGCGGCACTGACATCATACCCGCAAAAGGAACTGATCCTGAGGAAAGCAAGGCAGCTGGATCACATAAGGATGAACGGGGTGGATATACAACTCTACCAGGACTTGGCCTCCGTGCCCCTCTTGAAAAGAAGGGAGATGGGCCCACTGGTGAGGGAACTGGTGAAGAAAGAGATCAGATATAAATGGACATTCCCATTCGGCCTACTATTTGAGTGGGAGGGCAAACAGAGAAGAGTGACCTCGTATGAGGAAGGCCTCCACATATTGAACATGCAAACAGATGAAACGGAAGTGAGAACGGCCAGGTCAAATTGGGACCCGCAAAAGAGACTAAGTGGATGGGAGGGGGCTCGCCAAAGGAGGAGGAAGAGTGGAGGGGGGAGGGCGAGGTCATCATCATCAGGGGATCACCAAAGAGAAAAGTGATGACGGGTAGGCACAGCGCACTGAGGGGAAGGCCAGAAGAGAAAGTAACAGTAAACCTCGGAACACTAAAATATCAGGCCCGGCGCGGACTAGGGATCGGGAGGCACCCCGCTGAGGTCGTAGGATGGACTGGGGCTTAGGAATCCCCGCACAGTTGATCCTGAGCTATGAGAGGGCAGGGAGCAATAGGCGAAACGCCCTAGCAACCTTAGGGGCCGGGGCCCTCCTCGGGATCGAAGTTGTATTTTGGTTAAATGTTGAGGGGAAGTTGGGGGGGAGGGGTGGAACCGGGGGGGGGGGGAGCACAGGAAGAAGGAAGAGGCAATGGTATGGGGGAACGATGCAAGAAATGATAGATCAGAAGAGATGGGGGAGATAAGAATATTCTCACAAAACATAAGGGGGCTGAACTCTCCGGTAAAAAGGAAAAAAATGGAGGCTATGGTGAGAAGGGAGAAAGCGGACATCTTGCTCCTGCAGGAGACACATATAAAGGCCCTAGATAAGAAAAAGGTACGCCTCAGAGGCTACACGATTTGGGCGCAGGCAAATGCAGGGGGAAAAAGAGCGGGAGTGCTGATAGCAGCAAAAGAGGGTTTGATGGCAAACCTAGTGGATACCCGAGTGGACAGGGAAGGGAGATTCGCTTTTGTCAATATATCAGTAGAGGGCCATAGATTCACCCTAGCGGCAATATACGCGCCAAACTCAGGGCAAGACGGATTCCTTAGAGACACCCTGGGGAAACTGGAGGATTTCGCGAAAGGTGAGATAATAATGGGGGGAGATCTGAACCTGGCCTGGTGCCCTGGCCAACACAGGAGTGCGGGGGGATCACTAGCACAAGGGGCCCCATCCAAGCAACTTAGGCAAAGGATGGAACAGATGGCATTGAGGGATGTCTGGAGAGAATTGAAGGGACAAGAAAGCGGATTCACATATTACTTGCACGTGCACAACACGATGTCGAGAATAGATTATTTCTGGGTATCAGTGGGATTAGTTGGGAAGATCCAGGGAGTTGAAAAGGGATCAATAGCGCTGTCAGATCACGCCCCGCTGTGGATCGATCTTCAAACCCCAGGCAATGGGAGAGGCCTTTGGAAATGGAAACTGCCCCCCGACATATTAACAGATCAGGTTCAGGGGGAGGAACTAAGGGACAAAATAATAGAATTCTTTGAACACAATGACAATGGAGAGGTCCCACTGGGAACTGTATGGGAAGCCTTTAAGGCGGTAACAAGGGGTCATATAATAGCGTTAAAAGCCGCCAAAGACAAACAGCACCAGGAATGGGAAAGGACACTCGAGAGGAAATTGACAGAAATTCAAGGGGAGCTCATAATCCATCCCACAAAAAGCCTCAAGAAAGCTATGAAGCACGTGCAGGGTCAAATAGAGATGCTCTGCAACAAAAAAGCAGAGAAATCCCTCCTCTACCTGAAGCAGCGATACTACATCAAGGCCAACAAGGCGGACCGATATCTGGCGAGACTACTCAGAGATAAACAGAAAGCAAGGACGATATTGAACATCAAAGACGCACAAGGGAACCCACACACAATCACTAAGAAAATCGGGGACGCCTTTAAAATCTTCTATCAAGAACTATATGCAACAGAGAACCCAGACGAAATGAAACAAGATAGGTTCCTGCGATCCATCCCTATACCGACCATAACAGAAAGGGATAAGCAGGCCCTGGAATCAAAGATTACGGAAGAGGAGGTTAGAAGGGCAATCAAAAGTCTCCCAAGCTCAAAGGCACCAGGTCCGGACGGCTATACAGCCCCGTTCTATAAAAAATTTGCAGATATATTAACTCCAATCCTTACCAGGCTACTAAATACATTCAAGGACACTGGGATTGTGACTCCATCCATGAATGAGGCGAAGGTCCTCTTGTTCCACAAGGCAGGCAAAGATCCGTCTCTCCCGGGCTCATATCGCCCGATAGCCTTAATAAACCTGGACGCAAAAATATACACGAAGGTACTGGCGGCCAGACTATCACCCCTCCTCCCGACATTAATTGACACAGACCAGTCAGGCTTCATCCCCGGTAGACAAACTCAGGACAATTTAAGAAGAGTAACCCACTTGATAGAAAAAATAGGTATTACCCACAAATCCGCAGCACTACTCTCCTTAGACGCCGAAAAGGCATTTGATCGAGTAGAATGGTCCTTCCTCTTCAAGACACTGGGACACATGGGATTCGGGGAGCAATTCATAAATATGGTAAAAGCCAACTACAATTCCCCTGCGATCAGAATAGCAGTAAATGGAGAGGTCACAGAAAGGGTTGAGATTACAAGGGGTACGAAGCAGGGCTGCCCCCTCTGGCCACTATTATATGCTATATTTTTGGAGCCCCTTCTAATTAGGATAAGGGAATCACAGGTGGTGAGGGGGATAGAGATGGCGGGCAGGCAGCACAAGGTTATGGCATATGCGGACGACATGCTGCTAGCCTTGGAGGACCCAGTGCAATCCTTGCAGAGAGCCACAGAAATACTTGAGGAATTTGGGGGAATCTCCGGCCTAAAGATCAACAGGGAGAAATCAGAAATTATGCTCCTAGCAGGGAACAAAGAAGCACTAAAAACAGTGGCGGGTACGCTAAACCTGAAAATGGCAGAGGGAGGCATCAAGTACCTAGGGGTGACACTCATGCATAGGGTAGACATGATCTATCAGAATAATTACATACACCTACTAGGTTGAATCAAGAAGGATCTAGATAGGTGGAGCCCCCTAAGGATCTCATGGTGGGGAAGAATACAATCCATAAAAATGAATATACTACCAAAGGTGCTCTACTACTTCCATGCCCTCCCAGTCTCGGTCCCAGATTCATTTTTCAGAACTCTATCCAGGACCATTTCACAGTTTGTGTGGAACAGGAGACCTCCGAGGTTAGCTAGAGCCATCCTCACGGCACCAATAAAGGCAGGCGGAATGTCCCTACCCCACTTCAAGAAATACTTTCAGGCAGCCCAACTCTGGGTTTTGAGGGAATGGTTGGGGGAGAACCAACAGACAATCTGGGTAACCCAGGATAGGGCGGTTGCTAGAACCCCCCTGGAGGATCTGCTGTGGAAACAAAAACAACACAGACACGAGAACCTTCGAATCAGTGAAATCCTGAGGACCACCTTGAAAGCCTGGGACGACAAGACCAAGAGAGGAACTATGACCACCCCACTGGGCCCCTTCACTCCCATCTGCAGGAACCCACAATTCTCCCCAGGACAGGAACCAAGCGGATTTGAGAGGTGGGAGGCTGCAGGATGTAGAAAGATTGGAGAAATGTTCATAGACAAAGAAATAGGATCCTTCACAGAATGCAAAGGTATGTGGAAATTAACGGAAGCGGACAGATTCAAATATGAAAAGTTAAAGCACTGGCTGAGTACACCAGAGGTCTCCCAGGCGGCCACGAGGGACCTCACACCATTCGAGACGTATATTGTGACCAATCCAGGGGACAAAAAGCTAGTGTCCACACTGTATAAATATATTAACACACAAGAGGAAGAAGTAAACTGGACCTACATGAGGAAATGGGAGGCCACGCTGGGGGAAGAAGTGACCAGGCAGCAATGGGAGGAACTGTGGGCAGACATCCCCAAACTTACCAGGGCTGTTCAAACCAGGGAAATGTGGTGGAAAATAGTCACCCAATGGCACTATACCCCAGCGAGGCTAAAATCAATGTACGTGGACATCTCAGATCTCTGCTGGAGGGGGTGCTCGGATGTGGGAACCTGGAAGCACATATGGTGGGAATGTCAGGGAGTGAAGGACTTCTGGAGTGAAGTGCAAAAGGAAATTGTCAATATAATTCCAGAGGCTGCCCAGATGGGGGAGAAAGTATGGTTATGCGGACTCAAAGACCCACAGGCCAAGAAACTAAACAAATCCCAACGGAGGAGCTTTATAGGCCTGGTAATCGCGGCCTGGGCAACGATTGCACAAAATTGGAAGAGACGTGACCCACCACTGGTATTCACCTGGCTGCAAAAAGCCTGGTCCCAAATGACTATGGAAAAGATCACGAACCACTTACAGGACCAGAACAACACTTTTACGAAGAAGTGGGGACCGGTACTGGAATACCTGAACTCCGACTACATGGCACAATGGTGTCCACACAACATCAGAACCTCGGACATATACAGCATGTAAAGTTCCCGAAAGGAAAAAACAAAAGATCAGAACTTCATCCGTGGGGGAGGGGGAAAGTTGGGGAGATCACCGATGTTGATGTTTTTGTGTATAACCCTGTGAAAACGAATAAAAGTATGTCTTAAAAAAAATGCATTGCGATCATATATGTGCACGGCACTTTTGAATCTCATGTAACTGATATCACTGAAAAATGCCAATAAACAAATTTGAAAATAAAATAAATAAAAAGGTAAACTACGTTGTGATGTGACGTCAGAAATGTGCAGCTCAAATTGAAATATGCACATTTCATTAATTTGCCTTTTCACAACCACCCACATTGCATAGGACGAAAGGTATTCATTCGCCTTCCATAAAATCATCACGTTAAAATGTGCACATGTAAACTCCAAGAACCAATACAAAGGTTTCCCCTTAATTTTGCAGTACAATTGGACATTTCACCTTAGTTTTTCATCAGGTTATGTAGTGCAGTGATGTGTTGTCCAGCCTGCAAACCTGATGGCTGTGATTCAATGGGGCTGAGTCCACCCTAACCTGGGCAAATAGAACGAAAGCAAAAGAAACGCGCGTTCCCATTGAAAGTCGGCAAAAAAGAATAAAAGGTGAAGCAAAATAAACGTGCGTTATTTTGCTTCACCTGCATGCTTTTTGCCAATGTGCTGGAAGCGTCACAGTCATTGCTGCAGACATAAAGCCACATTCGGGCAAGGAGTCTGAGGCTGCGCAGTCCTGCAGGCATAACAAAAAATAAATAAATACATTTAAAAAAAAGCAATCGGTGAAGGCTGTCCCCCACCAAAAATTCCTGAGATTCCAGGATCTTTCGCGGAGACCCGGAGAATCCAGAGGTTAGGGGCAGGTATGCACACCCCTCTGAAGCATACGCGGCCTCCATTGGTCCTGTGCTTGACATCAGTAGTACAAGGCAAAGGGTCGTGTGTTTTGCTTACCACGCGCCTGCCCGTTGTCTGGTGTTTCTGTGCTGTATCCCGTTTGCTGCAGAGCTCGGGTGCCTAGCAGACTATCCCGAGTCTGGTGTCTGAGTGTATGCTGTCTTGGGGGCGTATAGTCTGTGTGTGGTGGATTTCAGAATAAGTGCTCTGAAGTGGTGCTGCAAGCTCATGCTGGATTTAGGTTTCCATATATGTGCTAATGGTGCATGTGTCATTTTACATATTTAAATATACTTACATATTATGTCGATCCTATGTTTCACAGGGCGATGACCCCATGGTGTGCTGTCTCTGTGTATAGAGTGACTTTTTATGGCTGGCTAGTAGCTTGCAACTATACATTTTTCACCCTGAATATGATGTTTTTTCCGTAGCACATTGTCGGATCTCTTCTCGACATTCACTACCACAGGCAGCAAAGAAAAATCTAGTGCTATGGCCCGTGTCTGTGCATGGTTATTCCCCATTTCTTCTACTGCTACCGTGATGCTGCGTCTCGTTCATTGCCTCAACACGAATATGCTGCACACAGAATGGCATGTAATTCAGGCTGTATGGCACAGACAGAACATTTTGGTGGGGCGAGATGTCAGTTTTGAATGCTGGTAGTGAGTGGGACCATTAAACGCATTGCAATGTTGATTGCCCCGCCCGCAGGTGACTGAATAGATAAAATGCTTTCCTTTGGCCCATTAGATGTACATTTCACTGCTACTCGCAGGCGATTTCATTTCCAAAATGATGCTAATTATTGGAGCTGTGGGCCTTCTAAAAGCTGAGCCCAGCAGTTAAGCTCAGACCTTCTCGATAACCTCAGCCTAACACAGCACACGAAAGACCCAAATCACTAGAAAGGTAACATCCTCAACCAAATCGTCACCGCACTACCTTCCCTTCACTACAGCTCCCCTCTCCCGCTTGACTGGTCTGACCACCTGGCCATGCATTTCAACATCCCACACACCACCCCAGCCAAGTATTCTGAGCAGAAACCAATCACAAAAACCTTCAGGTTCTTCAAGAACTTCCCGGTGGAAGCCCTCGCTCAAGACCTCATCAACCTCCACCTCACATGGACCGAACACACCCTACCAAACTGTGACTCTCTACTGGAAGTACTCAACACCACCCTCTCCACCTCCATCGATCCAGCACATGCCTCTGAAAGAACACGCCTGCAAACCGAAACAGTCAGCACCCTGGTACAAAAAGAATTCAACCTGAGCAAAAAAGTAATCCGGAAACAAGCAAAGACCTGGCGCTGCACTAGGACCGCATCTGATCTGGCGCTCGTCAAGGAACTCTGAGCAACCTGCCGACAATTAACACAGCTAAGGCCTCCTACTATCAGAACACCATAGCAGAAGCCGACAGCAAAAGCCCTCTTCTAAGTGGTCAAGCACTGCATCAACCTGCTACCAGACCCTGCTATACCACACTCAATCAAAAAATCCACTGCCATCAACTGCTTCATCGACAAAATCGGCAAGATTCGCCAGCACATAGAAGCAAGCTCTGCATCCACAGATCCACCTCCTGTCCCTCGCAAAATCTCCACACCCTGTACAACATTCAAGATACTCTCTACAGAGGACCTGGCAGAAACCGTGGCTGCCCTCAAAGCAACACTCTATGCAGATGACATCCTCCCAGCATCCATCCTCCAGACCCTTCCAGCAGAAGCTCCCCTTCCCTACCTGGAGATGATCAACAGCTCCTGAAATCTAGGCACCTTCCCATCGACCCTAAAAATGGGGCAAATCCTTCCTCTGTTAAAGAATCCCACTCTGTAGCCTGACAACCTAGGTAACTATCGCCCCATCAGCCTTCTTCTCTTCCTAGGGAAGATCATCGAGAAAGCAGTAGCCGTGCAACTGCAGCAACACATTGACATCAACAATCTCCTCCAAACCTACCAATCTGGCTTTAGACCCAGATGGAGCATGGAGACGGCATGCGTACAGGTGGTCTACGACACCCTCTACATCGTTGACGGCGGCCACCTCCGCCTCCTTGTTCTGCTTGACCTCCTGGCTACTTTCGACACAGTAGACCACCAGGTGCTCATGGACACCCAACTTCTGTGCATGGGGATCGGCATCCTTGTCCTACACTGGTTTAAGGCCTACCTCGCCATCTGCCAACAGTTTGTTCAGATGGACTCCTCTAGATTGCCAATGCTACTTGTCACCTGTGGATTCCCGCACTGTTCCATCCTCTTCCCAGTGATGTCCAATCTATACATGTTGCCAGTGGGAGCCCTCCTAGCCACACAACATCCACCTCTACCAATGTGCAGACGACGCACAGCTATGTCTCAAGATCGACTCCATCAAGAACATCCAATGGCTCCAAACATGCCTATCGCTGATCCAGTCTTGGATGTGCAGTGCATACTTGAAGCTTAACCCCTCAAAGACCTAATTCCTACTCCTTGGCAACAACACCGAACAACCAGACATACAAACCTGGCTATCAACCATGAACCCTGAAGGCTTCACAACTGAGCTTGCCTCGTGCGCCAAGTCCCACGGGTTTCACATCTACAAACCACTCTCCTTCAAGACACACAAAGCTAAGCAAACTCAGCCTGGTAGCAGCTCTCCCTCCAGTAGAAAATCAGGCCCTTACTCCCTCCGCACAGCTCTAGATCCACCGTTCAATCACTGGTCCTATCCCACCTGGATGGGTGCAGTGCCCTCCTTGATGGCCTCCCGTCATCTGCCCTTGTACTCATGAGAAGTGTCTGACTTGTGGCCGCCCACCTTATCAAGGCTCTACGCAGATACAACGCCATCACCCCGGCCCTCATGGACTTTCACTGGATCCCACTGCACGCACAAATCACCTTAACGTTTTCCTGCATCATCTATAAGGCAGTCGCCCAGCTACCTTGCAGAGAACCTTGTCATCTCTGGCGGACAGCGCACCACCAGAAGCCAGGACACATGTATACTTGAAATCATCCACTGCAAAAAAAGGGCCAGCCTTCTCTGCCTATGCCCCAAGATTATAGAACCTCCTCTGCGTCCTCATCAGACTCACTCCTACAATTCAGAAAGAACTCAAGACCCACCTCTTCAGGAGTTTCTACTCCTCAACGCCTAGAACATCACGTCACCCCCCACCGTGCCGCCTGACTCGCTAGACGCCACTCGCCCCTCTCCTCCCTGCCACCCTGTATAGATGAACTTCTCTTCTGTGCCCCTGTATTCTACCCCCGCTGTACATCTGTTTTGTTAACTTTGAAAAACGCTCTGTTATGCATCTGTATTGTTGTATACCTCTGTAAAGGAGTCCATTGCTTCTCAAAGCTCGGTCCGTGCTCAATAAATACCATAATAAGCTTCATCATAGGGGGTTCTAGTCGCATCGCCTGGGCAGGATTTTGTCCTCTGCCCCTGTGTGTTTGCTGCTGCTGTCAATCACGTTAATGATTGTTTAAAAGTAAGTAAATGCACCACCCTCCTAGTTGAGAAATTTGACAGGCTAGGCGCCACAGCAGAGTGATGCCTCCTGCCCCAAGTGGGAGGGCCTTATCCCGCCCAAGGCTGGCGCTGCCCATGGGCACAGAGTGCCGGGCTTGCCTGACCTGATCACAACCGAAGTTTTGGTAGGGCCGAAATACAATTGGTGCTATATTCTGTATTTGTGTTGTATGGTTCTGGCATAATAAATATTAGGTAGTGTTATGCTACTCGCATGGAGATCCTATTCTCCCCTCCGACCATGGATAACTGGACCATGATGGAATCAGGGCTCGAGTCCTATTTTTTTTTTTATTTTTTAAAGAAAAAAAAGTGAGGGGACTCTGCTGTACCCATTGGGAAGTGATGTTCTAGGAAGTGAACATTTCATTAAGTCAGAAATGCATGTTTGATTCAACTTGTCCTTCGTAGTTGAAGAAAGTGCATAGGTCAAAGACACATTTGCCAATTTAATATATAATCCCACTGCATTGATGGGTAATTATAAAACAGACACCAACAAAATGTGTCTTGTATAGCAGGAGGTCAGTATAAGGCATTTGGGCTGACTGCACAAAATACCCAGACTCGTCGTTGGTGGAAAAGGTTGCTTTAATGTGACAGGCCGTGGCTTACAAAAACACGCCAGCCTGGCTTGCTGGCCTTAGACTAATGGATCAATTAACAATCGCCAAAAACAAATATATAAAAATTCAAATTCATCACTTCCTGTCCCTTGCTCCCCCCGCCTCAGTTCCCCTCAACCTTCATTCTCGCTTTCTCCGATAGTCTCCCCAAGGCCATGCTCCTCCTTCAATACCTCTTTCCCCCCACCCCCTTGAGCCCCTGGGGTAGCCTGTTTGTGCAAACAGCACTACCCACCCTCCTTACCGTGATGATAATCCTTTGACTTCAACCAAACATCATTTGACCAACCATGTCCCTGGCTACCGCTCCACTACCCCCCATCTCACCAATGTCTGAATTCCTCCAAATCTACCACCAAACTCTTCCATGAAAGCCAAGCTGACCTGCCACATCAGATCACAGTACAAATATTCCTTTCTCTCCATTGCCCTGACCTGTCACCAAAAGAAACCACCTGCTCTCCAATATTACCTCCCTATAACCTGTACACTCCTAACCCAACATTAACAATGTTCCACGAATGGAGTTAACCCGGCAAAATGTCCAGGACCTTCGTTGGTACCTGTGTATATATAAAGCAGGGGGCAATCTATCTCTGACCGACTCGCTGGCTGGGTGCAGCGCTTAAAACCTTCCTATGGAGCAACGCATACTGGGTGCTCCCTGGGGCCCCCCTTTGGGCTAACTGCACAAAATAACCAGACTCCTAGTTGGTGAAAAAGGTTGCTTTAATTTGATGGGCCATGGCTTACAAAAACACGCTAACCTGGCTCCCTGGCTTTACAGACTAACAGATCAATTAACAATTGCCAAAAACAAATAAACACTTCAAATTCATCACTTCCTGGCCATTGCTCCCTCCCCTCCCCTCCCCTTAAATTCCTGTGAACCTTCATTCCCGCTTTCTCCCATCTTCTCCCTGAGGCCACGGCCCTCCTACCCCCCCCCCCCTCTTTGCACGAACAGGCTACCCCGGGGCTACAAACGGTACTACCCACCCTCCTAATCGCGATATTCTTTCTGCCTCAACCAACCATCATTTAACCAACCGTGTCCCGGGCACCAGAAAAAACCCTCCTCAGAGGTGTTCTTTCTGCCCCACGCCTCTATAATCTTCCCATTTGAACTTTTTTGTTTAATTGTTCCTTCTCCTTCCTTCCATTTCTCTTGTTTTTAAAAAAAAAAAAAAATTCTACACCAACAAGTCTGCTCCTAGACATAAAATCACAAACTGAAAGAACTGCTCATTATTTCCTCTTGTTTTGTAATTCACCCTACTTCTTTTCCTCCAACACTACCCCTTCACATTACTCGCCATGACAACATCGCTTTTCTCAGCGCTTTCTTCTACAGATAAAAACTCTTCATAAACCTGTCATAGCCCGCTAAACCCTTCAGTAACGTTCATAACTAAAACTCCCTCCAACTGCCATGGCCACCTTACATCACTACATAATCCTAATAGCCCTCATGCCCTTAATCCCCACCATCAAAACATTCTCTTGGGGGGGTGCGGGGGGATACTCTATCCAACTGCCCTAAAACCTTTATACCCCTACATAACAGACACCCTGCAAACATTGACCAGTCGACTTCAGAACACCACCTCCTGCCGCATCCGTGAAAGAAAAGACAAATTATGCACCACACGTAATTGAACACAATCCACCGTACTGCACTCCGTTACTCCTGCTCTATCATACCTAAAACCTGCCATTGTAAACCTCCTATTACGTTTCGCCCCCAATAATTCCTTTCACTTCAGAACCCTGCTCCTTCTCCTTGCTCACTAAATCCCTTTTCTAGCAAATCCCTACCCCACCGTACCTTTTCCTGTACTGCTCATACTCGCAACTCCACCCCTTACCACCTTTCCTGGTGTCCAATTCTCCCACCTGACCAGATCACCAAAACCGGTTCTTCTTCTTTACATGACTGCCCCACGTTCTGTTTCTTAAACAGAGCACCACTGTTCCTCCCTTCCCTTAGCAGACAAATAACTTCCTTTCCCTCCTTGTTTATTTATTATATTCATAACCACTTCCTTGCCCCAAACCTCTGGCAATGAAACCATCGTAAATCTGCACCAGCACCCTTATTATGCACCACCCCTTATGGATCCTATGCCCCAAACTTTGTTCGTCCCACCTCATCCAACCATTCCCACTCAACTGCTAAACCCCTCCATTTTCAACAAAGCCCTTTCTTCTACTTTTGAACTCTCTGACCCATTCTCTTCTCTGCAAACACCTCTTCGTATTCATAGCCCAACGGGTCCTTGTCAACACATGACCCCTTTGACCATCTTTCCTATCCCCTAATTGTTTTTAAAACTTTTTTTTTACAGTTATTTTTTTTTTTTTAAACGCACCGTCTTGCCCTTATACCCCATGCCCATCTACTCACTGCACTCTGGCACCACCTGCCCACTGCTTCCACCAACAATTTTGTTCTGAAAAACTGAACCTACTATGATGCTCCCCTTATTTCTCTTTATTTACTTTCCCTAACCACTAGGAGCCCTAACCTGTGTGGTGTAAATGCAGTAAGTATTCTTGCGGACATCACCCCGGTCTCCTCTGTCCATCATATGTTATCAAATCAAGTACCCCCAACTATTGCCGCAACTACCCCTTTTCTTTTGTATATTCACTTCAACCGCAAACTCTCCCTCTCCTCATTGCCCCCCGGCCATGCAGTTTAATTCCCCCCATGCAGTAACTCCACCCCTCCTCAATTGGTCAATGTACCCCTGTGTTCACCCTTGTCAATACTTGCTCTCTGCTACGCACCTCACATGCTGCCTCTCTTTTCCCGGTTGCTATAAACGTGTCTGTGCCATTTAATTCCCACTGCGCTCTGACACACCACATCCTTCCTATAGGCCACTGCGCCCCCATGCTCACCCTTGTAAATGTTCCGTATCAATGTTTCCACCACTGCACCAGGGGCCGTCCGTGCACCCCTGTCCATGCAATTCAAGCCACAACCCGCTACTTCATGTAGCATCACTGCCCATGTTATCCCCTTGTGTGCCGCTCTTCCTCCGCTCCTTCACTCGAGTGCAAATCCTCTGATATAGCCCTTTTGCATCCCACCATTTGTATTCCTTTATTTTTGTAAATCCTGGAATCCTTCCCCTTCTTTTCATTTTACCATTTCTCCTCTTATTTATTTATTTTTTAAACCATCCTCTCCATCCCTGTGCCGAAAATGTATAACTCTACACCGCTACAATATCCGTCTCCTCCCATTCCACTCTCCTTCACCTTCTCCAGACTTTCCCATTTAAAATGACATTCTCTCCAACCTCGATCATCAGAGTTTCCTCCATTAGTCTAAAACGTTTTTGTTGGCCTGTATGCACCCATCTTAATGGTCACCAACTCGGCTGACACCCCCACCCATTTCCCCTTAAGCACCCAAACTAAATGAGGTAGGATAAATTATTGCTGTTGCCGTTCACACAAACCCACCAACTTCTTGATCCAATAATGCACCTCCCGCCCCCCTATTCCTTCATATAGAAAACCCTTTCCAGCCTTGTCCCGGGTTGGGCAACCAATAACTGGCCAGTAAAAAGGCACCCCTCTTGGCTGACCCCCACCAACTGCCCCTTGGAAAAACCTGGACCTTATTGGGCCCCCCTGGAACCCTAGGGAGGAGGGGGCATAGGAAGCACGGTGGACCATCCTGGCCAAAGTTACACCCATCATTGTTCTAACTAGTAGACACAGACACACACAGACATGGTTAGGCTTCTCGCCTTACAGCTGAACAGGGTTCGATTCTTGGCCGCGGTTGAAGCAAATTGTATTTGTTTTCATTCCTTTCAAACCAAGAAGGCGGTGTCTGCCTTCTCACAAGTGGTGGGCCCCGTCCACTCATGTGGCTCCTCAACGTGTGCCCTGAATGGAATCGATATGGGTGAGGTCGGATGCGAGTAGGTTTGATGAAACCAGATTGGGTTGAGGCACTGATTTAATTATTTTGGGTTATCTCCTACACTTTTCCAATCTTCACCAGAGTGGTTTGGCGGCACGGCCGGTCTGTCCGAAGTGGGGCGTGTTTTATCACTACCAAAGGAACCAGAGGATGGCCTTGAGCTGCAAGGGGGGGGGGGTGGAGAAATGGGAAGTGGATGGGTGAGGCAGAGGAAGTTTCAAACAACTTGGAAAGATACCACGTGGTTGAAGAGAACGCAAGTTAGACATATTTTATTACCATAATAAATGGCCGCCGCGTGCCTGGTCTCACGTTTTTACAGTGAAGGCGCATGCAGTAAGCATGAGTCATGGAAGTAGCACGGTACACGCGATATTTTTTTATTCTAAATTTAGACACAAACCCTATGGAGTGGTGGGTCGCGTACATCAAAAAGTTGTGAAGGAGATTTGTATTGAATCCGGTGCCAAATCAGAGCGAGGTGTGGCAATTGGAGGTGATTGATAAGGCCCTCAATGATGGGGTATTGATTTTAATTTAAATCACTTCTAACGAAAAATGGCCCTCACTGCAGTTTGAAATGGGATCCCAGGCGGCAGAAGGGAAACGGGTAGCGATGCAGGCCTCTCTGGTTTGGGGCGGGCAGGACAGGACGGTGCGCGGGTTAAGGGCGTTGTTGCCGAGAGCGTCGTCCGTGTCCTGGTGTTGCATGGCCGTGGAGCGTGCCGCAACTAAGTCAGCTTTCAGAATTTCCTGCTGGGAAACGCGACTTTGGCGCCGCCCGCCTGAGTCACAGCTCAAGTGCTCAGAGCTCTTGCGAAACGTGAATCGGCTTCCAAAGCCAGGGCCGCCTTTTATCATTCATGCGGGGGCGGGTAACTTCATTTTTTTTACTTTGGCCCGCAAGTCCTAGCACGCACAGTAAGATTTAACTTCCATCGTGTCATACCTGTCATCGCATCCGGCAATTTAGCAACTTAGCCAGAGGGAGGTTGTGTGCTCGGCTACCTTGGGAGGAGCAGTATTTGTCAAAGATTGGATAATCCATTTTGCGTCAACAAGAGAAGAATTTTTTGAGCGTATGGATTTTCACTGTAATGCGTTTAATTTAATTGTTTTTCAAATCGAGCTGTATCTTTGTTCTTGTGTCCTCGACACGTGTTTCCCCACTTTAATCTCAGTGCTTCATCAGGAGGAACAGTCTTTGACTTTTCAATGCATTGTTTCTAGATAAAAAGGTGACAAGTTCTACCTTGTGTGCGTTGATAAAGAAAACGGCGGAGTTTGCACATACATAGATACTGAATTAAAGTTGAAAGCTGCTCACTCGAAATGTTCTGCTTCTGGAAAGCTGCTTCCTCTGCTTGTTTGCGCAGGCTTTGCATTTCAATTATGTAATAGTTCAATTCCTTACATTACACAATGTTGTCCTGTGGGTTGAACGACAGCGGTGTGTTGGTGTTTAAACCATGTCTTTAACTTAAATGAAAATGAAAAAGTGGGAGAGTGCAGAGTTGCAGCCTTCAGTGGAACTTGACATTCTTTTAAGCACGAAGAGGATACGATTGTCCAGGCTCTATTTGCTTCCCCAATGTTTTTGCTGTTGTTGCAGGGAACACAATGGCTGTCTATTACATGAACACAATGGCTGTCTATTATATGAACGCACGGTGACGTCACCGACTTTCTGTACGCGTCATCACGTTGCTTCCAGTTGTCCGCCATTTTACCGTGGGCATGATGGCAGCATTAATGAGTGCATTGGACCTTCTAGTGTTGTTACTGAATGTCAAACATAGCGGTTTCTCAAAGTTTAAATTGTACTCTTAGAAATTAGATATTGGGGAAAATGGAAAAGCACCCATAATAATTGTGATGCGCCATTAATGGCAATTGTTGATATTTTAATTTACAGAGAACTACACTTTATACACCCAACTAAACTATTAAGAATCTCCAACGGCTGACTTAAGACTGCATACACTTCTATGAACTAATTACCTGGGGAGGAGGCCTACTTTCCATCCTTTTTGCTAGTGCCAGATCCTCCCAGGGGTGCCCCCTTTAAAGTTTGACAAGTTTAGCTCGTCTTAAGTCGACGGCTTCTGCCCCAGGTCTCTCCCCTGTAATAGCAATCTAGCATGGGTAGCCATCTTGGCCAGGTGTGGATGGGAATTCCTCGATGCTAATGTGCCACATCCATTCATCATGCATGGGGGGGGTGGTAGCTTTGCATAATGCTGACCGGTTCATACTGGCTAGTTTATGTAATGAGGGCCTATACGTTTTATATTCTACATACTGGCATTGTGCACCAACTTGACAGTTCTCCAAATCTTCCTTGGAAAGACAATCCAATTACCACAACACTTTAGGACATACCCGTCTCCTCTGCAGAACCACCATCGAACGGGACTGACACACAGCCAAGTTGTCACAAAGCTTGTTCCTTTCCATAGCTCCTTCCCATCTATTTCCCGCTTTCCCATGCCCTTCCCTCGCTCACTTTATTTCCAGCAGCTCTCCATGTCCCTGCTGGTACGCCACTTCACAGTCAAGCCTAGGTACTCTGATAACTGCTACGGTGGTGATTTGGCACAGTGTAAGTGCATGTTAACACAACCTAACTGTGTCCCTTATGCTGGAGTAAAGTACACACATTGCCTTCTTTCTTTACTGAAAATCATATGTGGCAGCAGAACAGATTCAGCAGGTCGGGCCGTTCGGGCTACCTTTCAAGGCCATTTCTTCTGATCTTGCCAGATGGGCAGCACCAAGCTTTATCAGTGGCCCTCCAATTTCTGATGAAATGGATATTGGTTATCCCAAGTACACGTTCTGGGATCATTACTACCAGCACTGCTTGTACTGGTACAAAGGGTGATCAGTACACTGCAATGGTAGAGCAAGTAGGGCTAGTATTAGTGGCTAAAGGAGATGAAGCTGTAGTGATGCTACATGCACGTGTTCACTAGGTATGTCGGGCTACAGGGGACAGGATTGGCTAGTGTGTATATACATGGTGGGGGACACGGTTGCATAGACATTTTTGGGGGTGCGATGCCACATGGTCATCAGGATTATAAACATTCTGCAAAGTAAAAGAACATGCAGGCTTTTCCTTGGTGCTTCTGCTGATCTAATGTCTCTGCAGGCTGCATGTCAGCTCCTTCTCTGGTATCATTTCCTGCTTTGCGGGTTCAAGGCAGTTCACACAATGGAAACTGCTGAAGGGAGAAAAGTGTTTACAGCAAAAGCAATCTTCCAAAAGATGCATTTCAGAAGAAAGGAACATTGTGTGTGTATGTATGTATGTATGTATGTATGTATGTATATATTATTTCTGAGGCTTGTGGGTCTGTTTAGATCACATGTTATGCATAGGTCGACAACTAGTGGTAATAGCGGAGTATTACATTATTTGTTTTTGAAACTCGAAAAAAGGGATGTTGACACGGCGTGTCAGTAATACTATCCCTAGTGTGACGTCCACTGTACCCATGGTTCTTCAAGCGTTGAGGTCCATTAGATGTTTTTTTCTGCCATCATAGTCAGACACAAGTAGCAGAGTTCCTTCTTTCTGGTGAACGCCTTGAATTAAACAAGTTTTTAGATTTCTTTCTATTCTTTTGACGTGGTACCACCGTATGATCTTGGGCAACGGCTATCAAAGACGGATTCATAATTGTCAATGACAACTACTTAGACAGGTCATAACTTTCTTTCCTTTAGAGAATGCCTATTTCCATATTCTTTCATTTCCATCAGCGGGATGCCACCTTTCTGTTTAATGGAAAACACACCCTTTAAATGTTGCTCTTCCTGTAACAGGAGGTTTCCCTGGAAGGACTCACAGAAGGTGTGTAACCTGTCTCCCCAGGGACCACCCTAAAAAAATATTACACGTTTTTATAAACTTTTTCGGCCTAAGACACTAAAGGACTTTAAAACTAAACGCTGGGCCCATCCCGCCAGGCCAAATCCGCTTTTCTCATCCTAAGTGATGTAGAGGGCGATCAGAACCTATCAGGACCTGAGAGTCGCCTGTGTGCGAGGCCCCAACTCCATCAGGCAGGCTGGCGGTACTGGTACGAAGATGACACCCAGAGGCTCGGGCATCTACACTGCACGTCCCACAAAGCACAACCGCCACGGCTGACAGTAGACTGCTTCGTTGACCGTTAAGCCACATGCGGTGTCGAGGGGAAGGTACGAAAAATCCTTGTCCTCTGGGCACTCAAGGTCGCACATGGCAGGCCCCCAAAACTGACGTCGAGGTCTGTTCCCGACATGCAAATAAATCTGACGAACCCTCGGGTACCGGATAACGTGCGTTGAAAGACACTTCTGCCCTTTACAATAGCTAAAAAATGAGGGAGCTTATTAAAAAAATAATGTCCCATTGACTCTCCAGTCCAAGGCGTCAAAATTCAAGATCTTCAATGCCCCTACTCTCTAAATCCCCCGTTTCAAACTATAAGGAGCCCTATCTCTCTAGGGACAGCCTTTCAGGGGCCATTCAGCATAAACCACGCTCTACATCGGAGAGTATTTCTACCCCGGTTCCCACAGGTTTTCAAAGCTCCCTGCAAAGAATGTCATGTTTTGTAGACCTCTTTGAAAATCTCCCTGATCAACGGCTGAACCTCCAATGCCCCCCCAACGGGGAGGCAGCTAAATACCAACCTGTGCCAAAAAAACACGACTAGACGCCACCTAGCCAAGCACTTGGCAGGACACTTCACAGGATCTCTATTACATTGACACTTCAGGCTTTTAAGATCCTGTTTCACTAGCAGACCAAGGGGACCTATATGACACAGACCAGTATTATGATGACGTCTACATCATACTATCTCCGGACCACCATGCCCAACCCATGGCTGACTCCCCTGTGGACAATCGCCTGCAATATAATAATGAGCTCCTCCTAAAGGCTGCCAAACATTTCAAGATCGAGGCACAAGTGGACAAAGATTTTATAGAAGACATCCTTGGGGATACAAAATCTGCAGCACAGTTTATAGCACTCCTGCAGTCCATCCACAGTCGCATTCAGCCTTCTCTACTCGCCCCCAACCTTATGAGGGCAGTTAACCGCCCATATTGAAAACCTTTTCAGGCCAGCCCCCTCCGTCCCCTTATACATCAGTGTCCATTAAAGCCAGACTCTCATTGTAACTACTACAAGAAAGAGGGCGGCCATGCCCTTGGCCTCTGCTAAAACCTCTCCTGATAAGGAGAGCAAAAAGATATATACACTGGGCAGGAAAGTAGCTTCATCGGCTGCATACCAAGTAATAACGCCACTCTCTTGGCAAGTTAGAACTGCTATAAATGGGATGAGAATCCTACAACAAATCGACTCCCGGGCTTTGGAGCGGGTCTAGGGACGGAGTTTGGAACACAAAGCTTTCTGTGTTGCAGGCTATCTGGTTAATGGGTGGAGTTGGTACAGATGAGGGCTTGGGGGCTGGGGGGGCAGGAAAGCATTTTTATTTCAACTGTTTAGCCGATATTCGTGGCTAAATTCAAGGCTATAAATGGATAACAGAGTGTATGTGTAGTTCAGTACTCGTGGATACTGTATTTTTTTTTCTTTTTTTTTTTTTTAAAGCTAATTTTACAGATACAGTGACTCGGGGGGGGGGGGTGGAAAATAACTGACCATGGCCAATGACACGATTTCCATCCAGGTCTCCCATCCATGCAGTAACAGGTCAGACCTGCTTAGTTTCAAAGTGAGGAAGGGGCCAGCTTCCTCAGGCCATGTTTCCTGGTAAATGAGCCAAAGCTACAAGACCACTAAGAGAAACTGGCCGGCCCTTTCCTTGCTTTGAAGCCAAGCAAGGTCAGTCCCATTTATTGCATGGATGGGCGACTGAATGGGCATTCAAGTTATTTAATTTTTTTTAAAGCCTGCTTTTAAACTCAGTCCTTGAAAGTTTTTCCACTCTGAGACATTTTTTGCCTATTGCTGAATTGCATACTGGTAGTTGTAGTCTCCCAGTCAATAATAAAAAAAAAAAAAACCACAACAGTGGGTTTCCCATCTCGCACTAACTGAGACAAACCCTGCTTAGTTTCAAAGCGAGGAAGGGGTCAGTCCCCTAAGGCCATGTTGCCTAATAAATGAGCCCACCTTACAAGACCTCTTTGTGAAACATGGCCTAAGGGGGCTGGATCCTCCTCGCTTTGAAACTAAGCATGGTCGGTCTCGGTTACTACATGGATGGGAGACAGTCCACAGTGCTGAATGCCATGTGTTTTCTTAGTTTTAGATGGCTCGTAATGGACAGCATCCTTTAAAGAATTTCTTTTAAAAAAAAAAAACAGCGCCACTGTGAAAATATTGCACTCGGAGATAATTTTTTGCCTTTTGCTGAATTGCATTCTGGTAGTGGTAGTCACAGTCAAGATGGGAGTGGGGAATAATGCCACCATTTTACACTTTTTGCTTAACATAGGTCTATAAGGATTTAGATATTTGAGTGACACTGTGGTATGTGCATTTTTCAAGTTGGCTTTATAAAGCAGAGTATTTTTGAAAGCGAGACATGGGGGGTGTGTAGGGGAAATTATGAGAAGGAAAGTAAGTCATGAGTACTTGCCCACAATGTGGCAAGAGAGTTTGCAATCCTGGACACTGGTGCAGTTATTTTCCCCTGATTGAGGCTGCAGCCACTTTTTTTTTGAGGTTGGTAAGCTTGCTCAAGTATTTGGCTCCCAGAATTGTACTCGGGTTGTCCTGTTCCTAGTACAGACGCTTACTCACAAGACCACAAGCACTTCTTTCAAATTGGGATTTCATTTTCCAGGGAATATTTCACAACATATTGCTGGGTATAAAAGTTGAGCACCTTTTATACTTTGCCAGCATGTTTATTGGAACATTTCCTCGCTCAGGTTATTTTTTTGGTATTCATTACTTTTTTTAAAAGTCCAATGCTATTTTGTCTTGCACACTTTCATCTAAGGAGTAGGTCTATTGAACTACATTTGTATATTTCACTTTAAGATATATGTTCACTTACTGTGCATATATTCATGGGTACCAGCTTTTGATTTTCGCTATGGGGGCAAAAGTACTTGGGCATATGTTATTTTTACAGCTGGTCATTTTTTTTCCCCTTGTACGCGCTGCTTCAATGTGGTTAGTTGGGGTTGTGTGATGTATGACAACAGTCACCAAGAGATGGCCCATAAAACAAGGGATTTGTAGCACGCTGCGTAAACAAAGTGTGTGATCCTAAGCAAATAATTTTATTGCATAGGGCATTAACTAAAACCATTGGGAGTTCTCAAAGCCTGCAATCTTTTATACATAATAAAAAATAAATGGATATTTTTACAGCTTCAGTGACATCGGGGGTGAAAAATCACTGATGACTTGGGTCTCCCATCCATGCAGTAACCTGGACTGACCCTGCTTAGCTTCAAGTGAGGAGAAGGCCAGCCCCCTGAGGCCATGGTGCCTAATAAGTGAGGCAAGGTTACAAGACCACTTAGCGCAACATGGCTTGAGGGGGCTTGCCCCTTACTGACTTTGAAGCTAGCAGTACTGTGCATATATTCATGGGTGCCAGCTTTTGATTTTGGTTATGGGTGCAGAAAGTACCTGGGCATATGTTATGCTTGCAGCCAGTCATTTATTTCCAGTTTCTGTGCTGCTTAAATGTGTTTAATTGGGGTTGTATGATGTATCGAAATAGTCACCAGGAGACCAGCCAGAAAACAAGGGGCTTAGAGTACGGGATAGGACATTTCACCATGGACAGTTAGGTGCATGTCTTTATGGCCTGACCGTTTTGCCTCAGGTCCTGCTTGGGCATGCCCAGTTAGACGCAGCCAGTTTGGCACAGGGACCCCTCAGTGCATGTATGTTTTGGCGCAAGAGGTCACAAATGGGATGATCCTGCAGGCACTTGGATTTTGTAAAATGGATTAAACGTGAAAAACATTTATTTAATACAACGTTCTAAAACAGGATGGGACATGTATTACACAGTCATTGCATAATTGAACATGTATTAAACATGAAACACATTTAATGACTGCAGTAATATAAAACAGAATGAACATGCATTACACCGTCTCTGGGCAACATTCTAAAACTGAAAAAATTAAATAAAAACACATTTGTGCTGAACGCTGCCCTCGAGAACCCTGGCCTGCAGGAGTTCGAGATGCAGCACTTAACCATTATGCTAAAATGACATTGTTTGGATTCTCACAAGTTTCATACTTAGCCTTTTACAATTGGACATATTAACAGTATATTTTGGTGAAAACTGTGTATTCTGGACTATGTAGTGTTAACAGGCATGCCTTTGATCCATGTGGCCTCCTTCATGGAAACGTTCACCCAATCACTGCATGGTTTTAAGAAGGTCCTTTTTGAGCTGCACTACCAATGGGTTAATAATAGTTGTGCATCTTCCATTGCATGTGATTCTCCTGCGCAAACACTTTCTTTGCAGCTCACGTGAAGGGCTTGCCACATTGTCCCATTATTCCCTTAACATATTGTGCTATTTTTAGACTTTGACAAACGTGGCAGCAAGTAGACACCACCCCTCTGTAGCACCATTATTCTCACTTTCCACAGCTAAAAAAACATATTTTACCCCTCCTCTCCCAGCCCCCTGATTCTACAAAACGTACCTCCAAGATCCCCTACTGCCATTTAACCCAAACAAATAAAGGTGCAGGAGAAATCATGACTATAGCCAAGTAACATGTGTTGTATTTATTGTTATATGCCACATCTCCCTTGTTATTTGGAAGATGGTCATTCAGATTTCCTTTTTACTTTGCATTTTGAGACTTGTAGTACAGGACACTTGATGGACAAAACAGAACTACAAGTCACAAAAAGTACAAAAAAAGAACTGGATGGGCATCTTCCGAATAACATGACACACACACAACGTGTCACAATGCCCACATACACACACGGATGCACACACACTAACACTCGCCATTACGGAGCTAATGCACACTGCACGCACAATCCCTCACACACCCCTTCGCACACTGCATGCACACGCGCGTGCACACTGCATGCACACGCGCGCACACACTGCATGCACACGCGCGCACACACTGCATGCACGCGCGCCCTCACGCTGCATGCACGCGCGCCCTCACGCTGCATGCGCGCCCGCACGCTGCATGCACGCTGCATGCACGCGCGCAGACACTACACGCGCACGCACGCAGTCACATTGCATGCACACACGCGCACGCACGCAGTCACATTGCATGCACACACGCGCACGCACACACACGCAGTCACATTGCATGCACACCCTCCAACCACACATTCCTGCTTACACTGCACATATATTCAAAAAGAGGACTACCCCCATCTGTGGGCAACATTATGAAACAAAAAAAAGAAATTACATTTATGCTGAACACTGCTGTTGGAGTACCCTGGCCTGCAGGAGTTCAAGATGCAGCACTATTGTGCTACAATGATGTTATTGTTTGGATTCTCACAAGTTTAGTACCTAGCCTTTTATCATTGAACATATGAAATTACAGGCTAAGTATGAAATGTATGCGCCATGAAGCACCAAACCTTTGTGGCCTAGTGGTTAAATGATGGGCCTCAAACTCTGGCAGACCAGGGTGCAAGGCTGTATGTTTAAAAACGTTTTTAATTTAACTTATTTAACTAAATGAAAAGAAACACAACTTGAACGTGGCAAGGTTTGTTGCAGTGCAGTCCTGTAAACCTATTTCGCATGGGGGTATTTAGACGTGACGGCAATGTCAGTCGCGTCCAAACATCCCTCATTCCAAAATAACAGTGCCAAAATGGCTTTCGCGCTGTAAAGGGTGCACCAAAAAGGGGCACTGCAGCAGAATGGCTCTGCTAAATCAGTGCATGGCAAAATGACTGCTCCGAAAAGGGGTGTACCGCTTGGACCACGCTGCTTAACCAAAGTGTATGGTCCATGGCAAAAAATGTAATCTCACTGCGCATTGTCTAAAAACATTGTGAGTTCTCAAAGCCTCCAATGCGAAGCCATGGCTAGTGGTCTGGTAGTGTTTTAAAATGGACAGTGGGCACCACAGACCATGGCCGAAGACCATGCTAGTGGTCTGTAAACATTATAAAAATCTATGGAATACATTGAAATTCAAGGAAAATCTTTATTTGCAGGGACGTTAAGGTGAGAGCTTAATGCAACAAACCCCCTGAAATTCAGCTAAAGCCACCTTAACTTTGCGCCCCCGGTTGCGCAGCCTATGACCACTATTATGACATCACTAATTACATGCCTCTAGGGAAGTAAGGCCAAGAGTCTATCTTGTAAGGATAACAAATTTAATTTGACAGAAATGAGGATGGGAACAAAGAACTCTGCTGCCTGAACGGTCTTCTGTTCCTTTCTCCTGCCACACTGATGCCAGGCAGGGTTTTATATACTCCTAGCTTGCTGCAGTCTGTCACTGGGTACGGACCATAGCTCCATCCCAAACCACCCTGCTTCCAAACAAGGGACTCTGCTGAGCCTTCCTTGCTTCATTGTCAGCAATGTTTGTCAGGACATGCTACTTTACATTTCGTTAACCTATGCAAGAATACACTCAAGCTCATGCTCTCCTTCATTTTGCTACCTATGAACATTTATATATAAAAACATTTTCCAGTCATTCTCTCCATGTTTCACTCCTTCTTCTTCTCATGTTATATTTGGCCCTGTAATCTCCTTCTAAACCTTATTTTCATAATTCTGCATTGTGTGCAGGAACATGTAAATCCCCTATTCATAGACCCTTGACGGACAGTAACCACCTGGTGAGTCACTTTGTGCTGCTGTGAACAACGCAAAGCCTGTAGTCCAGTTTTAGCACTGGCTGCATTCTTTCCAGGAGAAAACCTGCATCTCCCATGCTAAGATTTTACAAATGCACAGGGTTTGACAAATGCACAGGATTTGACATTTACAAATGTATTCAGCTAATGGTTAATTGCACCTTCTATTTAAACAATAAGTACCTTTTTTCAATGCCTGCCCACGTCTGTGTATATGATTAGATTTGCATAGAAAAAGCCTCCCCAGTGCCTATAGCACCTAAAAGTTCTTGCCTAATTCCAAAGCAATTTGTGTGCAGGAAGACCCTAGTGCCTTCCCAACGCATGTTGTATGAGAACACTGATGCCAACATTGGTGACACTAATTACATTGAATATGACTAATTACATAAATAATGGAATTAGACATAATGTCATTTATGTTAGCTCATAAAACGTTTGATAACCTTTTTAATAACAATTTAGGTTGTGGACTTGGCAATGGCTGGGGTAACTGGCCAGTACCAAAGGCCATAGCTAGTGGTTTGTTAGTGTCACAAATACCAATATGCATGGTTAAAAGTCTGTTTTAAAATACAGTAGACAGTGTTGAAATCTGTTGTCAGTGGCCATGGCTAAGGGCCATAGCTAGTGCCCATTAATATGTTATAATATACAGTCGACGCAGCCAAAGGCTGTGGCCACTGTCTAGTATTGTGTTGAAGACCATGGCTAGTGGCTGGTTATTGTATATATTATAGAGTGGGCACGGCCAAAGGCCATTGCTTATTGCATTTTTATTATTTTTAAATATACAGTGGACATATCCAAAAGATGTACAAAATGATCACTGCCAAAGGCCATGGCTAGTGGCTCATTTATATGTTAGAATATATAGTGGGCACAACCAAAGAGTGAGGCTACTGGCCAGCATTGTGCTCTAAAGTCCATGGCTAGTGCCTGACCACTGTATATAATATACAGTGGACACAGTTGAAAGCTGTATACACTGGTAAAGGCCAAAATCTATGGTTGGTAGCCTGTAAATGGTTTAAAATATTCAGTGCACATGGGTGAAGGTTTTGACCACTGTTCATAACTGAAGGCCATGACTAGTACCCGTTCATGTGTTAAAATATATTTGGCCATGCACACTGGCCATGGCAGATGCCCATGCTTAATGCCAGTTACTGTTGTAATGTGATTAGTGATTTCATCAGTGATGTGATCTGTGATGTCATCATTGCGGTCATAGGCTGCGCAACAGGGGGTGCCAAGTTAAGGTGGCTTTAGCTGAATTTCAGAGTTTTTGTTGTGTTAAGTTCTCACTTTAGTGTGTATGTGTATGTATATATATCTCCACAACGACACCTAGGAGCCATCGCGGGAAGTTCACCTCCAGTTCTGAGCCACAACAGCAAGTTATTGTGGGTATGCAAACTATCTCAAATGCAAGCCTTTTCCTACAGGAAATTGTCGGTCTGTGAGGGCAGCGCTATTTTATAGATGGCTTAATCAACCCAAGGCAGACATTTTGCAACTACATACCTGGTTTCACCCTTCTTGGGTTGATTAAGCTATGTATAAAATAGCCCTCCCCTCATAGACGAAGATAATTTCCTGGAGAAAAAGGTGTGCAATCTTTTTACCCCTCTGAATTCTAGGACCTTTATTTATTTATTTATTTCCTATTTTAAATTTAGAAAAACGAAGTCCTGGAGTTCAAAGGAAGAAAACCACTGAAGAACCTTCTCGCACGTGGCAATGGTTAACTTGTGATCGCTACAGACCTATTGTGGCCCCTGCTTTTCATTATAGGGAGCATTTGCACTTACACAAGTGGTATAAAGCACTCCTCTCATTCACCCAGTCCCCAAGAGGATTCACAGAAACTTCTTGAAAAAACAATGAATTGCTAGCCAAATTTTGGTCCGACACCTGCTCCTAAAAACACAAATATAATACTGGATATAGCCTGTCGTGTCCTGCATTTTCAAACTGCAGCTGTGAATCCCTTGGTTAGACATTATGTGAACTTCTGATCTCTTCACTGCTAGAAATTTGTAATGGCCACCGACGTTCCATGAGTTTACAAGTGTCCCAATTTAGTCGCCTTCGACACAACCACAATCTCTGACATTTTAGTGGGTATTTATTATATCCAGTTGGATATGACGTTACTTGACTTTGATGGATGGGAGGGGCATGTAAAATTACATGTTGCTGCATGAATATGTGAATCTCAGCCTAAACTTCTGCAACCCTTTATGGGAACCATACGAACGTGACCGTGTGGAAACAGAAGTATGATATGGCATTTATAACGCACCTATACGGAAGTATAGGCCTACTATGCTCGATCTGAAGAACACCATTCTGTGGAGTCTTATTACACCCCCGGGGAACTGCTACCAGTTGTCAACGGCCAGTCACTCTAACCCCCTAAAGGTATGGATTCACTTACAAAGGAAAGCATTGTGAAATAAACAGGAACCTCGGATCAGCCGGGTGTTATCAGGGCCAGAGGATGTCTGAATGTGTTGTGTTCACTACTGGGGAGGGGGGGAGGGGTGGTGTTGGTTTTAACTTTGATTTAAGTGAAGCCTTATAAATAATTCCATAAACTGACGACTCAATTTCATCACAGTGGATGAGTCTGAGGAGTAGGGCTCCCCCCCCCCTCCCTGATGTCCCAGGCACCTTCTTAGTTCCTGGTGGCATCCGCCTCCATTGAAGTAAAAGAAAAAGCATGTGGTATGCATGGTGGCCTTTGGGTTGCTATGCAACCAAGTTGATCAGCTGGCACCCGCCTCCCTGTTAGTCTTTCCAAGGCACACCAGCAATGCCTGAATTAGTTCCTACCCATGCTCTCTTCACCCGAGGAGAACATTCAGCATTACAAAAGACCTAAAGGTAACAACATGGTGTTTGTACTGTGTGTATGTTTACATGCATTTCATTCACTGTGTGTCTGGCTAGGAGTGTGCATGAATGCAATGCATGAATTTGTTTGTATGGTAGGGACTGGCGACAGTGGCAATGCTGATATTGATTGTGGCCACAGCCTCATGGTGGTGATTTACAGTGATCATTTAGGCATATAAAGATTGACCACTGCCTCATGCAAGTGATTTTCAATGACTGTTACTGTCATTGATTGTGACTGCATCCTCATGTACCTGATTTATGTTAGATTAGTGCTATTTTCATAGGGCAAGAATGCTGGAATGTGTAACATTGTCGTGCCCTAAGGAACCCAGAGGATTCCAGTTGTCAGTTGATGTTATTCAATAAACATAACTGTGGACTTAACTGCACAAGGACTTTATATGACTGAAGATGAGCTGAATCTTCGATTTACCTGCAGTGTGTTTCAAGCTACTGTTGTAGTGTAGAAGGTTCCTGTGACATTTTGGCGGTGCTTGACGATGTTGGGTCACAGAAAGCAGCAGAAGACGTCGGAGGCTGGAGTCAATTCATCCTCCCTGTGCTGACAGGCTGAGCCTGTTGCGCTGAGGATCCGCCTGACAACGGAGACCCTGCTCAGTCTCCCGAAGTAGAGTGCGACGACAAGCTTCTGGGCCAGTGTGTAGAGGTTTCCTGGAAACAGGCCGTGCTTCGCCTGCCGTGAAGAGGCCGAGCACGATGTAAAGGGTGACCCCTGTGAAAATATGTTGGGTTGCTTAGCAATGGCCCAACAAAGGTCTGCATCCACTGGAACGCAACGCTGCTGTCCGTGCTGGTTTTAGACATTTACAATATGTTGGAATTAATGGAACTTGGGTGCAATGGACCGTCTTATCGGCTGTTGGAATATTTTATGGTGAATTCTGTGAAAATATACAGCCAGTTAGTGGGGGAGAGGATTTGTACCCCGAGGTTGACACTGCATGCAATGTCTTGAGTAAGTCTATTTGAGACGATAAGGGGTAGAAAAGCCAATACAAGGGTTGGTTGTTGGTTGATTTGAGGGACCTGTAGTGTCTGGATGGCTGGGGCCTTTGTCCACAACTTCTATG
Source organism: Ambystoma mexicanum (assembly GCF_040938575.1). Lineage (NCBI taxonomy): Eukaryota > Metazoa > Chordata > Amphibia > Caudata > Ambystomatidae > Ambystoma > Ambystoma mexicanum. The sequence continues at coordinate 222,187,998 of NC_090925.1, forward strand.
TATTCAAAAAACGTGTGGGCATACCTGCATGAGGACCTTATATCAATTTACAGTGACAATTACTGGCATATACGGATTGTGGCCGCAGCTTCATGAGTATGTTGGTGACTTGGTGTTTTTCATGGTTTACCCTAGAGAACCAGTTGCACATTCTATGGCTTATTTGCGCATTTGTTTTTGGGCCCCGCCATTACTGTTACTTTGGGAAATGTGTGGGCCCATCCACTGAAAATATTTGCCAGCCTTGACGGACTGTGCCTCTTTCAGAATCCCAATGCCTTCCCAGGAGCCATCTGCGCCCCTGGCACCAGAAGCTGACTTTGCCACTAGTGTGTCGTACTCGGGAGCTAAGGTGGTGAGCCGGGTTCGTATTTGGATGAGTAGCCTCCAGTGGAGAGTGCTGGTAAACCGAGCTCATGCTAAAGAAAAGTGAATAACCAGTGAAATAACCATGCGTGCAGTTACAGGAGTTTTAATGTAAATTAATGCACGGATTTAGACCCTGGTGTGTAGCTGGAGGAGAGACTGGGGGCCCTTCAGGAGCAGCACGAGCACATCTCTGCACTGGGAGGGTAGTAAATGCCCAGTGAGGGGCTCAGGTTTCAGCCTAGCAGTGTCTCTTGCCATTGTGTATTGCAGTCATGGTGCCTTATTTGCACGCATGGTGCACTTGTTTCAGTTCATCAGTGAGCGTGATCGCTCTTTTGATGGTATCCCATCTTGTACGAGACACACCTGCTCTAGTATCACAGTGGTTATGTCCTATGTGGGGAGCAATTGTAACAGCTTTTTGTATTTTCCTCTGCGATGCACGTTCTTGTGCCCGGCATTTAGGGTCGCCTTTCAGGATTGGTATAGTGGTGTCCTCTGCAAGGTGCACGTATTTCAGCCCTACAGTGTCACCTTTCACCACTGCAGTACTGGTTTCCTATACTGTGTGTGGTGCACTTCTGCCTCACAGGGATAGTCGGTTTCATTACTGGAGTGGTGGTGAGCTGGGTGGCTGCACTGGAATTATTCTCATAGTGTGGGCCACCTTTGTGTATTGCCCAGGTGCTGACCTGTTCGGTCTGAAGCCTTCAGTGAGCGTCTCGTTTCTGCTTTGGAGTGTTTGTGTGAGGTGCGCTTGTTTGCCTAAGCAGGAGAGTCCTCTTTCATTATGTGGCAGGAGTGCTCTTGCTGCAGTATTGTGGTGGTCCTGTCCTGTCTTGCTCTGTCCTGCACATTTCAGCGTCGTAGTGGCGGTATCCCCTCCAGTTGGAGATGCACTTGGTTTGGTCCTGATGCAGTAGTCCTCTTGTTAATGGAATAGATCTGCTCCTGGGTAGCCCATGAAATCGACCTTTTTGAAAAGATCGATCATTCCCCCCATTGTGATGAGGAGGGCATCCTGAAACAGTTCCATGTGTTAAAATCGCGCAAAAAAAGCTGTTCACACAAAGAAATCGCAGCAAAAAGGCAGACGTTTTGCTGCCACCATCCACTCCCCTTAAATGGTATAATGGGGTACACCTTTACCAGGTCAAAACACAGCATTTATTGCCGCGATTCTTTTTTTGTAACTGCAACATTTTTGCTGCAGATTTTATTACTGCATACCCCTGAAACGCCCCCATAATACCAGCCGAGTGATCAGTCTCATACACGCAATCTGTTTTTATCAGTAATATTGCAGGCACCATCGTGCAAATGCAGACTTTGAAAGGTCCAGAGTTTGGGCCTAGTTAGCAGAGAAGCAGATCTGTCATCTGAAATGGGCGCAGAGGGTTCACTTCTGTCAGATGCTCAATTCATGGAACGGTGCAGGTCACGGAAGCCCCAGAGATGACCCTTTGCTGGAAGTGTTGCACTACTGAGTCATGCACAGCGTGTCTCCCATAACATAAATACCCGACACTGCATTCTGGGCTCCGAATAATACTTCACGAGCCAGGATCTCTAAAAGTGGCTTATCAACAAAAAGGACAACCCCCCCCCACCCCCTCCCCCCGCACCAAAAAAAAGTAGAATTCTTTGTGGGACAGCAACATTCTTATTCGTGCTGCTACTCAAGCGAAACAAAAATGCACCGCTGAGTCAAGTGTGCATTTGGGTTCTCTGGCACTTGTGCTGAATAGTTGCAGAGCAACGCGAGTTGTTTATGCATTGAACAGCCAATCCTGTTAGTGTACGAATAAAGATTGTTGGTTTGCATCCATAGATGAATGCAGCCATTCCTATTCCCAGATCTGCACATTTCAGCAGTGGCATTTGCAAAAGTATCCTGTATGGTTGCAAACATCCATGCACAGAGTTAGATCACCCTTGGAACTGGCCCCCTATTATTTATATATATTTATATATATATATATATATATATATATATATATATATATATATATATATACACACCAACACACACCAACACACACCAACACACACCAACACACACCAACACACACACACACACACACCCCCCCCCCCCCCCATCCCCCCATTACTGCCTATCCTAGGGCAGCCCTCAATATCAAACAATAGAGTTACTCTGCAGAGACAACTATTGTAGCAGCATGTCCAACGTTCCAAAAACAGATGGGGGGGCGGGGGGCAGTCGCGCCCCCCCCCTGGTGGCTGCTGAGATGGATTTCTGAACTGTGACCTGGTGGGCAGAGGTTCAGAAGGCCAGCCTAGTTTCTTGGAACAGGGTAACCTTCTGGACAAGCCGGACCAATTGCGGGAGCATTGGCATCGGTCAAGACTAGGTCTCAGGAGGGGTGAGGGTGATCAAAAGCCCATAATGAGCACACACAGCAAACAAAACCACAAATTACTCTGTCGGGTCTATATCAAAAATATATGCCCTAAAGGAATAGTACACAGTATTGATTCACAACCTGCAAAGAAAGAGGTCATACAGCGTGAATATCGTTTAAGCAGTCATTCACAATTCAAACCCTAACTAAGAGGCAGTCCAGTCCCTAAAATGAGTGGAGCCTTGAGCTCAAAAGTACTTTCTGTGCTGGGGCACGCAATTGTGCGGTTAAGTCAAAACAGGGTCTCTTCAAGGGGCTTTAGCGACTCAGGAAAGTGGGTGAGGCAGTGAAGAATAAGTTCCCAACATTCGAGCAGGGTCTCCCTAAGAGGGCAGTACAGGTTCCAAGATTTGGGAATATCTCAGTAGCACAGGCTACCTCGATAAAGAAGAGTGGCCCTCGGCAAAAAAATTGATAGATGCTCCAGGGCCCACCGCTAAGGATTGCAAGTACTCACCGACCCGGTCTATAGTGACATTTTCGAACGTCCCATTTTCGAAATGCAATTTTTTTTTTTTACACAAAAATGGCGGGAAAATTTTGATCAGAAATGGGGGATCCGACGGGACAGCAGCGGGCTCAGGGTGCTAAACCTTGGAGCCGGTCACCAGCGGTTCCACGGATCTGCTTTGTGATTCAGGTAACTTGGCTCCTTTACTAAGTTCGGTGTGAACTCAGAAGATCGACCTGGAATGGGTCAAGATGCCTTCTCTTATCAAAATCTCCTTTGCACCAAAATGAAACGAAACCAATGAAGGATTTGCTCACATACAGCCATCCCAGAGGTGGATCAATCATGGACACTGGTCCCATTCATCCCAGCATATCAGATATCCTGGCACCCATGATTTGTATTGGAACTAGACTGCTCCAGCCCATATCATGCAGGCGCACACACAAGGCATGCAGAAGTCTGTGAAAGCTTCAGTTTGCGTTGGGGTCTGCATGACCCAATACATAATTTCCCGGGTCTGCTTGACCTGGAGAAGGCAAAGGGACAAGATGGCCAAAGGACAGAACAAAGGACCTCATGGCATGGCCATTTTAGGCACTGGCCACTGTCCTGGGCCAAACGCAGTAAACACGGTTTGGACCATTGAAAAGAGTTGAGAAAACATACAGTAACAGCTTCCCCCAGCTCTGTCCAAGGCACACTTGTACATTCAACAAAAAAATCCTTAAAGGGTGTCTAGGGCCTCACAAATGAAAAGAGGACCCCATCGCACTGTATTGTAAGGTAATTTGTGCACTGAAATGTATTTACTAAGAAATAGCAACAAAGTGAAAGACTAAGGGAAACAAAGTCTCCCAGTACGGCTGTCTTAAGGGCATGTCATTTTCCCCATTACAAGAATGAGCAAAAGCCCAGCGGAGTACAGCATAAGGCTGGGCTCCACTGGCAAAAGTCAGGCTAGGATGGTCCTACAACAGCAACTAGTTGGGGGCGGGAGGGAGGGAGGGAGGGGTACACAACTGGAGGGGAACATTCCCCATAAATGGAAATCTTTCCCAACAGTGATTCCCAGGCGACTTTATCACTGGACACATATCACATCAAAAGAAGAAAAGGGTAAACGATGGAAAAGGTAAAATCGCAGATCGGTAATCTGAGCCCACAACAATGTCAAATATTAATAGAAAAGGGTACAGGGGTCAGGCAGTACTAAATTTGGCTGTACCAAAATGACTAATGCTTTACCACTTTCCACTTTCTTGGAATATTGGGACGAGTAGTGGGTGAAGTGACTACTCGGTGCCACAGTACGTGTAAACCAGCCATGATCCGAATCATAAAGGCGAGACAGCCAGGGCCTGATGGGTATACTGATATCTCCTTCACCTCTTTTGGTAACGTGGACTGAGAACAGGCTGTACTCTTTAGGTGTGGGTGTGAGCTGTGACAGAAACAGTCCAAACAACAATAAGAATAATGGGATACCAAAATAAAAGCATGTGCAGCTAATGTTCTATAAAAGCAGCATTATTATGGTATTTATAGAGCGTGGACCTAGCTTCGGGAAGCAACGGAGCGCTTTATAATGGGGAAATAACCTGATGAGGGAAGCAGATAAGTGAACAGGGAGCTCACAGGGGAGTGCAGGCAATCTGGCAGCAAGGGAACTACTAGCAACCCCAATGGGTGAAAGAGCCATTGTAATGACAGGACTGATCATTGAAGCACTGGTTCCCAGGTAACCTCCTAGCAAACGTTTCTGTTCCTTGGAGTGCAGTGTCAACCCTTCTCAGTAGAATTGGAGATGCTTCGTAGGCTGGTCCCAACATGGTTGTTGTGGGTGCACCCAGACCAGACCACTAATACACCAAAGAAGACCCTTTTCTACTTGAGGCAATGCTCACCAAGCAGCAAATAATTCTATCCAATGCTTATGGCTGTATGATTGTGCACTTGGAGTAGCCACCAAGTCATAAAGACATGGATTATGATTGCATTTTATCTGTCCACCAGGCTGCTGGGGTACACAATTATAATAGTTCGAACCAGAGCTGCAGACGCTTAAACAGCCATCTCTGCCTTTTGGAACTTTGTGTTGCAGCTGCTGTTTTCAGGATTGTACGTGGGACCTTTGAAGCTGTCCTGCTGCCTCTGCAGGGCATCTACTGAGAATGTCAGCAAAAGGTCCCAGCAAGGTGCATCTGTGCATTATGGTTTTTGGCATGGAGCATTAGGAAAAAGTGATAGGATTACTAGGTCTCCCTTTCAGAAAAGAATGACCTGCATCGTTATAGTATTAAAAATCAGAAAGACTCGGGCCTTATACCAACACACAGTGCAACAGATGAAATTGACATTGATCCTGTTACTGATTTGGTTCTTATTGCCGTATGTCATTTTATCTAGACATTGACACAAATTATAAAATTAATATGTGGTGCTTTGCAACCTTTGATTTATAAGAGCATCTGGTGCTCTATTGGGAGCCCGCTCTGCCATAGAGGTGAAGACGAAGACCTCCAGGAAAAGGGCAAGCCTTTTCCCTCAACCATTCCAGACAAACATTTGGGGTGACGTGTTAGTTGGACAAGCCCTAATGCAGCTGAGACGGATGTATGTGATCACTGCGCCGCCCGTACCCGAGACGACCTAAAATGCCGACGCTAGTTACGGCGCGGCTCAGGGATCATATAGAGCACTGTGCCCGCTTCCCCCGGCCTGCATTATCCTACCCAACCCCCCACCCCACTTACCTTTACGGGCGGCACACTTCTGTGTGTGCCGCCTGCACCCTGCTATCCCTGTAGCGTCGGCTCCTCCCACTGGGTTAAGGCCGACGCCTCAGGGTGCTTTTCTTTTTTTTCTTTTCTTTTTTTTTTTTCTTGCATGTCCCCCGCTTAACAAAATGGTAAGAGGGGGGTCACCCCCGCAACCCCCGAATCCTGTTACGGAACCCAAGTAGAGCAGGGGACACCCCCGCAACCCCCTCTCTGCTTGGCTGCAGTAAATGTTGCCCTCATTTTGCTCCTCCAAAGGCGCAGTGACTGCGGGGGGGGGGGCACAAATGAGGGCAGCATTTTGGTACCATTCCGCTGAGACCACTGGTACCCAGGAACCTGCCCACTTGATGTGCCAGCCCCTGCTAGTGCTTTCTCAATAATGCCTTACTGGGAAGTGCAGAGCAAATGACTTGCCCCGCCCCTGGAGACCCTGGAAGAGGTAAAAAAATAATATATAGATTTCCCTTCCTATCTCCCCGCAGATTAACCAAGTGCTAAAGAATTCCAACTTTTACCTTGTGCTGCTTTATCAAACGGGGCCCCCTGCATTCAGAAAAAACACATTGTGCAAACAGGGCCATTATTGGCACAATAACATTGAATAATTGCAATGCGTTATAGGCAGCTGCAGGTTTTACATAATACAGCGGCTAGGATTGTAACCAATACACCTCAGCGATTGCACGTCGACCCGTGCTAAGACCGTTACAGTGGCTACACCCTTTCAAAGCAAGAATTAGGCTTCAAGGGGCTCATCTCTTCGTGCCCACAGAGCGCGCAGCCGCATAGTCGACCAGCACATCAGTAACCTTGTGTTCAGAACCCCCCCCCCCAACAGCTGTCCATGTTCCTTGCTTTTGTTTACATAGATTGGCTGATGGAGCACATGGATGGATACCCTTTACATCAAGTGCCGACCCCAAATGTTTCAATGCTGACTCAACCTATTTTAAAGCACCTAGAAGCTGGCTCGATGTTGTTGCGCCCCAGGAACAAGCATTTAAAGCTATTTGAAGTGGTTCTTTCCCGCCTTCATTGCTCTTAGTGACTGGTAAAACCCCACACTCTGCCTTTAGAGAAACAAAAAAAAAGCCTTGCCAATTAACTGACATGGATTTTGTAATCACCTGTGCACCCCTGTCTTCACGCCCAGAATGCCCCCTTTATTTACTGATTCTGCATCGTCTTTTGCAGGGGTGTGTTATGGCGTTTTTATTTATTTATTTTTGTATTTATATCAGCGCAGAAAGCCCTCGGGCATCTAGGCGCTAGTTACAGAAAGTGCATGGTACAAGGTACAAGAATACACATATGGTTAGACATAGAGGGGTGTGGGTACAATGACTGGCAAAGCCTCACCTAATGTTACATGGGGCTGCACCTGGCAGCATAGAAGTGTCGATGAGTATGAATACACCATTTTGATTTGTGCATTTTTCTTGTTGGTTTAAGTCTCCTCTAGGAGTTTGGTTGGAGCTTTAGTACTTAACTTGTTTGGTCTGCTGCCATGCTGGCTCACATCCCTCCCGAAGAGAATAGCCTGCCCTCGGCCCATGCTACCTTAGAGAGGCGAAGGAGCTATACCGGTCCGGTCGTGCCGGTTTGCCCTGTATGATCGGGATCACTGCTGGTTTAGTAGCGGTGCGGGCCAGAGGAGGAGTTATATCTACTACTCATCCCTGTGCTCCTGCGGAACAACAGTATTCCTTGCGTCACATCTATTATAAAGGCAGCGGCCTGCGGGAGGCGGGAAAAGCCATGAGGATTGTGATGCTGGAAGAATGGAGGAATTGGGGTTTCTTTTGAGGGGCCGACAATTCCTGATATTATTTCCTGGAATCCAAGAATCCTGATTGGGTCCAGTGCACCCAAATTCCACTCTGGGCACTTACGCATCATGTATGTTTGATATTGTATAGCTAAAGGGCCACGTTTAACCTCCCATACCGTCTAGTAAGGTGCCTGCAGAAACTGTAAGGAGCGCCATCTGCTTTTTCAGTTTGCATCTATCTGCAGATGGCTACAAAGGAGTTCCAGCAAAGAATTAACCTCGATTTCTTGCCTTCCTTCTGCTTGGCCTTGACAGCTAGGCGTGTGGTGATGTGTAGGGTTCAGGGGAGCACTTGGAACCAAAAAGGCCCTAGAAATTAGTTTCAAAGTGGCCCCAAATGACACATATTCAGCAAGCCTGTCCTATGAGGACATTTGGAAATAAACAAGGTTTCCAGACAAGAGTTCCAAGGGGCAGAGGCCTACCGGGAAATCGCCAGAGTTCCCTATAGGCCAGTCCGCCCCTGGCAGGGATATCATGGATCCTGTATGGTTTCATTTCTCTGTGTGCTGAAGTACTTCATACAGGAGAACCTTGGCGACTATGCTGAAAAAAATGATCTTCTCGTGTGCCTCACTCTGGCTGTGGATATCAAAGCAGAACAATTCGTTTCCGTGCCACAGAATGGAAACTTGATTACGTTGTTCTACCCCCTGCAGGCGTCCCTCCCACGCGCTGTAGAAAGGAATGTGCGCCAGCTCTGACCACCGCAGTGACCCGCACCGCGCATGCCTCAGCACTGCAAATAGTAAGAGTGCAAGCCCCCCTGCACCCTCTCCCACTCTCGCCTCCCCTCCGCCCCCTCTCCACGCCAGGCACAGTACAGACCAGAAACAACATCAAGCTGGACACCAAGAACAGCGGCACAGGTAGTTGGATGTTCCAAACCAAAAACCGGGACAATTTTACTAAGTTAGAAATTGAAAAGGGACGTTAACGGTGGAGGCAGAAATTATGACATATCGGAATGGCTAAGCCCACACAATGATGGGTGTATTGGAGTTTGCTAAATGTTAGGGATTTGTGAGGTATCTTTAGCTTCTTCTCTCTGTGTCCGTTTCAGGTTATTGCACATTTATTTTTACATTTGTAGCAGCGTGTTAAACCCTTGGGCATCAAGGCGCTATTTGCAAGACACAAGTCGAGAAAGGCTTGAGGTGAAGGAGAGAGTAGTCAGAAGGCGCTCTACATAAATAACCATGTTTTCAAGTGGTTTCTGAAGGACCAGTATGATTGTGCGGCTCGCAGGGAGTGCGACAAGGAGTTCCATAGTTTGGAAGCAAGGTCCGGGAAGCTAACGCCCCTTCAACACCCTGCCCTGTTGCGTTGAAATTGCGGGATGATGAGAAGGTGAGCGTAGCTAGATCGTGTTGGTTTTATGGGAGGGCCTCAACATATTTGGATTTATGGAGTGGTCTTTAGTGGGATTTGTACTATGCTCCCCTGCCTCTTGCATGAACTCCAGGCGCTCACCAAGGGCTCACATGGATCTGAATGGGCGTTTATGGTGGTTTGCGGGAGGAGAGAGAAAAGACTGGAGTACTGCTCAACTTTTGGCACGTGTAGAACTGTTGGCCGTGCCGGTGAGCTTTCTGGGTGGATGGTGATTTGTACACCACAGGTGTTTGGTTTCCAGGTGGGAGACCTCAAGTGTCTGGTTAATTAGGGTGTTCGATCTGGGGGTTCGCAAGTTGATTCGAGAGGTGTAGAGGAGGAGTTCTGGGTTTTTTTGTTTTTATTTTTGCCATTTGTTTGCTGGTGAGTTAATGAGTGAAGGTGGATGTCGCGTGAGGTTGTTAGCGGGTTATGTTCTCTGCTTGTTTCCAGTTTAAGCGGTGGGGAGATTAAAAAGTATGTGAATCTGTAAAGGTCCGGGAACTGTGAGTTCGATCTGAAGGATAATGTCATCCACAAGGAGCGAAGTTTAACGGGGAGCCTTCCACTGGACTGCCCCAGAGGCCGCGCGTCACAGTGGGCATCCTGGCCCAGCGTGAAGGCCGCTGCATCACGTGACTAATGGGAAATGACAGCCAAAGGGGAAAGGATACTCCTAATGCAGAGACTCCGTATAACCGGATGCCGTCAGTCAGAGAGCTTTATGCCAAGGCGTAGTTTGAGCTTAACTGGATTCAAAAGGAGCCGTCACTGCTCACTTGTTTGAAGGGGGGCAAGTATTGCACAGACGCCACTCTTCATGCACAACAAACGAGCGATACATGTGCCCACTAATGACGATCATCCCTGATTGCACCACACACGCTGCACATGGACCTGCATCGCGTCATTGCACTGCCTTCTGTTCCTTCCATTCTCGTCAGTTTCACATGTTCTTTGTTTACCCCAGTACAGTTTCATCTCTCTCTGCTTCATTACTTCGTGTTGTCTTTGAGCATTCTGCAGTTCGTGCAGCAATGGAGCTGCTTTTGTTGCACCGTCTCTTTCTCATAGGTGGCTCTGCCTGCAGCTGGAACTTGACCTGCACTCACCCATCATCAGAGAACTGGCCTGCTAAGGTTCTAGCTTTAAAGTCTTTACCTAAAACTGGGACATATCTCTCTTACTTTGCACCCACGCCCCATCATGTGCGATTTCAGGACATACAGCAATAGTGAAAAATACCTTTTCACCAAGCAGTTTCTGATACTGGGCAAAGAAGGATGAAAGAAGGGTTGAATTTGGCAATCGGACTAGGCAGTTGGTTGAGCGGGTGCTCTAACAGTTGAGCTATATTAGTTGGATTGGCCTTTATACGCTGCAGGCTCTACGCCCATTTATTCCTCAGGTACTTGCTCCCTACAGGTCTATACAGGCGTGTAAGCTAGCAGAACAGCTGGCAGGCCCAGATGGTGTAGATCAAAGAGTATACCAGCCATCGTGTCTAGGACCACACCCCTTCTAACCAGCACTCTAATCCACCACCTAGATCACCAACCCTATCCACTGCAGCCACCACCCACTTCACAACTACCGCCTCCATGCCCCTCCACCCACCACAACCCTCATCCACCATAATGTCTGCCACAACTTTGGGATCCACTGCAACCCTTCAAAACCAAGCCTTTGCACATTCAGCACACCCATGCGCATGCACTCCCCTCCACCGCCCCTACCTTGCCATAAACCGTATTCACCAACATCATCCACATTTCTGCCATTCTACCTGCCACCATGACTATATCCATATCTGCGAGAACTCTTATGCACACCTTCCACCACATGGATACAACCAACCCTCACATACTTACCGCAACAAACTCTACCACTGCCATCATCCAGACCAACCACTACCCCTATCCATCAATATCCTCATGCGCACACCTACCACCACCCTAGTTCATATCCATCACCACTCTCCACCTTTGTCTTCATCCCTCGGAACTCTGAATTGTCCTGATTACTAAACTCCAGTTCAATCCTTAACACACTATCCACCATTGCTAACCGCCATATCCACAGCCAGCATAATCCACTGCATTACACAATATGTGCCACCACCCTTATGCTCTTTCACGACCACCTTCATCCATGCTCCCCAGAAACACACTCCTGGAAACTCAAATCTACTCTGCTCCACCACTACCCTTCAACACTACACTCCTCCTCATGCACCACCATCACCACCACATCCACTAATACCTTCCTCCTAAAGCTTCATCCACATGCAACACCCCTGTTTATCTACTGCTACAATGCCCCTGGTCATCCACGTTGACCACAACCATCCTTACCTGTTTGGTTAGAGTACGGCACAATGACCGCCCGACACTCAAGGAAATCGAATTCTTGCTGGTCAAGAAACCCTATTCTTGGATTGGCCGACTCTCTTCACTGCTTCCCCACATTGATTGTGCTCCTCACACCAGTAAGACATGGAGGGATACCAAGAAAAGTTCCTGGTGTTCAGCCTCCAAAGTATTAGAATGATGAGGCTTCTTAGGGTATTCCAGGGGCTACACCACATTGTCTACACCCACTCCTCAATTCTCCTGGCAATCTTCTAGCTAGTCCCTACCGCTCTCATGGCACCACTCCATTTTGGTTCAGGATGTTACCCACTACCGGAATTTCAGATCTAGCGAAGTAAAAAAAAATGAACATCTTAGTTTTACTCCAAATTGACCCCTTCCCCACCCCAAAATATTTGTTGGGGTACAGTACATCACCAAAAAGACATTAACGTGCCAAAGAGCACCAGAGTTCGGGTTCACCTCGTTATCCACTAGACCATTTACCAAGACTCCCCAAAATGTTTCTTGGCATGTACTTATTCCATGGTGTATGTGCAAATGCAACTAGTCACTTTGCCAATGACAACGTGTTGCCGAATACCTGGATTTTATTTTCAAATTGTTAATAGTGCAGACATTCACACAAGCGCTGGCCACCTTCCTCATTGGGTCAGGTCTAAAGATAATATAACCTCAACATACATTATTTCCTTAACCAGGGATCTCACAGCAAAAGAACTAAACAAAGAAACAAAACCGTAACCCGGTTGTACTTTGCATGTATAATGTACCGTGTAGTGCATAATGCGAGGTATGGGATTTTTAAAGTGCCACCCTAACTAGGAAGCTGTGGAGAACTGTACGTAGCAGATGCACCGAGGGGTTACAAGTAGGGGTGCAGGGATATTGGAGGAGCCGGATGGATAGGGGGAGCAGGGTATCGGGTGGCTCCAGAGGGAGGTATATTGGGGTTGAGCGGAGTGATCAGCAATTGGTGAGATGTCCCTTGAAGTGTTTGGTATTTAGGTCTTTCCTGAAGTGCAGGATGGAGTGTGCCAGACCAATCTGCATGGGTGACGTGTAGCAGGGCCAGGGTGCATGGCATCAGAAGGCCTGTTTCCTGGATGTTCCCTGTTGGAGTTCTAAGTTGTGGCTTCTGCTGGGGAATGGCCTCTGGGGATGGTGAATTTCTCGGCCAGGTAGAGTGGTATTTTGGTAGTGACTGCTTTGTAGGCTCTGTTGAACATGTGTTCCAGCTAAGGAAGGCAGTAACTGCTGGACCCATATGCACACACGTTACCTTAGTGCATTTCATGACCTGCCAGAACCCTTTCCCTTCCCAGAGAAAGGTTAGACCACATATTTGTCAAGTGTTGGCAATAAAAGGCTGTAGGATTTTTTTTGTTACAGATATGGTTATGGAAACGATAACAATAATCGCATATCCAAATAATATCATACTTTTGGGTACCGGGTCCTGAGGTTACCCCTTTCTTGTCCCACGACTTGTTGTGGTCACCACCGTACAGTGTCCTGTTTTTCTCTTCCCTTGTTTTTCTCCCTTCTTTTCTAGGGTGGGAGGGTTTTGTGGAAAAGAAGAACATGTGGAAGAGACAGAGTCCACAGTGAACCTCCTGACTGTTTGGGTCCCCGTTCAGGGTCAACAAACAGTTTGTATTTTGTTGAGCTGTGCAGCGCTTTTTATAAGACCCAGGGCTTTCCCTGGGTCTTTGAAGTGTGTCTGTGGGGGCTGTAGCCCAACCCTCAGGCCGGCAGTAGCCGACTGTCTGCCCCGTCCAGCCTCCAAAATTCCCCCCACCCCGCCCCCAGGCGGTGAAGGGGGGGCAGGTAATTTGCGCTCCCTGCCTGGCTGTTATTTTACTTATTGTTCACACCTCACCCTTCCCTTCCTTTGTAGAGGACAAGACTGCGTGTCTGTGTGACTGGAGGAGAGGGGCCAGGTTTGGGGGAGGAAGCTGCCCCTCTCCTGGGCCTGCTGGATGGTACCAGCAGTTACCCTGCCTCGCTTTGGGAGGCCCTACAGCATTGCCCAATCCTTGCAGCTCCTTGAGGATTGGGACGATATGGTTGAATTTTCCTGCGTGATGGGGGCGGGGGGCTTTCAGAGGAGCCACGGTGGCATCTGGGGCTCCTGCAAGTAGGGCACTGGCACAGTCCAGGTGGGGAATAACCAGGGCTTACACAACTCTTAAAATCCTTGTGGTCCTAAAAGAATGGGACATATTCTTAAAGTTTTGCTCTCAGTGATCTTGGTCTGCGCGTCCCATGACTTGCACCAAAAAAACAATGTGCTCCCTATTCTCAAAGAGAATCTGAATTTCTAAGGGGGCATTGCTGTACGTTTCAAAGCGCTTCCTGAAGCCACAAACAAAATGTTCTTTGAAATGCACAGAAAATAGTCGCATTCTCCTGGAACTATTGTAAATGGGGAAATGGCATTCGCAATGGTACGCAGGGCCATTGTAGTCCTGAACATGTATTTCTTTTAAATGAAACAGAGTGGGGAAAACTGCTGCTGTCCCGCTTGTGTTTCAACCCAACAAACTGGGATAGACATGCATGTGTGTTTTCGTATTTCTTTTTCTTTTTTGGTTTTTCTTTTTTTTTTTTGTAAACCTTTCGATGCGTCCTTGTGGAATGTTCCCAGCACCCGCTTAGGTGTTGGGAGCCTGCCATATGTTCTTGGTAGGGCTATGCAAGTGAGCTGGCCAGCACATCATTTATACTGCTGCACACCCCCTCCTGAACTGCACTGGTCGCCGTTTATAAGGCGATCTGTGCATTTCTAAAATAAACCACAAATGAAAATGGCACCCTCTGTGCTTTTCATTTGCATTCATTTCTATATTACTCTAGTATCATTTCCTTAGCCATGTGTAATACGAAATTCTTTTTTCCATATTTTTTTGTGTACTCCTGGTGGGATCATTGCTAAGTTCCTTTTAATAATTTGAGTCAAGAAGTAGTTTGTAAACTTCCATTTTGTATTTGTGCATTCGTGGCGACAGTAGCGCTGTCTTTGACAGCTCGTTTTATTATGATTTCCTTATTTGTTTGGAGAGTTCTTATTGCCCTACTCTTTAAGAGGGTGACTTTCTGTTAAGTCACTGGTTCTATGTCTCCGAAAACATGTACAATCTAAAATACTCAACAGTTGATGTAAATTTCACGTGTAAAGGTATGGCCTTCTGGCGGCGTCCATCTTGAGCCGTTATTCTGCCATCCTCCTGTCTTGCTTCATTTCCTGATTTCACAAACAACTTGTTGCCTGTAAAGCATCTGCATTATATGCTTCAGAATAAGATCTTTTCTTTTTGTTCATTCCTTTAATTATTACACAATAAAAAATATTCAAACCATTTTTTCCTTTCTTTTTCGGCTGACTGTTTATTTTAACTACAAAGGTAACAATAGATTAGAGATATCTAATGATACTCAATTTACAAATTAGATTGAATTTATTTCACAAACTGGGCAAAACCTATACTTTTGTCAGCAGCCTTTTGGAAACTTTACGTTTTTATCCTACTGTGGGGCAGCCCTTTGTTCATTGTGTTGCCCATGGAAGTATTCTTTCAGGCGCAAGCATCGTTTGTAGTCTTGGATTTCTGCATAGAATTGGATTTTGTCTAGTTGGTGGCTGGTGCGGAAGGTCGGTCCCTTGAAGGGTGCAGGATGATGGGCACGCCCGCAGAGGTCGAAGACGGATAGTGGACTGGTGGTGAGGTCTCCCACCTGGTCCTTTGCGTTGGTCCTGTTTGGATAGCTATGTTTCTTTTTTTAGATGTGGTCTATGGTGGTCGAAGGTTGTAAAAATGTATAACCAATATGAACCACGTTAAATAAAAAAAAATAATAATTAAAAATGTAGCTATTTTAGGGTGAACCATCACCCTTCCCCCGACCCTGAACAGTAACTTGTATCATTCCTTGTAGGTTATAGAGTTGTTTCTTCTTCCAAATTATTGAAGAATTCAGACGCCTTTGACACTAATGTGTGAGTTAATGTTGGCGTGCTGGTTCCTTGTGAAGTTGTCTTGGAGTAGAGATGGAGTGTAAGTGTATTCCTTATTTTCTCTGATGCTTTCCTGCAAACCTGCTCCTTGTATACCTCGCTATGGGTAATCCTTGTGGATTTGCAATCCTGAGTTCTTTTGATATTAGATTTTGTTTTTTGCAAGCAGTCAGAAATAAAAGATCCGCGCACTTTCATCCAGGATTTTTGAGGATTTGAGATTCATGCAGAGAAGTGTTGACAGGCTCTAAGAGTAGCAACCATGCAGTTGGGATGACACGGGTGGCTTCAACCTTGGAAGGGATGCTGGGGGGGAAAAGAAAAGGGTACGTTCAGCGTAAGGCCACGCATAATGATGATGGAACCATTTTATTGTAGCAGACATTGCTTCTCTGGCTACGGCACGATTGCCACTAGCCACCTTCCCCTTCAGCTAAGCATTGGACTGAGACCTGTTGTCTCCTGTTGACTCTGTTGTAAAGATGCAGAATTCCCAGCCCATGTGGGAATATGACGACCGCTTCTGCGCGCCCAAGGTGTTGGCCCGCTTGCTGCATCCGCCATGGGGCTCTAAGTTGGACATGCCCCTCGCATGAGCCGTAGACTGCTTTGGTGGCGTGTTGGTACTGGGATAATTCGAAACCTGCAGACTCCCTAAGTTGCGAGTCCTTGGAGGAGGATCTAGGGACCCAGGGATGCACAGATGGGGACGTCTACAAGGACTACAGTGGGACATTCCAGCTTTTTGTGGTGATCAGGTCTGAGGGATCTGGGGCGCTAATAGGGACCCTCTCAAGCAGTCCTTTCTCATCACATCACATGTATATAGGCAAGAGGACGCATCTAGAAAGTTCTGCGGGAGAATACCGGGGGGGGTAGGTGGGGAGTAGAACACCTTGCTCTTTCCTTCTCTCTCTCCTCACTCCCAAAGCAGAGAGCGTGAAGATGGCCTGGTGGTGCACTGTCAGCAGGGACGTAGTGAGTCAAGTGTTGGCCCATTACAAGCCCTCAATGCGCCTCCCTCACCATCGTCCTGATTTGTCTGCTTGCCTGCCACCTCTCGTGCTGTGGTTGACTGTATGTGCAAAGAGCCTTCACCCACTGAAGCTCTTGGGGAGCCTCTTGCTCTCCTCGTTGCTGAGATGTTGTACCCCAGGCCCTAGATCCCAACCTTGGCGACCAGGGTAGCACAGCACATCGCAGTGCAGTGAAACACGGCATCAACCACGGGCCCCACGGTGTCCTCCTTCCTCCCCCACTGGAACATGCAGGCAGGAAGCTGGAAACTGCACTCCTCGGACAACCACTTCTTGTCTATGGTGTGGACCCCGTCTCTGCACAGCAGAATATTGTGCATTTGTTGAAGAGAACCATCTAGAAAAATGGGCAGTGAATGGATAATGGACTCCGAGACATGGGCCATGGGCCGAGCTGGGCGTTTGGTTAATTCTTCTCCTCTTCAACAATAGCTATACTTTTGCAAAGCTCTGTGCATTACTAATCTTGGCTGTAACCTTTCTCCATACAGCATACGAGGCTATCCAGCCTATAATCCTCCTGGGAAACATTCCACAGATGACATGTTGGAAACACAAGCATTCCTTCCCCTTCCTCCAGTCATCCATCACCTCCCACCAGGCACGGAGGCAGCTGTGCCTGAACGCAGGATAGCAAAGCAATTCTGCTTGACATATGTCCTCCTGTGGGAGTGTATCTGTGCAGCCAGTTTCCTGCTCTCTCCACTTCAGAATCAAGGCAACAATAAAACCAGGCACAGCTAAAATAACACACAACATGTACTTAAGTCCCGATTCTCCTCGATATTCTAGAAAGATGGCTACCACCCCCACATCAACCCGGCTTCCCAGTAAGAGTACTAATGCTTTGAAACGTTTTTGAGCGTTTCATAGTTTTTGGTGATCTCTAAAAACCTAATGGGATGCATGGCCTTAAACCAATCAAGAAATAAGTACAGATGCTCCCACACTCTTGCTTACTTTGTAAAACTTGGGTTTTTGCCCTAAGTAACCCAGGGTAATCCAGAGGTGGACCGCTTGCTCACGGTGTCTTAGAGAGGCTCATCTTCATCTCACTGGTGAGGCCCAACAAGGCCGAAACACGTGCCTGGGGCTGCTTATTGGTACTTTTGTTCAGAGGAAATCTGCCTAGCATTTCGGTGCTGGACTGCCCTTGTGGGTGAGACCAGACTGATATGGATATTTCTCCTCAGTGAAGGGTGCAGTGAGCTAAAACGTGGTTGTAGACTCTCCCGAGTGGAAAATATTCCATAGAACAGGGTATTTGAGCCATGTTCGTTCTCAGTAGAGGGACACCCACACCCTTGCTTAAAAAAAAAAAAAAAAAAAAATCATTGTGCAAGATGTAGAGATACCTGCAACCACGAGATACCTGCAACCACGAGATACCTGCAACCGTTGAGAAAGAAATGCTCCCTTTACATAGAGAGCAACATTGACAGACACGGACATGGAAAACCTATATATCCATAGGTCACAGTGGAACACAGGCTAACCTTGCATTTTGTATAGTAGAGCGAAGGAGAAATCCTAAATAAAGCTTTATTTAAACAAGGCTAACTCTGTGAGAGCTGATTATAATGAATGCTATAGTGATGCAGGTGGACATTAAACGCCGATTACCAATCCCTTACGGGTAAACTGACAAGTCTAATGTCCAAGAAAATTCTCTGAGGTAACCCTCAAAAGAGGGCAGAGGTGGTAGGGTTGATGGTCGGTCTCTGGTGTCCGCTTTTCACAGTAATGGGCAAACTCTGTACATACATAGACATTACATCCAAAACCTTTAACAATTTCTAGTGCAGCGCTTTGGCGGGTTGGAGGCTACTTTCAATCTGCCTAGGGAGGTAACCCCGCAAATGTGGTTAGTCGGTCGAGGCTGGACAGGGCAAATAGGTAGGACTCCTAATACTAGCTTTCAAAAATACTAGGCCCCCCTCCTTTGAGGCAAGGACATACGGAATCCTGTAAAAGCATGCGGTTTCAAGATTGATACTGATGGATTCCCTGCAGCATCGCATGGAAGCATATTGGCATATTATTGATCCCTTCTCAGCCAATCGGACTGTTTGGGATGTAGTCGATAACCCATGGTATTGACTCCATGTCAGACTTTGTCTTCGGAATCACCCAGGGAAACGGAAAGCATTTCTCTACATTCAAGAACCTGGCAGAGGTCATTATCGCATGATAATGACCCTAATGACCTCTCCCTCAGCCTAAAAGGCAATAGTAATAAACTAATATGCCACCTCGCTAAAGGAGTGCTTTAGTGGGGTACTCTGGGCGCTGGCAGGGATGAAGGTCGCAATACAATGTTAGGCAGCATTGGCACTGGGAGGATTCACATCATTCCAAAGGAATACTGGTTCACCGTCGGGACCTCATTTTCATCCTGGTAGTTCTGCTGGAATGTTCTTGGGTTAGGAAGTGGTGACTTGTGTAGTTTCATCACAGCAGTCAGCAAGAAATGTGCATCCAGATGTCGTTCTGGATCTCCAGGTCTGCCTTGGCCTCCTTTGGTTTTACACAAGTAACTGGATTTCTGACAAGCCCTTGGGCTGTAGAGAGAGCCCACTGTAGCTCCGGCATTGTGTCTGGGAACAGCTATTAGGGTGTGTGATCCAACTCTGGCATCATGAAGGAAATGGCCAATGGCTTGCCACCCTATTTATCCTTCAGTAGGCCTGGCAAAGTAAACCAAATATTACCCCAGTTTCAGGAGTGCAGTCCAAGTCCAGTTGCCGAAGCATAGAGGCTATTGGAAATGACTGCGGCCGTGGCCCAGGCTGAACATCAGATCGCAGATTCAATGGAAGATGTCCAGGGCTCCGCTAGGGGCAATACCCGAACATTGCTCACTTCATCAACAAAGTGCCTTCTAAAGATGCACATGTCTTTCTTCCCAGGCCATCATTATCAAAGGGCTTACTGCAGTGGTTGGGGAATCTTGGGGTGGGGGGGGAGGTCTCTAGTTTGCCACGTTTCTGCTGCTTTGATCCACGGCAGCGTGTTTTGTCTGGATTTCGGAATGATTGTACTTGGATGGGAGAAGAAGGTGGGGTACACTTAGCATGACTTGCCAATAGAGCATTTAGGGGAGGAGGAATAGTATGATTGGAAGATCTCCAGCTGAAACGCAACCAGCTCCCCCTCACTGCACACAAGCTTCAAACGGCCTCCAAAGGCACTGGTTCTGGCAGCCAGGCTGGAGCTGCGAAACTACAGGTGATAATCCGCAGCTCCTGTGTGCTTTGCACCTCTTGTAACCCTCACACGGTATTATGAATATAAGTAACCTGCCCCTGATGCACACACAGCATCCAGGCCAGACCTCTAACCTACCCCAGCCCACTGAATATATGGAAAATGCCTGCTTGTTCACTACAATTACCTGTATGCACGGCCATCTTAAGCACTTTTGGGGCCCTGGGCACAGAGCACCCCTCCACCAAACCAAAGGAATTAAGGGATCAAGAATACTGGTCGCGCCCCCACCCGTCGCACTCACAACCTTTAGGTCAGTGGTATTCAAACTGTGGGTCGCGACCCCCTAGGGGTCCGCGGGTGCATCCCAGGGGGGCCCTGAGAGCTCAGCATGAAAAAAGATTTTTTTTTTTTTTTTTTTTTTAGATTGGAAGAAATGGACAGGGGTGGCCCACATGGGCGGGCTGAAGCATGAAACTGTCTCAGGCAACAATGAAAAAGTGGCCCACAGTTGTAAATGGATATTCATTCCTTTAGTCACAGACTGGGCCTCATTACTACTATGGCGGACCAGTAACAACGGTGCTGGTAAGCTACCGGCACCGTTGCTACCGTTCCGCCATAGTAAGAGTTGTGCTCGTGGGTGCTTGACAGCCCCCGCCAGGTCTGACCTCAGCTCGTCGGATGCACCGGCACCGTTATTAACGGTGCCGGTGCATCCGAGCTCCCCCTTCCCATTTGAGCCATATGGGGCTCAAATGGGAATGGGGATCTACCGGCACCTTCGAAAGGGCAATTATCATGTCCGCCTAACTCGGCATGACCTAGTAATTGCCCATTCGCGGGTGCCAGACCGGATGCAACTCCAGTGGCAGCCGTGCCGGTTTTACCGGCACAGCTACCGCCAGAGTAGTTATGAAGCCCACTGTTTCAATAGTACCCAAAGGGGTGCTTTGTGTTAAAATGTAAGTAAATTGTGATATATTCAGCAACAATGGTCAACATTACTAACTGCATAGTGGCCCCTCACCCATTATGGAGGAGCTAAGGAGCCAGCCCAGTGAAATAGTGAGCACTCCCTCAGCTGCTTTATCCAGCTAATGGAGTGCTCCTGGGCTGGCTGAACTGTCAAAGGGAAACACTGTTTCCCTTTGACAGTTCAGTTTAGTTCCCCAGCCGCACATGCTCACTGAGCCATGCAAGTGCTGGGGCGTTTTGCTTCGCCAGCATTGCATAGCTCATTGGAAATGCTGGCTGGGGCACTGCATGTCTGTATGTCCGAGGGGGAGCTCCTGCGCCTCCTCCCACATACGGACAGAGCAGCTGGAGCAGCACCCACACACAGGCCAATGCAGAAGGTACGTTTATGTTCATTGTTTTTATTTAAACATGTGTATGGATGCGTTATGAGTGAGTGTATGGTGATGGATGCTCATGTGAATGATAGAGTGATTGCTGTATGAATGTGCAGCGCCTTGCATATACACATAATCGTGTTCATTGTGTTAGGACCAGTGGGGCCCAGGGGACAGGGATGGTATCTTTTTACCGGACATCTATCATTCAAAACCCTCTGCCTTGTCCACAAGGCTTTCTGGGGCCTCGGTCCAAAATACCTTCAGCTATTCCTCCGCAAATACCTCCCCTCTCGAGCTCTTCACTCCTCTACCTCCAACTCCCTCAGGGTCAGTCGTTTATCAAAGAAACGAGCTGGGGGTAGATCTCCGTCTTCGGCTGGGGCCTCCCTCTGGAACAGCGCCCTGCCACTCTAAAACTTGAGGAGAACCATCTTTCTTCCTGCACTTATCAGACCTACCCTGTCTGCTGCCTTAAACGTAGCACTTGCAAATTGCTGGCTGCACTACCACTGTTTGTTGCCTTTATTATTTATTTATTGTTATTTATCTGTTTCTCCTCTGCTTCGCACTTTCCACTTCTCCCCCCTTCCATGCACTTTTCCCTTCACACTTGCGCGTTCTCAATGTCACTGGGCCTAGTAAGATCGCTGTTTTATTCTCCTCTGTTCCCCTCCCTTGCCTTGTCACGCTCTGAAACACTTGTGTACGAGCGCGATAGAAATAAAATATCAATGCCTGCCCCCTGGACTCCCAGCAACAATTGCAAACTGTTTGGCTATTTACCCATTTTTTGTTAAAAGTATGCTCTACAATGCAACATTTTAACCTATTATTTAAAAAAAAAATTCACAGGGGGAAACCCCCCCGAACCTCCCCTTAATGCCCCTCCACTTAAAAAAGATTCACCAGCCGCCACTGGCCCTCAGACTGTGTTGGGAACGGGATGGGGGAACCGAGGGACTATGGTGGGAGCACAATGGGCGGGAACCATGGGATAGTGATGGGAGCAGAGTGGGGAGAGCCCTGGGTGTGTGATGGGGTGGGGAGAGACCAGCGACTGGGTAGGAGTGGGATGAGGGAGCCCAGCGACTTTGATGGGAGCAGGTGACGGCGCGCAATATATACTGTCCATTTGGCATTTCTGGGGGGTCCCGACCTGCCCAAATTTTGCTCAGGGGGGCCCTGGCCAAAAAAGTTTGAAGACCACTGCTTTAGGTGGATCTGCTGTCGCGCAGCATAATAAGCACGTTACTCCCTTTAAATCCACTTGCCCTCTTCATTCTTCCTCTAATCAGAATGATGAACAAGTAGCATTTGAAGACCAACATTAGCAGTCTACAAAGGGATTACTGTTCTAGTACATACAGGATACTTTTTTATCAATAACATCCAGGAAGGTAGATTTAGTATTAATGCAGGACCGTATGTAAAGGTACATGTAACCCATAACAGACCGAGAACTCACATTAGCTGCCTCACAGAATGCAAAGGTGCTCATGCATGGATGGAGACTACCACATGGAAGGAAGGAGAACTCTATACATACCGTAGAATGGATCGTGGAGGCAGATTAGAAGCTACCAGGAAGATGTTTTACAGACTGAGGTTAGAAGTGGGGTATGGTTTTCGAATAGTGTTGCCATTAGATATCAAAGAAACAAAGGCCTGTGGTGTGCGATATAAATATGCTCACTATTAACACAGTGAAACCATGAATAAGGCTTTTATGAAGATCATACCATGAGAAGGCAATCACTCGGAAGGGCTGACAATTTTGAAAGGTTTAGGGGCTTGGCAATATTGAGAGGTTAGGCAATACAAGATTAAATGAGATGCCCAGGATCACACATTGGTTAAGGGGTGAAGCTGTGATTTGTGCCAACTCTGCAATTGAACACTTTCTTTTCCAGTTCTTACCATGAACGAAAATAATCTCATTTTATTTAAAAAAAAACAGACTTGGAAAATACACAAATCACATTACCAAACATGACCCTTTTTAAAGAAAATGTTATAAAAAGGAGTCATGCAAAAGGGGAATGATTCTAGCTTCATTCCCTCAACATCAAGGGAAGTATATAAGAACCAGCATACCATGATGTGATTGAACACATTTAATCTGGGTTTGTCTTTTGTATTTTAAAGCTTTGACATTTTCATTTATAAACATGCATAAAAACCTTTAGCAAAAAGCAAACCGATTTTTGTGTCAAACAAGCAGACCTTAAAATACGGTTGCCTGTGGCCTGCAACATATGGTCCGCTCTCTTCTGTCTACCAACCCTTCCAACCAAATGCCCTACATAAGAAGAAAGATAAAGTAATGGGCTACATGATGCCAGCAGCATGCAAGAATGCAAACCTCACAGAAGACAGCACAGTAATGTACGATATATTAGATGATTTGACCAGGATCACCATCGTCTGCTGGCAAATCCAGGATACAAACCTGAACGGTGTTGTTCCATAGTCTTGAATTTGGAAACCTATTCACCTCTTTGATTAACAGTTTATGCCATCGTTGGAGGCGATTGCGTAGATTTTAACATCACCCCATCTGAACAAAACAATTTCTAGACCTTCACCATACGGATGATATGTTAGTTTTTACAGCTAGGTTTATAAACGTCAGATCTAGGAAAGGCTCCGCCAGCCTTGCTAGGATATCTCTGCAATGGGTGCTTCACATAATGAGCTAACTTCTGAACCATTGTGACACTCAATTTATCAATATGCATTTCACCGTTGCCTATTGTACATGATCAATATAATTCCCATAGGAAGGAAGGAAAGAATGCTACAGAGTTGTGCCATAAGGATCACACAAACTATGTATACCACAGTGAACACAGAAAGCAATACATGTGATAAAGGCAGAATGCACTTGCCAAGACAGAAAGGCAACGGGTTTAGAGCCTCAGCAGCACCCCATATAATATCCTGACATGTGCTATTTAAGACTAGTGAACAATGGAATCTTACTTCTTCAGATCAGCTAGCCTTGTGGGTCCCCCTCCAAGGTGGGGGCCCTGGGCAAGTGCCCCTTTTACCCTCCCATAAAAACACCTGGCCTATATGCCTGACCCCAATGCTCATATGCCTCCCGCAATTAACACCATTGCCCACCTGTCCAAAGCCTGTAGCCTGACCAATGCCACAGCGTCATCGCAACAATCAATGGCTTGCTCAATGCAATGCCTGCTGGTCTAGCTGTAACCGACCCATTGCCACTGGCACAATTCCGCTAGCTGTTTGTGTTCTCTGACATTGTGCCCTCCAACAATGCCGGCATGCACTCTGTCTACCTGTATGCCTATGGCCACTGCAACCCATCCCGCATGGACACCTCGCCTCTCAATCCACTCCCTACCACCAACCACAGAGTACCAACTGCCCCTAAGAGCCTTTAGCTCAAACTAGCCCTCATCAACGCCTGATCCCTGCCAGCCAATGCCCTAGACATCCTCGACCCCCTAACAACCAATAACCTTGATACATTAGTAATCACGGAAACTTGGCTCCACGCGGGCACTGGACCAGCTCTTTTCCTCACCATGCCACCAGGATGCACCATCCACAGGAGTGATAGACTTGGCTCCAAAGGAGGTGGGGTAGCCATCATCGGCAAAGAATGCCTTTGCATCAAACAAACCAACACCTCCCACAACAACTGTGATATCCTTTCACAAAAAATGTCCAGATCTCCATTCAACACTATCACCGGCTAGCTAGTCTACCGACCGCCCGGCCCAATCCTCACCTTCGAAGCAGACCTTCTTCAAATCCCACAATATCATAGAGTTCACCATCTCCATCGGTCAACAAACCAAGACTCCCACCATCATGATGCCCCCTCCCTCATCCCATAGTGCCCGTAAACTCACTAAAGAAAACCTCCTGCCCTTTCTAGAAGCCCTTAACCTAGTTCTCCTTACCAACCTCCACACAATCGTTTTGGTAGACATATGTACTGCAACTATAGCTAATGCTATTGAAATGATAGCCCCGTTTAGTTTCCAAAAAACCCAAAACGCTAGCGCACTCCAATTTCTAGTTTACCCAAGACCTCGCTGAACTCAGAACAAAACAGTGACAATCTGAAATCTCCTGGAGGAACCTGCCCTCTGACACTCTCAAACAAGATTTCTTGATTGTAACCAAACAATATAAAAATGCTTTTATTCAAGCCAAAACCAATACGTTTTAATCCAAAATTGCCAATGCAACCTCCAACACCAGGGAACTTTTCTCCATCCTCAAGGAACTGGAGGGCCCAATCTCCCCACTATCCCCGCTATCCAAAGATTACGTATGGTGCAACAGCATCCAGAGCGCGATGTTAAATAAAATCAGCCTACTCCAAAACAAAATCATCACCAAACAAAACTCCCTGAACAACAACTCCAAACAACCCACCCAGACCAACACCAGCCCAGAGGCCACCAACTCTGCACCACTCAACACCCCACAAGTATTCAAATTCAATACCATCTCCGACCAAGACACCCTAAACCTCATGAGGAGATTCAAGCCATCTAAATGGAAACGTGACATATTCCCAGCCCCCTTGATCAAAGACTCAGCTGAAACTTTGGCCCGTTTTATCACAGCAGTCACAAATTCATCCTTTACGTCTGGTGTGATACCCGCTAGCCTCCAAGAAGCTTGGGTCTTACCGCTCCTAAAGAAACCAACCCTTGATCCAACATCCCCCAATAACTATCGCCCCATCACGACTGTCCCCTTCCTGTTAAAAATACTTGCCAGAGCTGCAAACGTCCAAATGCAGCAATATTTGGAAAATAATCACATACTAGTAACCCACCAATCTTGTTTCCACCCCGGGCACAGAACCAAATCTGCCCACCGTGATTTAAAAAAATCAGATGGAAGACCTCAGGGACAAAGATAAACGTGCCCTCTTGCTGCTACTAGACCGGTCTGCATCGTTCGATTTAGCCGACCACAGCATACTCTGCCGGCACCTTACCCAAGCAGCTTCCTTCTCACCAGAAGCATCAGCATGGATAGCCTCCTTCAAAAGTCTTCTCTGAAAATGCTAGTGCCACACACTCTACCATCAATTGTGGAGTCCCTCAAGGCTCATGTGTTTCACCCACACCCTATAACCTATTCACAAAGCCCCTCTTCAACCTCCTTGACTCCCTTGGCATTGCATATACAAATTATGCAGATGATGCACAAATTCTCCTCCCCCACCCCCTTACCGGCACCTATTCAGAAGATGCTGCCCCACACAACTCAAGCTTCACCATCATTCAAGCATGGCTGGCCACCCATGACCTCTATTTGAATGATGACAAAACAAAAGTCCTCTTCATGGGACACCCAACAGCTCTGAGCAAATTTAACCCCGATTACTCAAACTTCATTATCAATATCATCCCTATTCCAGTCTGACCCTCAGTAAAAACCTTGGGGGAGTCTATCTAGATGCATTGCTTGCACTCAACCGACAAGTCGTCACCATCGCGTCCTCCGCAGCATACACCACAAAACTCCTTAAGGCCTCAAGACCCTTTCTTTCGCCAGATAGCTGCCTGACGATTGCTCGCGCCGTGGTAGGTGACAGACTAGATTACTGTAATGCTCTATTCACCTGCACCTCATCCCACAATCTAAAAAAACTGCAAGTCATACCAAACAATGCCTTAAGAACTGCCCTCAGCATCCCCAAAACCAAACACATCCGATGCCTGCAGGAAGGTACATTGGCTCCCCATCCAGGAAAGAATTCTCTTCAAGACCTTAACCGTTACACAGCTGCATTTCCAAATCAGCGCCACCATATCTGTCTCAAAGATTTCCAAACCGCAATCAACCAGGCCCGTCGGAACACCCTATGCACAAAAGCTAGTCAACCCTCCTTCAAACGAGCCAAAGCAGGTGGCTCAAGCTTCCCTTTCATTGCAGCCAAGCAATGGAACTCCCTCCCACTCAATCTCGAATCAGAAGCCTCATACTGGGCTTCCCGCAAAGGCCTCAAAACCTGGCTTTTCAGCTAGCTCCACAGCAATATGTACCTACTGTTTATACTGGACTCTGACAATATGCAACTACGTATGCAATGCTTCAATGTAACTGTCTATTCTTTACCCTGACTATATGCAGCTATGTAATCAGTGCTTCAATGTAACTTGTAACCGCCTTCTGGGCCTAATGCAGCCTCTTAAAACCTGTTCACCACAGCGCGCTGATGCCTGAGGCCTTGCGCGCTCTATACAAATGCAAAAATAAATAGTTTCTGCGGCGTGCAATCCACCCTAATTCATATTCATAGGTTTTCTTTCCAGACGTTCCAATGGTCTAGTGGGTAAGTCTCTTGACTTTGGTCCCTAGGATCCGAGTTCAAATACAGTCTTGGCCAAGTAAATGAGATCCAATTAGAGGGTGCAAATATATTACCTGATCCGGGGGAGAATTCAAATGTATGACCCTACCATCTATATCCAACCCGTGCACTGACTCAGTATTTGCAAATCCCACAAGGAACGTGGCTCCAACAGGCTACTTCAATATATACAGTGTTGGATTTATAAGGGGCCAACCATGGACTACTTTACTTGGACTCCTCACATCTTTTCTTTAAGTCTAATCTTGATGACTTAAAAGGGCCTTGTGGAGTCAAGTCCTTGATGGACGTGAGTCCTGCCAAGTCGCTTTGTAGAGGCTGTGCCTTTTGGAGACCTGCCACGCTGAATGCGCTTTGTGCTGTTGCAGTGATCACTGAAGGCAAGGCATTCAATCCCTCCAACTTGCAAGCTGGGGATCCAAATCATCCTCTCTCCATGGCCCCCATTTGAAGGATGGAAGGACAAGCGCTTTCGGTGACACCACTGGTTGGTGCTAGGAAACACTAGAGCTTCAGCACCTGTCCTTCTAAGCACTAATCCTGCCTGCCAAGCACAGCTTGTTGAGACAAGCGTTCGAGGTCCTTGGAGATGGGATTATTAGCGTGTAGTGCTGTGCCTGGGGGTGCCACTCTTATTTACATTTATAAAGCGTGCAAAGCAGCCCTCCGGCACCGTGGCACTCTAGGTATATGATCTGTGATATATGGTATTTATAACGCGCCTATAAACAAGTGTTTATAGGCGGGACGAGGCAAGGGAGTGGGAACAGAGGGAAGACAAAGGCAAAAATCCTACTAGGCCAGGTGTCATTCCCATCGCACAAGTGCAGGGGAGGGGGGGAAGAGTGTGGGGGGGTAAAGGGGGACGGGACAGTGCAGTACATGGGATAATAGAATAAATAAATAAGTGAAAGTACCGCCACCTGGTGGCAAGTGCAGGGGTGAATCCCACAAGGTACTAGAAAGTGAAGACCATTGTGGGGCCCGTTTCATTAGTTGCTAGTGGCAATCGTAGGCACTTTTTCCTGCCTGCAAGTGAAGCCATGCCTCTGTGTGATTGGTCCCGAGTCTCACCCCCCTGCCTGCCCTTATATTCCGAGGGCCGTAGGACTCGGCCGTGTATATTTGCGCTCATGGAGCGCCCCATCTTGCTCTCTGTGATGTTTGGGAATACATCGGAACTTTCAGTGCCATATACCGGGGTTCACTATACTGAGACTGTGTGAGCATGAGGTCTGGTGAACCACCCAAGGAAGATAACAGAACTGTTGTAATGTCGGCACTTGGATGTATAAGTGGGTAGTTGGAGCCCATTCACTGCTAAATCCTTGATGAGTATAAATGGTATGTTGTTTCATGGGGACCCTTGTGAGATCACCAGTGAGACTGGGGTACTCTGGTGCTAAGGCATAGCCCCTCATTCCATGATGCAGGGGGCTTTAAAGGGAAGATTGTTAGAGCGCCCCAAGCACTCCCAATGACATGTTTCCTACAGCTCCCCAGCGGGATGATCCATAGATGTTACACCACTTACACACACCCCTATGCAGCCGAGATTAAGTGCCACAAGTGCGTGCGCAAAGTGCGAGTCCCAGTGTGCCGTACACCCAGGGACCAAGCCCAGCGTGGATCACAGACCGAACTCTAGAGCAAAATTTATGGCAGAAACAGGAAGTGGAGGTTTACGCAATCGTGAACTATAGCTTTAAGTTAAAGGCGTACGAAAGCTAGGTCAGCAAAACCAACTCCATATGAATGTCCTAGGCAGACCACTTTGTCATGAAACAGCCCAAACATTCATACATGTCTCTAACATAATAGGCACAAATTGAAACCAGTAGACTTCTCCCTTCGCTGGAGTGTATGAGAGGGAGGGAGGTTATTCACAAAAAGGGATTGGCCCATGGGGACCCAGGAAGCAGCAAGCTAGCCAACCGGAGGCCTTGATGCCCCGGTCACCCTAATATCCACACTATAAAAGGCAGCCCGCCTTCACTAGCTTTACTGTGGGGGAGGGGACCGTATTCCTGAGAACTGGTGCCTCGGAGGGAAGAGCTGTAGAGGGGTTGAAGGCTGAGCGGGCAAAGGCGCGAGAAAGAGAGCGGTTGGAGGGAGAACCAAGGCAGGAAGTTGAGGGGGGCAGGGGCAGGAACTAGAGTAAGAGGAGGTGGAGTAGCAAAAGATGAAGCAGGAGCAAGAAGCGAAGCAAATATGGGAGGTGGATGAAGACAACCAGTGCTGGAGTGTAAGGAGGGTTAACTGATGGCGCAGCCGGGGATGGTTAGTGGGTCTGATCCAGAGCATCAGGTGGACACACAAGCCAAGAGACCTGTGGAAATTACGGGGGCAGCAGCTGTTTGTTGGGGACCAGTTTCAGTACTAGGAAAGTTGCTGAGGCAAGTCAGGTGCCCTATATCCCCTAAAGGTTGCTGGGTAAGCCAGGACGGCTATAAAACCTTTTATTAGCCATACTGAGAATGGTGGGGGTCCAGACTAGGGTGTCAGTGAGCAAGTCATCAGCACTACCCAGAGATCTACGGCCGAATGTTAGTACCTATGTAGTGGGGAAGAACATTATATCCAATTGGGGTGGAATATCTACCCGAGTTATCCCCGATGGACACCACGGCCAGGAGACCCCTAGGGCAGGAGTGTGAAATGTATACCTACCCTTTCCAGACCCAGAGGACAGGAGGGATCCAGTTACCACTGGAAGGCATCTACTGTCCCGAGGCAGAGACCAATAGGTACAACCAGGTTCTGTGGGGACCGTACCCTGGACAGTACCCTGAGGCGAACCTTCAGTGGCCTTGCTTCATAGTACAGGACTTCAAACTCTTGACTCAGATTGGGTTTCTTCTGAACAAGGGATATACAGTGTTGCTTGGCTCCTCCTGATAACCTGTTCTGTAAAGAAACCTCTAGATCCCTTGGGAGACCCTTTATTCGCCATGATGGAAGGGCCCTAAGCCAATCGGGAGGCTAGAATCATGGGTGGAAACTGCCAGGGTCTGCATGTTTTCCACCTGCGTCCTTTCCCCTGGGGCCACCATTGTCTTTTGCAGTCGTTAGACCCTGGCCTTTTAACCCCAATTTGCCACACTCCCCTACCCCACATCATCCCCATCCTACGCTGTCACTCCCCACCTCCTTACTTACCGACTGGCGCAGCACATTTGTCTGCAGCTGCTATGCACCCTTCCCTGTCCGTGCCCTTCACATTGACATTATGCGCACCCCAGTGTTCTATTTTTCCCGAGGGGGGGGGGTGGGCAGTGTATTTTTATTTTATTTATTTTATATATTTATATAGCGCCGACTGCCCACGGGCATCGGGACGCTTACAAAAAGACATGTACAAGCTCAAGATAGAGCCAGAAGAGGCGACGGGACGGCAGACAGATTTATACCGGTTAGCTGATTCAGAGTGGCCTAGACGAGGGATTACTTGAAGAGCTCTGTTTTGAGTTTTTTTGCGAAAGACCAGAAGGTTGGACTCCAATCTAAGGTGCTTAGGTAATTTGTTCCAGTTGGAGGCTGCTCGGTTCGGGAAATCTCTGCCCAAGCCGAGTTCTTTCTTGCATTTCAGGGGTGTTATCAATCCATTTGCCTCTGATCTTAATGCCCTACGAGGATGGTAAAACGTGAGTTTGGACTTCATGTAGGCAGGTGCTTTGCCATATAAGCACTTGTGAGTAAGGCACATAGACTTGAATTGAATACGTTCCTCTATTCTCATCCAGTGAAGGTCTCGTCTAGCTTCACTTATATGTTCACTTCTTCTTGATTTCTTTTTGACCATTCTGATTGCGTTGTTCTGGACCAGTTGGAATTTTTGGATGTTATGGTTACTAGCTCCTACCAGGAGAGCATTACCATAGTCTAGATGTGACATGACGGTCGCTCTTGCAATTGTGGCGCTGTTTTTCTCACTCAATAGTGGTCTGATGGCTTTAAGTAGCCGGATGTAGTAGTTGCAATTCTTACTAACATAGGTCGCCTGGGCATCAGAATTGAGAGATGCTTCCAGCGTCATGCCTAAAGTTTTAACCTTGTCTGTCACAGGGATAAGGGTCTCTTTGATTTTGAAAGCCTGATATTCCGCGGAAAGTTTGGCACGTGCCCGAGTAGAACCGAATACTATTAATTCGGTTTTGTTTGCGTTCAGGCACATACAGTTATTGTCCATCCAGTCTTCGATGTTACCATAGAGTGTATTTAGAGTCTTACTATCTTTAGCGTAATCCCCAGTCAGTTCAAGGACCAGCTGAGCATCATCAGCATAGTTGGTGAAGAATATCTGGAGGAGTTGTAGTAGCTCACATAGAAGCCGGATGTACAGATTGAAAAGTAAAGGGGATAGACTAGCTCCCTGTGGAACCCTGCAAAAGATGTTAAATTCAGAGGAGAATTTGTCGCCCCAGTGTACTCTGGATATTCTGTTTTCTAAAAAGGATGTTAACCAGTTTATAGATTCCTTGGAACAATTTGCGACCTTCTCCAGTGCTTGTTGCAAGAGCTGGTGGTCAAGCAGGTCGAAGGCAGCACTCAGATCTAACAATATTAGTAAACCAGCCTTTCCCTGATCCATAATTTCCAGCATTTTGGACTGTAAATCCAGCATGGTGGTTTCAGTGCTGTGCGCAGCTCTAAACCCAGATTGTTGAGGGTGTAAGATCTCATGGCTTTCTACATATTCTTGGAGTTGGGCTGTTGCTATTTTGTCTAGTACTTTAAGTGTAAAATTACAATTAGTGATGGGTCTTAGGTTGTTAGGGTCGCGAGGATCAAGGGTAGGTTTTTTAACCAAGGGTGTGATGGTAACCTTTAGAGTTTAGAGAGTGTGTGTGTTTTAAGAACCCCAAACTCTAATCTACATTGGTGCCGCCCCTCCCTCCTTGTCACAGGAACCAACCTCGGGGATGTCACAATTTTCCTGCAAGTCTCTCAAATCACTCCATCCGCTCTTGCCTCCTTGATATCCATATAAGAAATATTCCTGGTACGTTTTGCTGTTTTTGGCACCAAGATATTTGGTAAGCAGGAATTTCCCACAGGACAAAGTCTTAATCAAAGCCTCTAATGGCACAAGTATTTGTCCTTCATCTTCGGATGCAAATTTAAACATAAAGGATTTGTATAAATCTTCTGTGGGTAGGATGAGTCATCAGGGCCGGTTGATTCCATGAATTGCACAATTTGTGGCCAACCAACGAAAGAAGCTTACAAATTGTTTTTAATTTGTCAGAATGCAATCTCTTCTCTAGTACCTCCAGGGAGGTGTTACATGCCATGAAAGAGTTGGTAATCCTTTGGGGAATTCACTTCATTCCTCAGTATGGTTCGTCCTGGGATTGCAGCCGGACTTCTATTTCCTGAATTCAGCATGAGAGTGCGCTTTCTCTTTCACAACCGCTTATCAATGCTTTGTACTTTGATGAAGTTTCCCAGAATGCCACACCTGAGATATAGTTCGTTCTTTCTTTCTTTTGTTCTTTTGTTCTTTCGTTCTTTCGTTCTTTCGTTCTCATAAGGACATTTGATACCTTGACTATAGTCTCCAAAATGAGGCTTCAGCTCTTTCTTTCAAGCACGTCTGGATGCTCTGGTCTGTAACAATGTTTCCCCTAGTTCAGCTTCAGGTGTCATTTTCATTCTGTTCTGAATCCTTTCATTCTTTGGACGCGTTTCCCAGAGTGCAGAGTCGGGTACTAATTGTATACTATGATTTTCAGTGTTACTTCCACTCTGAAGTGCCCTTTTATTCTCTCCTACGGCTGCAGCTTTGCTGGTCTCTTGTAACCGTGTCTCACTTTGGATACCAGCCACTTCTCTCTTGCCTTCACTTGTGGCGTACTGTCTCTCTTAGCAGATAAGAGCTGCTGCTCTTTAGCTTTTCCAAGAACTCTCATGGCTTTTTGGTTTCTTCTCCAGTGTCCCCGGCTCCAGGGCTGACAGTTTCTCTATGAACAAAAAGTGGGGTTGGATCCACCAAAAGCGATGAACCTTAGGCCCATCACAAACTCCAACTTCTTTCTGAAGATAGTCAATAAAATGGCCACCCTTCAATTCCAAGAATACACAGACATTACATCCAAGTTACATGCTCGGCAATCAGGCTTCCGCCCACTGCATAGTACGGAGAGTGCTCTACTTGACCTGCAGACCCATATGCTAGAGATTCTAGACAAGGGTAAAACAGGGCTGCTGGTATTATTGGACTTGTTGGCTGCATTTGATTTATTTGATCATGAATGGCTTTTGGAGACCCTTGCCAAAATAGAGAATTTCTCATAGGAGGTGGATAACTGGGTTCATTCATTGCCATCTCATCAGAAGTAGACCATGCACTAGGGGTGGCCTCACCTCAGGACATCCTCCGATTTCTTGCAGCGTACCTAAGGGGGCCTGTCTATCACCTATATTATTTTAACACCTTCATCAGGGCACTCTGTGATCTCCTAGCCAAGACTGGAGTGCTTTTTTACAAACTACGCTGACGGCCCACTGATGATACTTGAGCTTGACGCGGAGTATGGCACTGATACTGTCAACCTTTCCCATGTCTACAGAGTTATTAGACACTGGATGACCACCCACTGGATGTTCCTCAACGGTGGTAAGACGAGAGCTTTTGATTTTTGGATCATCCCGAGCTAAACTAAACTCAAGATATTCTAGCTTTGGCATTGAGGATGGCAACATTTCCAAACTTGGGCAAGTTAAAATTCTGGGCATCTACATGGAATCCTCTATCGGTGCAGAGGCACATGTCAACCAGATGACGAATAATTGCCAATGCTACCGTAGGCTTCTGAGGCACAAAAAACATTTTATCTCCTAGGAAACCTGTATCGCTGGAGCTATTATTTTTTCAATGCTTGAAATTTTAATGCACTCCTAATGGGTGCTAATAAATGGTGTCTTGACAAACTTCAGGTCCTGCAGAATGATGCTGTATGCGTTGTAAAAGGGGTTTCTCTGAGAGACCACGTCTCTGCTCTCAGGAAGTCTATACACTGGCACTCAGTAACAGCAAATTTAATTCAAGGCAGATGTGTTGGTTCATAAGTACCTTTACGATAAACCCCCCAAGAACAGACTGGTCATTTATGAACTGAAAAGGACTTTAAGTTCTGCCAACTCGATATATATATATATAGCCCTAGATTTAAGCAGACAAAGGGCCTAAGCAGGACTTTTCCAGTTATGGTGACTCACTTCTGGAACTCCCAGCCTTTTGGAGTTGTGACAGGAACTCAATTTGTTGTCATTCGGCAAATCCCTGAAAACTCTGCTGTTCAGCGGGAAGGTGTTTTTGCTGTAGGGTTTCCGAGATGTCTGCCTTGTCGTGTCATGGATGTTTGTGCTGCTGTGTTTTTGTGCACCCTGATGCCTGCAGGTTTTTCAGCGCGTTAGAAATAAAGAAAAAAAATGCCATTAGCAGTTCTGACTGCAGTGGTTTTCGGGTCTTTTTTGTCTCCTGCCCTCTGCTTTCGTCTCACCACAACCTTCAGGATTCAGTAACCCTCCAGCAATTATGATTCCAGGTTTCCGGGTCGCCAGTCCAGTGCCTCCTGCTTTACGGCAGTGGTCATCGGCTCCACCTCTGTATGTTTAGTGTTTTTCAGGTATTTACTGCTTTTCATCCCCTGTTGTACCGCTTCCCTTTTTCATACCGCTCAACACTGATTGGTGGGAAATCTGATCTGTTCTTCCTGGTCGCATTATTGGTCGATCGTATTTTTTTTCATTCACCTGCCCCAATCCCCACCCCCCCCACCCTCCCAACACCTCCGCGTTTGGTCAAATGTTGCTCTATTCCTAAATTAAAGTCTCTCCTTGTTTCTTCTACTTGGGACTGCATGCCACAGGTATGTACGTTTCTATGGGTATTATATTCACTTGATGTAGGAACCTTTTCACAAAATATACTGGAATTGTGTGTTGGTAAAGTCAGAGTTCGAAATTTAGGGGAGCTGGGAGCCATTTAGCTCCTGCTTGTGACCTAGAAGAGCTTGGTTAGCTTGACACCGACAGCTGCCAGGAACTAGTTTTGGCTCCCCGAGCCAACTGATGCCAAACAAATGCAACTATGTCAATTTAATTGTGTGTTTGGGACAATCTATAAATGAACATTAGGACACATTTACATCCTGCATTACAAACAAATGATTGCATCTTACGTGGAAGTTGCATTTGTAGAAGGTTATGTTCCATCTCGTCATTCCCCAGTTGCGGCTCCTGGTCACTGGTTAATGCTGGATACCCAGGAGCTGCTTTTAGCTCCTGCTTATCCATTCTTAATTTCGATTGTGTAAACTAGTGTTATATTGGAATTGCATACTGGAGTTGTTCAAACTCGGATAATGAACAAAGTGGTAAAATACTACGATTGTAAAACTTGTATTGACATTTGGAGTAATATGGTGGCCGCGCTGGTGCTATAATTGCATTTGACAAACTAAGCCTATATTGGTTTGGTGAAACTGACTGTATTCTGGTACTGTACCTCGTTATTTATGGAAACTTTGTAAACTAGAGGTGTAATGGAGTTTCACAAAAGTAGATTGGGGTATATTGGGATTCTGAACTTTTTTTGTAAAACTGGGAATGTACTTGAATTGTGAACCTGGAATGCACAGGGATTTTGCAAACTAGAACGTTACCAGGACTAAATAAATAGAAGTATGCTCGGGTTGTCAATCTGGAAGTACATGGAGATTGTATAACTCTGAGTAGACTTGGATTGTGCATGTCAAAACGAGAGCCTACTGGGGTTGTTTCAATTGATGCTTTAATTGGATTGTCAAACTGTAAACCCACTGGTATACTGTTAACTGCCCTCCACTGAGGTGGGGCAAACAGGAAATGTATCGGGTTTGTGCAGACTAGGAATTTACTATCCATGGGAACCCGGGAGTAGTCTGGGATTGTGAAATTGGAAATATACTGGGATGGACCATGAACCTGGGAGTGTACTGTGATTGCACCAAATGAAATTGTCTTATCAGCGTTATGCATGCATGTATGCTAATTCTGGGACTATATTGCGACTGTGCTGACTTTAAAATTACTGGGTTTATACACATTTGTAGTGTACTGGAAATTGTTTAATGGTATACTGGCAACTGCAACATTGATTGTCAAATAGTGCATTTACTGGAATCATGACAGCTGGAAATATACATTAAGTGTGCATACCCTGGAATATACTGTGGTTGTGCAAACAATTGTGTATTCTGAAGTTCTTAAACTGGGACTATACTTTGGTTGTCAAACTGGGCGGGTTTTCTGGCATTGTTGATATGCTTAGCATGAGAAATGTACATAGAGGGGATGTCAAAGTGGAAGTACACTAGTACTGTGTAGACAGGAGATGGGTGTGTTCATCTGGGAGTATACTGGAATTGTAGAACAGTAATGTGGGCGCATACAGTAATACTGCAATCTGCAAATATCCTGGATTTGTCAAATTTGGAGCATACACAGAATTCCAAACACCCTCTGGGTGTGCGCTTTATAAATACCCAAAACAAATCACTTGATCATTTCATTTACGCAAGCACAGTGCATTTGCATTGGCAATAGCGCAGATGGTGCATAGCAATTAGCGTTGCCACTAAGGCAATTGCGCAAGTGGAAATCATAATTTGTCTTTGTGCAAATATTTGGTAATCCAGCCATATGCTACGAAATATTGAAACATGCTGCCATAGTAAAAACTGGGTGTGTATTGCGAATGCCACACTGGGAATATACCAATGTTGTAAAACCTGCGATTGACCACATCTAAATGTACTGGTAATGCGTGACCTGGGAGTGCTTTGTGATAGTCATACTATGAATATACTAAGACTGGGAGCACACATAGTTAGTTGGTCAAATGGTCTGTAATGGGATTGTCAAACTATTAGTTTGCAAATTCTGTTTATAGTGGGATAGTTAAACGTGGACTATATTGGGATCGCGCAAATTTTAAATATACAAGGTGTGCCGAAGTGGGAGTAGCATTCTGCTGCTACTATGCAGAAATGTCATATACTGACACTGTTCAAACTGAGAATATGTCTGCGTTTTCGCACTAATTATGAAATGTGTAATACACTGCGATTGTCAAACTGAATATACTCTGGAAAACCTGTGAATCTACTGGGATGGACCGGGTGCAATATGATGGTCTTTTGCAACGTGGGGGCATGCTTCTATTGGAAAATACTGTATATACACCAATACTGCATGTACCCAGATGCTGCTCAATGTGGGAGGAGTCTGGAATGGTCAAACTGGCTATATGCCTAGATTCAGTTAACTCATCTACACATATTGTAAAACTAGGAATATCGTTTGGCATATTGACCGCACCCAATGTACACTGAAAGGCTCAAAAGAAGCAGGAACCATAAAACACAGAAGACAGCTCTCGTAGGGCAAAATGTACCAAGTACCGGAACACCAGGTGAAAGACAATATACTGCAGCAATGGCAAACTCTACTCTGAGCTTGCAAAATCTACTAGCCCACTTGTGTTGGCAAGAAGATTTTATGAAGGGGGAGGCCCATTTGCAAGGTACTCGGCCTATCTGGCAAGTCTGGTGATGACAATAGCAAAAAGTGTCCGTTTTCCAACGGGTTCTATGAAAGTACATGACAACACGCCTCAATTGTTGAACATCAATGATCCTATAGGTCGCTGTTCCGATTTGCTTGATGTGCCTTGCACTCTGAAGTAAACTGCACTGAAAATGAGCATGTGTGCCTGGCTGATATACGCCGGAGCAGATGTTTGATTTTGGAGGTGAGGAGGTGAGCTGGTGGGCTGCTACATACTGGGACCTACTGTGCTCGCTCCCCACCCTGGTGTGGTGATTTGTTGCAGTGCAAATGTACCAGAATTCGTGCATTGTGGGGTTGAGAACCAGTCCTTCTATGACCACATTGATGTTTTGCCAATTTCAGGCAACTGTGATGTGTGAAGCTGCTGAAATCCGAGTAAAGGGGTGAGGTGTCCTAATGTCATGGAGCCAGTAATGTGAACTATACAAAATTTGATGCAGATTGGTGGAACACTGTAGAATTGTATACGGAACAAGGCTTCGCCACAAATCCAACCACCCACACATTTTTACTTTTATAAATGGAGATGGATTATAAATTACTCTCGGCATGGCTGGCCTTTGTGGGACAATTTTGCACCAAATATGAATTGTGCTTATGGTGACATGCACCATTTTACAGAAAGCACTGGTAAATATTGTCACTCCTCGCCATGGGTTGAGTGCGTTTCTGTGTGTGCAAACTTAGGAACTTGCCCTGTAGATCTAGTCAGATTTTAAAGAATTTGCATGGCCTGACTGCAGATTCAATTAGAACATCTGCCTGCAGATCATACCGACAGAAAGGCACCACTTACAGGGATCAAACCATTTGATGCAAACCCCACACTCTTACTTTACTCCATACCTTGACAAAAAGCAACAAGGACACTGCAGCATGATGGCACCCCCCACCACGGAGCGCTGAACACTGGAAACTGAGGGAGACCCAGACAAGACCACAGAATAGAACTGCACACGAATGGGCAACAGAGAACGAAAACTGTCAAATTGTGGAAGCACAGAACCATGGTGTTGCATGCTCCTCCTTCTGGAACCCACCCCTTCCATCAACCATGTCAAACACCCACACCCTAACCAAGAATAAATGCATGAAATCGGCAACCATGACTACTGGAACTGCTAGTTGAAATATCCTCCACCTCAACTAATGACTGTAGACCACCAGACTTTAACAAAGTCATGACAGCAAGCGAAGCGGCTCTCACCACTGGGGCATCCCGACCATGTGATAAACATTTGAGTGTGGGAAATTCCAGCAAGCGAGTTCTAGCATCTATTGAACTCCTCCTTCAGCCAAAGAATAGAGACTTCAAGAACATTTGCATGAAACCACTCGTGAGGAACATTAGGGGATACCCAAAGGTTCCAACTTATTATCACCCTATATCCAAAAACCCACACCATGTCAAACTACCAGAAGTCTAGGCTTTCACTGGCTTCTTAAGTATGTTGAATCAAAGCACATATTGGATCAAGCACGGGTGGGATTCCGACCATTATGATGAAAGGAATTGGAACTGTTGTTAATCTGGTTTGACTTGAAGAAAAATGTTGATACAGACAATACCTATTGTCTGTATCAACAATGTTTTATATGTGCAGCCTTCTGGACAGATCAACATGTCGTACTGACAGCCACAAAATCCTTAATGTTAGACTGGGGAACCTGCCTGCCAAATGCAGGACTCCAGTGGATGACCGGTCAATTAAACCCCCTTTCCGACTTTACGGTCACCTTTGCTGTACCATAAGTATTTTTCTCGCCTCCTCCACCCTATTGAACATCATATCCACATGGTGTTCATGGCAATTATTCGAGAACACTTGGCATGCAGTATCAGTGCAGATGATGGCAGTTTGTTTTTGGTGACAATCTTTGCAAGCAAAAGGGGATGTGAAACTGCGAACGCCAGCCAAACCGGCTCACACTCGACCAAAAAAACTCAGAAGTACTTATCTGCTGCACAAAGGCTCAAATTCTCACAACCCTCTGTTACCAGATGAAAGGGAGACCTGCAATCCGGTAGAAAAGAACCTGGGAACATTGATGGATGATGGACTCTAGCTGTAACCACAAAACACATCTTTTTTTAAAATTTTGTTTTAATGCTTTTCTCTTGCTCAAACCTGGTGTACAATGCATGATATACATTGCTATACAGAGGACTCGCCATCATCGCCCTGGTTCTTTCAAGGCTGGACTACGCTTCTACTACTACTTAGGACTTCAGAATATCACTTGCAATAGCTTTCGAGAGTACAGAGCACTGTGGCAACGTATTCTAGCGAGCTACACCAGGGATAAACAAGACGAGAAAGAGGTGGGTCTCTATTTGATTTATATCCACTTTTACACATACATTTGATGTAGAAAACCCATACAACATGTTCTTTGTGTCTTGTATCCCAAATGCTTACTCATTGAAAGAGTAAGTGTGTGCAGAGCAACCACCATACTTGGAACACACACAGACTGTAACCTAGTCTTGGAGAATTGACCAGAAGATGTTGTCTTTAGAAAGACGGAATAGACGGAATAGAGTGCAGCATTGACGATTTGCAGGCCAGGCCTGGCCAGTCTGATGTTTAACACACACAGGTTGAGGAATCCACCATGGAACCTCCTAGGAGATCTATTGCTGAAACTGCACCAACCCGAATCCTTAGCGCACGCAGGAAGCCTAGCTAAGGCCATGCTCCCACACACACACGTGCAAGACGTTCTGGGCTCTCACCTGGCATAATTACCTTGTGGTTCCTGTTCTATATCCACGTGGCTCATGTCCAACCACAGGAGCCCCTGACTCCAGAGCAATTTTCATTTACTCCTAACCAGCACCAACCTGCCTCCAGCGATGCGCACCTGTGGCAAGAGATAGAAAAGAGATTACAAGCAGATCTTTGGACACTGCAAGAAAAAAACACACCAGCTTCATGGTACATACAACTTTCATTAACGTTGGCACTAAAAGAGTTTACAAGAAAGTACCTAGGCCTTTCAAAGTTCTGCAACTGGAACTAGCAAGGACTTGCCACCACAGGCTCCATTGCAATCCTTACAATCCTTACACACACACCTCAACTGGACAGCCACAACTCAAGATTGGTGCTGGACAATTTCGTCAAGAGCGACCAGAAGCTTACCTTGTCCTTAACGAGGGCATCCTTCCAGACCAGCACGGCCAATATTTGAAGTTTGGTGGGAGTTTGTCAGGGCCCTTGAGTCAGAGTCGAAGTACTAACGGTAGGTCCTTCTAGTTAAAGCAATCATGGGGGCACAGGTCTGGGGCTCCTGACACCACCCAAAAGACAGTTTCCACACACCCCCACCCCTTCCCCAACCCAGAGGACATGCTCTCTAATTCCGATCCAGTGGGGGATCCACTTGCGAAGGCGTGAATCGAATAATCAAATCTACAACGGTCTGAGAGCTGCTCTATTGAGAACGAGCGCATCCAAATAACCTGTTTTTTGGGTTGTTTCCTACTCTGGAGCGACTACAACCACGTTTCTGCTCACTGCATCTTTCACAGAGGAGAAATATCCATTTGCAAATCAGTCTGGTCTCACCCACCTGGGCAGTCTAGCACCGAAAAGCTAGGCCATTCTCCTCTGTGCCTGAATACCAACAGCAACCACAGACACGTGGTTTAGTCTTGTTTGGCCTTATCAGTGAGGTGAAGCTGTGCCTCTCTAAGCACAGTGGCTCCACGTCTGGATTATCCTGGGTAACTTGAGGTGAATCGGCTTATCTACAACTCCTGCAACAGTCCAGTGTGCTTTGGGAAGAACAGTTGAAGTCAGATAAGATATATCGGGAAACCCATCCAGCGTGTACTTAAATATTTGCATTGTATCCCTCATGTTTATAATGAAATCACATGATGAATGGCAAGAAATAGAATGTATTACAATGATCCCAGCGATTATTATAAGGGAGACTGGTCAACATTTCAGAAAGAGAGAAGATGGGGTTGTGTCCAGAATGGGATGTAGGACCCACCCTAGGTAGAATAATCGATCACTGATGGTAACATCTCCGAACAAATGTATCCGGGTTGTGTAACCGGTCCCCATATTTTGAGGGGAATAAAAGTGTGAGCACACGAAAGATTGTGAAACCATGAACTGGGAATATACTGAAAGGTTTAGGGTGATTTACATTGAATCCATTTGGTCGAAGGAAGCAGAATTGGTTAATTTTTTGTGAAATATTTTTTTACAGGTTGATTTTGTCAAATGCCCCCCTCGCCCCAAATTGACACCCACCCAACAATAATTTCCCTAAACCCATCCCCCACATATATATGCAGAAAAATTTAGTCAGAAAAATTGCGACCAATTCTTCGATCAAATCTGCCATGCAGTAATCTGCCATTCCCTACTGAAATCGCACAAACTAGGTGTATACTAATTTTTTTTTAACTAATTAATTTTGTTCACATTTTCCAACAAGTAAATGGGAATACAATAATTTAACTCCTCAATCAAAATGTAACACTCTAAATTCGACAACGATTAAACTCCAAACCCTCTTAGCCCCAAATTAGACCCTCCACAGAAAAGTCCAAACTTATCGTCTAAAAAAAGAAGTAGGGAGGAGAAGGTGACTAGAGGATAGAAAAAATTGAGTCTACTGCAATGGGGAGGGGGCACTGCTGAGCAGGCAACCACATGGTTGCTTCCTCAAGTATTTCAGTGGGATTCTGCTTAGCAAGGGGTGGATCATGTGCCTTCGAGGACCATGTTTGTCAGGCAGTGCACTAGATGCATCATGACCCACATACCTCTGGCGCAGTTTGGAATCTGGGAATGCCCGTGGAGTGCATGCACGGAGCTCTGGTATTCGTATGGCTGCATGGATTAGCCATTTTCACCACGGTTTCTCTGCGGCCATCTGGTGTGGGCTTTGGGACCATATTACTCCAGCCATGCCCACCCCTGGTGGCCTCTCCCCTTTTGGAGACCTG
Organism: Ambystoma mexicanum; assembly: GCF_040938575.1. Lineage (NCBI taxonomy): Eukaryota > Metazoa > Chordata > Amphibia > Caudata > Ambystomatidae > Ambystoma > Ambystoma mexicanum. The sequence continues at coordinate 222,231,183 of NC_090925.1, forward strand.
TGCTGTGCTCCCTGCTTGCTCAACTGGTGATTTGGGGCTTGGCCGGGACTTGGTTGAGCAAATCAAACTGTGCAGGTACAGAGGCAGATGAGTACGGTCCATTGCTGAGTGCAGGTTTGGCTGTTGCGAGGTATGGCTACTCTAACCTTGTGCCTGCTGTGAAAACTGCACCCTTCTTGAGAAGAATTGCCTTACTGTGATTCCTCACACTGTGCCCCTTGCGTTTTCCAGGTTCATCATTTAAAGGGTACCTCTAGACCTCTTTTTATGTCCGTGGCATAGTTAAATCTAACTTTCCATCCCTGCATAAATTGTCGATGCTAAATTGTCCACTGCGACTATGTTGACTCCAGCTCATTGGAGTGCACTGGACGGTATACAGCGCATCTGCTCAGTTTGTTATTGTTTGGTGTGCCTCTGTTAAGTTTGGGTCTTTCTCAGACTGATAGTGCCAAGACCAGAGATGGTGGAAGAGACAGAGCAGACTTGACTCGTTTGCCACTGCGACTGCTAAGTCCTGTAAGGCTCCTCCCCACCCCCCAACTTCCTGGGACCTTCATGGTGCACTGTTGCAGAGCATGGCTGAGACCCACTTCCCCCACAGATTGATTTGTGGGTTGCAGGAACTGTTGACTGCCAGCTGGATGACTTCAAATCTAGAATGAAGTCCCTCCTGATCGAAGCTTGAGAACTAGTGTGTCGGAATCACTGACGCTGATTCGAGGATCGGCCAAATGAAAGATGATCTTGGCACTTTGTAGACCACTGTTCACAACATGGCCAAGGAACTAAATACTCCCAGTCTGAAATAAGAAGATAATGTAGCCGAGATAATGAATGGCCAGAATTCTAAAACCCCATATGACGTGTATAGTTGGAATAGCCCCACTTGAAACATGTTCCTCTCATGGGAGGTGGTATGTTTAGAGGATAGCAGTCTAAAATAATAATGGGCGATTATACCTATGCAATTCAATGGGGTGTTTTACTTATGGCCACTCATATTAGAATTTCAGAATCGCACTATGGACCGCGTCGAGAGAAAACCTTGTTTTAAAGGACAAACCGAGTGAAACGTGGGGCATTCTCTTCCAGTGTAAAATATAATTTACCAACTGTTTCTGACTACGATAATACGCATTGTAGAGCATTGATTTTTATAAATAATTTGATTTTATACTGAATGCAAGTGATGCCTAGTCTCTTCGAGACCTAAGAGCTGTCTCGACAGAACGCGGCTCAACTCAGTCACTGTCCTCCCCAAAAGAACAATACACAGTGAAATTATGTGTTTCTAGAAATAAATGATGGACGTGTTTTAATCATTTGTTCAATTAAGATTAGACCAGCTGAAAACACCCTAAACCATTTCTATTGGTATATAGTTATGACCACAGAATGCATTTTTTACTGTCTTGTTTAAGCAGTAGCATATAAAAAACAGGCTCTGAAATTGAGGGGAGCTGGGAGCTATTTAGCCCCTGCTTGGAGCCTAGAAGAGTCGGGTTAGTTTGACATCAACCGCTTCCAGCAGCTACTTTTGGCTCCCTAGGCCAACTGATGCCGAGCAAACACAATGTGAATGTAACTCTGTGTTTTGGGCCAATCTGTAAATAAACATTTGGACACAACCATATGACATTTAAAGCATATACATAATTAACATGATATGCTTGCATCTTCTGTTGGTTACATTTGCGGAACGCTATGTGCTAGTGCCTCGTTGTCCAGTGGTAGCTCCTGGTCACTGGTTAATGCTCGATACCCAGGAGCTGCTTTAAGCTCCTGCTTTTGACCAATTTTAATTTCCATCCCTGTCAAATGTGAGCAAGTATATGCCCACACAATCAATCGTAGAGTATATTGCCACTGTCTTTGGAAATCTTCTTGCTATATACTTTCTTAATAGTCCAATAGGACTCTCTTAAATTGAAAGACCAAATTACTAAATTTAATGTTATTAAAAACCATAATTTACTAAAAAACCTTTCCATTTTATCTTTTGTGTTCATTTTAAACACATATTCTTTCTTTTCATTATTGTGTCCATTACTGTGAAATGTGTTACTTATAAATATTAATTTTGTGTTATTGCTAGAATCACTTGCATGCGACTAACAATTTGAATTTTCCTTCATATATGGGATGTATTTTTACGAACCATGTTTATTACACATCGGCTGTAATATAGGTCCAGAGGAAGCTCTGTATTAAGAGCGAAACATGTGCTATCCAAATCGTGTCTAACTGAATTGGTATACCGTTAATGTGCATTATACATTGTCAATATCAAAAAGAGCCATATGCTTAGCGAAAAAAGCGAACTTAATAATGTACATGCTTTAGTGTTATGATTTTGAAATACTATAATTTGCAGTAGGTGCATATCCCACAAATATGTATTTTAGTTGTGTGCATCCTTTAAGAAGATGCAGTTACATACTATGTTATGGTGTGAGGACTCTGGTATATTTGACATTTGTTGGCTATTCCTAAATATTGGTTTTGTTTCTTTCATAGTCCCAACTAAAGACCAACTGATGAAGGGATTATGTCACCGAAACGTTGTGCATATGGCTATTGCAATGTGTGTTGCATCTGGGAAGTAGCATCGTGCATGGATGTCAATTACACAGAAAAGGTGTAACTACCGTGCATGCGTAAAGCGATGCCTTTGAAATTGTACGTGCAGCAATGACACTGAATGATCTGCCAAGTTGATCTCGAGTGCTCAGGAGTTGTTCTAGACACACCCGTGCTTGCTAATTAGACTGAGAAGTAGGGCAGGACTTGAGGGCGTGTTGGGCCAAGGAGTGCAGAATGCTAATGGTACACCGGGCGGTGCTTCTGCAGCCATACTGCTTCTACCCCGGTCTCTCTCCATGAGCCTAGCGACGAGGTGTGCACGGGGTGGTTGAAGGAGTTCCCTTTAGCAAAGCCACAATGCTAGTCTAGTAACTTGGCCCCCGTTTGCAGGATCCTCTCAGAAGAGTCATTGCAAATGGAGCAATGTGGCACAGCGTTATTAATGTCATGAAATGTTGCGCCACCTAATGTGTGAGCTGGTGCCATGTGAAATTGTGATTTGATGGCAAGGCACACCTGCTTTTGGGAGATGTACATGCATTTAAAGGCCATTGATGGCGATCTGTTATGGTGAGGTCTACGCAATATAAATGGTTTATTGAATTGTGGTATGCCTTCATATAAGGTGCCCTTTTGTTAACCCCACGGCCACACCCAGCAACTAATACCCAATTTGTAAACTAAAGGCAGTTCCCACAGATGACTTTTGATCAATTCCAGGACATGCAATGCCTGACAATGGAGAACACACAGATTTCCTGGTACTGGGGCCAACGGCTATCAATTCCTACTAACTGAAATGTGCCCAGGTAGTCTCCACCACAGGAGCTCTGTTTGGGGCCCCAGAACCTGAAGGTGGTGCCAATTTTACTGTAAAGCGCGTGTACCCAATGACCTAACCTGGCTTTACTCTGTTGGAGGAGCCTGCAGTCGGCCTGTGCTGCGGGAGCTTGAGCAGTGTCCCTACCCGTGGCACCAGAGCCTGGACTACATCCCTGGCACTGGAGCTTCTGCTCGGTCACCAGCAGGGAGTACGAGGACAACCCTGTTGCATACTGAGCACCGCCCATTAACTGTTTATGTTCGAGACCAAGTCTTTAGTGATTACACATCCAGTGTAATTTTAATTTTGATTTGGGTTTTTATAATTTGTTTCCCAGTTATTAAATTAGTTGGTGTTTTGGCAAAGTGAACTTCTATCCTTATTTTGATAATGTTTGAATATGTGTACTGTTACCCCCAACCCGCACTCCTGTGTTTGGTTACAGCTCAGAAATAAGTGTTTTGTTTTTTAACGACTTGCTGCACCCGTGACTATTCTAAACGGGACCAACCCACATTTGCAGAACCCTGCCCGATCCGCAACTCTGCCAGAAGCCCACCAGTGCTGACCTTTACACAGAGTTGTTGTTATAATGTGAAAATCAAGCGAACGGGCCAGCTGGTTGGTTTAAAAACAGTGGATCTTGCTTGCCACCTTTACCTTGCGAGCAAACTTTATTATTCTCGGTCTCCGTTCAAGACCATGTGCCAGACCAGGGGACTTCAACACTTATTTTGGCAAGAGCTACTTGTAATTAATGGTGTTAAGCTGGCTTTATAAACTCTGACCTGGTGGGCAGAAGTTTAGGAAGCCACCCTAGTTTAGTGGAACAGGGGGAACCTTCTGGACAAACCAGACCAATCTACGGTAACTTGGCAGGCAGTCTCGGGAGGGGCGAGAGCGATCGGCAACCTACAATAAGTACACACAGTAGAACGCCACAGATCACTCTTAGACAGATGCATCAAAAATGCAATTATTATAGGCCTTATTAAAACACAAACTACAGTTATGAAGAAACAATACCACACACGATCATACACTATCTAACATATATACAATAATGCTATTGGCCTAAGGCCCATGATGGGGGAAGAAATAACCACACCCTGTAACAATAAAGGGTTTAAATCAACACAGACATCAGTTTAGGCAGTCCTTCATCTACTATCCCTAACTTATGTAGTCCAGCCCTACGAAGAGAGGGACCTTGCGCTCAAAGTACAGTTGCGCGTTAACAACGCGCAGTCGTGGGTAAACGAAAAAAAGCAGGTTCTCTTCAGGGGGCTGTAGCTGCTAAAGAAAGGGCTTGAGGCGATGAAGAATACGTTCCTATTCCTAGAATAGGGTCTACCCTTGTGGAAAGAGACTTTTGGAGTTCGGGAATAGCTGGGGAGCTCAGGCTATTCCAGCTAATGCGAGTATCTTTTGGGGGACACTCGAGGATAAAAGTGAATGGATTTGCCAGGGGCCACCGGTAAGTTAGGAAAGTACTCACCGACCCTCGACACAGTCCAGACCAAACTTTGGCAATCTAGCCCACATTGCCTGTTGGTGTTAACCCTGCAGTTCCGGGACGCTCTGGCTCTCAGCGGCTGCGATACGGGATGAAGCCCGTAATGGCACGTTTGCTTTTTTCTCAGCCCTTGCAGGAAGGTTTGTTCTGGTACGGCTCATCTCAGGACAAGGGAGGTAATGACTGCAGGCACTTTCAACGATCGTCACCACAGCGGGGCGACGTAGGGACCACAAATGCTTGCGGCATGGTGCACTCTTGTAAATTGTGACCCAGGGGAGCTAGGACAACAAGATTTGGTGGGAGAGGGCCCAGGACCATAAACTAGCGATGTGTCAAGTCATGAGTCTCAACTCGGAACAGAGGCATTCCTGTGCAATACCCTGGGTTTGAGCTGGTCAGTTCACTGGATGGCCCAGGAACACTTCCGAAGAGGCTCTTTGCGTGGGTAAGTAGGAGAAGCCGGGAGTAGTCCCCTCCCACCTCCACCCCCCACTCCAAAGGGCCAAATCACCCTTACAGGCCTTTTTGGTGTGATGAAGAAACAGGGGTCCAATGGGACAACAGCAGGGTCAGGGTGCCAAACCTTCCAGGCATGTCACCAGCGGTTCCTCGAGTTTGCTTTCTTCTTAAGGATATTTGGCTCCTTTATTAGGTTAGGTGTAACCCTCAGTAGATTGACCTGCAATCGATGGATGTAGAGCCCCTCCTCTTATCCAAGAAGATGTGCTCTCTTACATGCATGCCAGGCAATAGTGGCCCACAGTGGTTCCAGTCGTTCATGGCTACAAGACATACTGGCACCAGTAGTGTGGATTGGGACCAGACAGTCCCAACCCTCTTCCTGGGCACTAGCACACATGGCATGCAGGAGCACGCAATGCAGTTTTCGCCGGAGGCTGCATACCCAAATAGGAAATTACCGGGTCTCTTGACCTGGGGGAAGGCAAAGGGACAAAATGGCCAATAGGACAGAACAAAAGACTTGTGGCACAGCCATTTTCAGCACTGGCCACTATGAGAAACCTGAAGGTGTCTCACTTATTACTCCCTGGGGATCTGTCATCCAGGTGGCCAGGACACGGCCATCTCTATTGGGTCCAGTTCCTGGGGGTGGACCAGTGCGGGAGGATCACCTGCATGGGTGGGGGTATTCGTGAGTGGAAGTGGGACACCGAAGGTTGAGACACGGTATGCCCTTCCTTATGAGACCTTTTCCCCATCGTGTCCAGTAGGATATTTAGAAACCCTAACCCCTACCCCCCTTGCCAACGCAAACACTTTCACACCCTGTGAGCGACAACGGGCTAATACCAGAGCCGTTTTCCTGACCTGTCCGAGCACAAGTGTCAGGCAGAGTCCGGCAATTGCCGACAACTACACACACCTGACTGCCCTTTCCCTTCCCCACTGGGATAAAAGGTGGAGCACATTTTGAGCAAGACTGAACGCACGAGGAAATGGCTATTCCAGGACGGCAGTTCAAATGGAGGAGAAAGATGGTGAGACCTGACATCAAGGGACATCAAGGAGTGAGTTGCCCTTGCCCTTTTCAACATGGACCCATGAAGATTCTGTCAAAAGAAACATAAGACCGGGTATCGCAGCTGGCAAATGGTGTGACGGATGTCAGCGGTACATGGAACCCTCCCTCACTGATAGCCAGGGTGGAGGGACGTGGTTGCCATTGTGGTACCATCCTTGACTCCAGCAGCAAAAGAAACACCAACAAGTTCAGCACAGCCGGTGAGTCGGAAGAACCCTATAGTGGGCCGGACTGTGTTAGACTCCAGGTTGCAGTGGCAACATTAAGAAGATTAAGATAGAGAAGGTTTTTGTGAACAAAGACTGTACTGCAACTCCAAGTACCAAGAATCCATAGGGAAGGCTGACTGGAGGTGTCAAGGTGGTCATGCAAGGATCAAGCCAAACCCTCTTGTAGAATCGAAACTCTTGAAACATTGCAGAGGTTTTGTGAATTGTGAAAGTGTGAACCCAACTGAGGGAATTGTAAAACAGGCATTTGTGCCCGGCGAAGGGGGAACACTGTGCACTGTTTTTTTTGTTTGAATAAACACGCTCTTGCCATAGGCTAACTAAGTGACCCAGCGAGATGTGATCGCCCTTCGTAAGTGTAAAATTGTGACGGCAAGTATGAACCCGACTGAGGGATGTCCACAGTGAATGGTTGGTCTGAACCCGGTTTGAGTGAGACTAACAAGTAAGAGGAGGATCGGATCCCGGCTGAAGGGGATCCAAGAGGTGAAGGGTAATCACCCGATGTAAAGGTTAACAGAAAGAACTTTTGTTTTGGCGTATCAGGCCCTCAGAAGCAAGAGACTTTGCATGATTAAAAGCACAGAGTAGCAAAAGCCCAGATGAGTGCAGTGCTCCACTGGAAAAAGTCAGGTTAGGTAAACCAAGCAAAAGGTTTTGGGGGCAGGGGGTTCAAAAACGGAAGGAAAATTGCACCTAAGGGAAATCATATTAACACTGGCCAATAGGCGGAAGCTACTGCCGAGAGCTACTGGCATGGTGATGTGCAGGAATATGACAATTTGTGCCAAGATTTGTTTGTGCAGTTTATTTGCTCTTTATATAAAAAAGGACTAACAAATGCATTTATCGTGATATTGATAACTTGAAAAACATTTCTTTGATTAGTAATAGTCTCCCAAATATTATCAACCATATCAGAATATGCAAACCAATTGGGACATTGAATGTGAAGGCTGAAACTGCATGCTATCCACTGGTGCCCAGTAATCTGGTGCGCAGCTTGAAACCGCAACCGCATTCAGATGCTGCCCGACGGGCTCAAGGTTTTGATTTCAGGAAGTTCATGTCTGAAAGTGGCAGATTCGCAGAGATACCCTCCTTGCACTAAACTCCACACCTGGCATGGCACACATCATTCAGGACAGTTTTTTAAAAAGTCTTACAACAGACTCCGCCACGGGAGCCTTTATGCTCTTCACAATTGCACCAACTGTAAAAGTAAATTTGTTTTTCATCAAATAATTGGCAACTTTGAAGGATGCCTCTGTAACGGCATTGGCATTGCAACATTTAGTTCTCCTAATTTTTAGGATCTTGGACCGCTTGCTTTGGGAGTAAGATTTTCATAATGTGTGTATAATTGCAAAATTCCCATCAATGTTACGCTTTTTTTTTCCCACTGTAAATTGGGCACTGTAGAATAAAGATGCACGTTTTCCTTTTTCCCTGTAAGAAACACATTGGTTTCCCACTCTGGATGGAATTGGTACATCTTTTACCTTGTGTTGGATGGTGCATCTGCATCCATGATTTCAACAAGTGTAGTTTATTCAGCCAACAGTTAAGCAAATGCCCCATTCAGCTTTGTCAAAAAAAGAAAATCCACTGCCCGTTTAGAATATCCCCAATTCATGCAAATTTCTCACATGCCCAGTCACCGAATTCCACCAAGAAAAAAGTATGCCAAAGCCTACTTTGTGGACTACCCTTAAATGTTTTTACGTTAACAGAAATGACTGAAAACAATGTGATCAAGTTATACGCAAACAATGTGCAAATCGCAGGGCTAAAGTAACATTCCGTTTTTTAGCAATGATCCGAAACGTGCACACATCCCATAAAAACTAACCAGACAATATATTAATCGTTATGAACGTTTTGAGCAAAAGGTATGGTTGTGGCAAGGAAAGACTTATCATAATGGTGACCTGCCACTCGCCTGTCCTTTATGAAGGGAGGCATTATCACAGAGAACAGCTCACAGGATCACTGCCTCTCCCTGCAGGTCCTTCTGGTGCATGAACAATGGGCCATGCTAGGTTTAAACTATATGAATCCTAGACAAATCAAAATATATACATACTAACCACTGCTCACTGTTTCCACCTAATTACTTAATTGGTAAAATCTAGGCTGAAACAGAACTCTCTTAAGTACTGGCATTGATAGCACATGTCACTTTACATTCCTCTTAAGTTTTATACATGTACGTGGACACGCGCCAGAATGCAGTGCAACTAGTAGTTTTCCTGATTTACTTAAACGTAAAAGTGCTATTAGCTCTTGCAGTCCATTATTGGGACCTGCATAGAGGTGGGCTCCTCCATATCACAGCAAGTTCCATCTTAACCTTTAATACAGTTGGGCTACTACTGCCTTAAAACAGAACTCGGTATCTTCAAATTAAAAAATATAGTTTGCAGTTTTACCATAAACCGCAAACCGTAACGCTAGATGTACCTTTTTTCTTGCATGCTGGGATTCGCAGGGATTATTTTTCTCTACACACAAACTGGGCAAATAAACAATTACAGCTGTAGCTTTATGTTCCCCATTTTGATTGCATGCTTGAAATACTAGGCTTTCAAAGTAATGTTTACCGATATAAATCTAGAGGAGCACAATGAGACGGAAAGCATCACAGCCCCAGCTTTGTGTCACATGGCATGCAAGGTTATGTACCCATACCCTTTCTAATCGGCCATCATTTGCACCTATTGGTGACAATGGCTACAACACACATTTCCTATTTACTTTTGTTGATAGCACCTTGTTGGGACATAGCCCCAAGCCTTACCAAGGCCAGATGCAGTCCCTCCTCTCACTGTGCACACAGCTCTTGATTGTTTGCGTTGCAGGAAGAGGGGGTGGGGGCGGCAAGGCAAAATAAGAGGTCCCGGGTCTTCAGACACACAAACACACAGTTCTCATTTTGGTGTCTGATGCAAAGAGGTAATGGGGAGCCTCAGGCGGGCTAGCCGTGGGTTGTGATTTACTGTTTGGAGACCCTGGTCTTAGACCTATGTGGACTTGAAAGCTAACCTACACCAATATAATTAAAGGCACCGCTGCAAGAACCTGTGTATTTTTATCTTTAAACCGCAAGCTTTGCAGTGAGCTCAGTTTTGTGTTGGCAGGGTGACCTTGGTGATGTTCCCGCAACATCGGGACTCTTTTGAAGTCACTCTGTGCAATCGGAGGCTGGGCCAGAGTACCCGAGTGCAAGGTGCCACTCCCTGTTTGCTCTCTAGCAGGGGAGGGCTGCTGATGCCCTTCTCCCATGCGGCTTGTGCAATCGCTTGAGGGATTGGGAGGCCCTTCTCGCTCGCTCTCTCCCTCTATCCGCCCGCCCCTTCCCCCAGGTCCTCCATCTGCTTGGGCATTGAGCCACAGTGCCAACTGACTGCAGGCACTATGCATGGACGCCTGAGGAAGCTCGCGCAACACGTTTGTCCACTTTCCTCTAATGAATGAAGCAGTGATGGGACAGCTTTCGTTATTCCTAGCTGAAGGAAAGCGCTTGAGATGATCTGAAGTACTCTGCCTGGTTACAGAAATACCTGCGGAAATTGATGCAAAGTTTACCTTAATACCACTGTTGGTGCTTCATTGGATCGCTTGTGTTACATTATTAAGGTTAACTCTTTCCACCTGCTTCTAGAAGATGGAGATTAACTCTATGGAATAGAGGTTCGTAGCGCTACACTGTATTTTTGATAATGCACCGATGGGTCATGTGATCATTATGGTTCTTGTATAATGCGCCTTATACCAGAGATTGGTTTCTAGGCACGGGATCAGGACTCAAACATGTGTTGCGCTTCGTTGTCTTGCTCTCAAGACAACCATGTTGCCCCTGAGCTATCCCCCCTCACATAACCCCTGCTCGCATTACATTCCAAATGAGGTGAGAAGGCGGGGGATCACAGATGCCCCATTATTCCCCTCCTGTGGGCATCCCAGGCAGGGACTTTTCTTTTGCAATGAGGTTAACTCCATTAAGCCACACTCCAGGAGATGACCTAGCATGTGTATCTCCGCCCCTTGAGTGGAGGTAAAAATGTGTGGTTGCATGCAGTGCTGGAAATTGACGTGGTTTACTGTGGGATCCCAGTGAGGGCACGGGCGGTGTGGGAGGATGGTCGCTCTATTTGCGATTGTTCTCACCCGCGACCGCCCATCAACATTTGTCCCCGAAAGGTTATTCATAAATACCTAGAAAACTCAATATAGTATGAAAGTTGGAGACCTGTTAAAACTAAGAGCTTCACTTGCATGTTCCCGATTCCCTGCAGAGTACAATCTGAACCAGGCGATTCCACAGGAACCCTGAACTGATGCTGCAGTGGTCTTGTGATTAAGAGCTTAGCCCCCACATCCTTACGATCTCGGTTCGAATCCTGGCTTCGGCAACCCAGCACCACTTTAAAGCACTCCATGATGTGTCACTAAAATAATGAAAGGTACATATTGCTCTCCCTGGATCACATGTTTTGGCGGATCCCAGATCTGGAAAAAGCCGGCCCAAATGCCCGGACTGGTTTTATGGTGATCTACTTCCTAATTATTAGCAGGGTTGGAGTCCTAAATTTGAAAAGTTGGGGACTGTGATGCACGCATTGGGAAGTGATGTCACAGGAAGTGACGTCACAGGAAGTGAACATAGTGATATTTTACAATGACTTCATACAGTCTTCTTTGTGCAGGCTTGCGACTACGTGCATCATGTTTCACCCGCACGACCTGGGTTTGAGTTACGGCCGCGGAACTGCACACTTCAAATGTGCGAAAGGACAGTATAGATTTGTTTTATTTCCTTGAACACAAGAACTGTATCCACCCTCTCAAAAAAGTGGGTGGATGACGTGCACTCGTGTGGTCCCTCAACTTGTTCACTGATTATTAGGTTGCGTTTACCACTGGTGGAATACCTCAAGCCCTATAATGCTGCGTGTGTTGAAACTGGCTATATTTGTAAAGGGTTCCTGTTTTTACCTTTGCCACTCCTCAAATGCCAATGAGTGAAGGGACTAGGCACACATCGTACTGGGCTGCAACCTTTCTCTTTATTTATATGGAGGGTCAATCGCTTGGAAAAAAGCCCAATGAGGCGAGACCCTGCTTTCACCAGCTACGATGATGGTGGCTGTGTCAGCAGGTCTGTGCGCCCAGTCATGACCGAGACTCGCCCGATCACCAATGGTGTTGCCTATGGTGCATGGGTCATGTTTTCTCAGAAGATCCGTCCACTGTTATGCAGACGTGAGCCCACTAGACTCCAAGGAAGCTGATGCCACCAGGACTGCAGCACCAAAATCACTTTGCCCACCTCGATCTATGTGGCACAGCAACACCTGGCAAAAACAGCCTTCTAATAGCTCTTTTATCCTCTATAAAACTAGGTCCGGAGGTTAGGAGACACTACAATTCTGGGGCAGGGGAATTCCATAGTATGACTTTTAGGTCCCAAATTAACTATTTTGGCTAAAAATCAAATCTAGTAACTGTTTTTATTTCGTACTTGCTTTTGCTTTATCAACATCTGAGCCATCCATTTTGAGCCGGCTCGGAATATTATTGCAATGTTTTACATCATTGTCTGATTCACTACAGGTTGAACTGTCTCACTCCAACCTGTTTTTAATGGTGGCGGGGATTGTCCACGGAATGGATCTAGCATTTGAATATAAAAATCCAGGGCTCGACAGCGTGCCTTATTTGCTGCTTAGTTTAATTTCAATTCTGCACGGGTAGTGACATTCACCTGTCCAATAACCTTTCCCGTCATTTACTCTCGATGCTGATCATTTCTTTAGTACCCGAAAATGACCAAAGTTCTGCTCCAAATAATAGCATTGGGTTATTTTTAACCTTTACAGGCCATTAAGAGGTTTCAAGCTAGAACCTTAAAATGTAATGTTTAACCGCCTCACTGCTCCAATCATGTCTTATTGTACTTACTATTCGTTAATTCCCAATGATCTGCCCAGGTTAATCTATCATTATGATTACCACATTTTAAATTTGGTCTCCACCTCTACAGGCTTGGGTCCGAGATGCTGTCCGTAGGTAATGTGTTTCTTTTTTATTAGATATCATTTTGGTTTTATCCAACTTGATTTTTAAACTATATTGAGTACTTTTGCAGTAAATCTCTTGTACGTTGCGGACTGCTAGGTGTAATCAAGTTGGATGCACTTTACTAGCTAATCCAGGTGGATTGGTACTAGGTGCAGGTTAAGCTGCCAGATATAAAATAAAAAGCATGGGGGCTAAAATGCACCCCTGTTTAAAGCCATTCTTAGTCTTGATGTTCCTACAGAGGATGGGTGCCTTATCGACTCAGACAGCTGTGCTTGGGTCCGATACACACCATGCATAGCTCCAGAAATGCCCCTCTAGCCCCCACTCATGCTCTTCTGAAAGACTGTCTTTGCATTTAAAGGCTGCAGGAGCTGATTTCTACTCTGGTGGTTTACTTCTGTCTTTTGGACAGCAGTTGAGTTGATGACCCCAAATGTGCTCCCCTCCCCTGAATCCTCTGCTCCGTAAAGTTTTGGTGGGGCAGTGGGTAAGGCACCCCCTGCCCTCTTTCCAGTTCCTACACCCATGCCTCTTGCGCATGGGCACATAAGCTTGCTGGAGATGGGATCAGAAATGGCTGGATGGCAGGCCCTCGCCCTCTGTACTATGCTAGGTGTCCCCTTAAAAGTTGGGCGGGCCACATGGTGTTTGCGTGCCACTGGGTATTTTTGGGGCCAACAACAGGATCTTTAAGCGGTGGCATGCAGCATATTGTGTCTCTTTCCCACCTTTAGAAGGAGCAATGTCTCTGAAGTGAGTTGTTTTAACCAGAGAGGGGGGTTGGTGGCACCGGTTAGGGCACCAAGTGACACAAACTTCTCTGGAGTTGGGTAAGCATCTATTTACCTACCTAACATGGGGGAAGGGTAAATCAATTGGGAATCAAATCAATAGGGGGCAAGGTGTGCTCTATTTGGAAACAACACACGGCAACCAATCCCCCCGATCCCAGTCCGGAGTTCAGCATCCTCTCTCCCAGACCTGCCTTTGGTTCTGTTTTCACCATTGAAAACCTTGATTTGCCTTTGCTCGATGGGCCAAACCATGATATGGGGCCAAATATGGCCTTGCTGACCCTCGATAGGATAGTGTTACTTGGCTACAAGCGGCAGACAGACACATGGGGAATTCTGGAATAGTCCTGAGGGGCTAATGCCCCTAACGGTCACCCTGGGTTTATCCCAGACAACCTCTAGCCTGTTGGTGTTTCAAACATTTACAGACTAAACCTTGCTCTGCACTTCTAATGCCTTATAACACGGCCGGAATGGGCAACCTCTCTGCCCAGTTTTTGAAAGGTTGTCGCATGTCACTTTTCCCCATTCGTGCCTCTTTCTTTGACTGCTTTATCTGACTTTCACTATGCACTTATGACTCCATTTGATGAACACTATCCTGCTCACATATTCACAGCGTCCGGTCCCTGTCCTCGGATCACCTCTGAAATTCAAACACTGAAGCCTGCACCGTGACTACGACGCCGTTGCAAATCACGGACACCTACTCTTAGAATGGATTTCTAAACTCTGGCCTGATGGACAGAAGTTCAGGAGGCCATCCTAATTTAGTGAAACGGGGCCAGACCAATCATGGTAGCTTGGGAGGTGATCAAGACAAAGTCTCAGGAGGGGTGAGAGTGATCAGAAGCCGACAATGAGTACAAACAATAACGATACCACCGAATAATCTTAGACGGGTATATATCAAAAATGCATATACATTTATTTTATGCCCAATAAAACATGAATAACCAAACTAATAATGCGAAGGTTACCACACAAGCATATCACTATGTAACATATATGCAACTACTGTAGACTAATGCAGTGAAGGGAGTAAAACGTCCATAACCTGCAACACAAGGGGAGGTTAACGCGAATTATGCATTGGGAAGCCTTCAGGATGGGCACCCTAACTTATGCAGTCCAGCCCTACGAATTGAGGAGCCTTGTGCTCAATGAACAGCATTGTGTAAAACAAAAAAAGCAGTCGTTCGTTAAGCGAACACAGTACCTTTTCAAGATGCTGGAACAGTTGGGTAAGGGTCCTGAAGGGGTAAAAAAAGTTCCAATTGCCATGGAACGGTCTGTCTTTGCGGACAGTGCAGTTTCCAATGTTCAGAACAGGCCAGGGAGTGCAGGTTATCCCAGCCAAAGATGGAGCCCAAGGAACCCTTGTGCGTAACAACAAATGGATGAGCCAGGGGCCGCCGCTAAGTGATCTAAGTACTCACCTCCCCTTTCTCCAATCCTATGCCAACTTAGACGAGTTTGTCTGAGGTTGTAAATTCTGCCTTTACTTCTCAGATCCAGCTCTCAGGTACTGTGGGACAGAACACCAGTCTGTGACTGGACATCAGCCACAACTCCACCCACGAAGGGAGGATGAAGAACATTCCAGTGCAGCAGGACTTTGGGCACAGAAGAGAAGGCGTGAAAGTTGTCCACAGTGACTGTCATCACAGCGCAGTGATGCAGGGACTGGGAAGGCTTGCGGTGTGACACACACTCATAATTCACGACCGAGCAGAGCTAGGCCTGTGAAATTTGGTGGGAGAGTTTCGAGAAGCACAAGCTAGGAATTGCCAAAGTTTCAAGTCCCAACTTGAAACGGCAGCGCTTCTACGCGATGTCCCAGGACAGAGCAGATCAGTTCACTGGATGGCCCAGGAGCACTTACGAGAAGGCTCTTTTGACAGGAAATTGGGAGACGCTGAGAGTAGTTGTTCCCACTACTCCCATGGGACGAAGCGCCCTCGCAGGCCTTCTAAAGTCGATAACATATTAGGGGTCTGACGGGACAGCAGGGGGCTCAGGGTTCCATACCTTCCAGCTCGTCTCCAGTGGATCCGTGATTCTGCTTAATCTCACAGGATACTTGGCTCCTTCTGTAGTTCGTTATGAACCGCTGTAGATTGACCTGGAATGGATGCAGGGCCCCTTCTCTTATCCAAAGTTTGATGCATGATCGTATGTGGACAACCAATAGTAGATCTACTCCCTTGCATGACACAAACCGTGGTCCAATCATGGTCCCCGGTGGTCGTCATGTATTTATGCATTCCAGACATCCTGGCACCAGTAGTGTGGATTCGGACCAGACCGCCCCCACCCTCTTCCTGGGCACTAGCATACGTGACCAGCAGGAGCCGTGAAAAATGCAGTTTTCGCAGGAGGCGGCATGCCCAAACAAGGAAGTCCTGGGTCAGCTCAACCTGGCGCAAGATGGCAAAAGAACTAAGACTTTGGTGGCATGACCATTTTCGACAATGGCCACAGTCATGAGCCATATGCGGTAAACGTGGTATGATTTGCTAAAAAGTAGTAAAAATACCATTACAGTAAACTGCTTCCACCAGTTCATCCTAGGCACACTTGTACATTCACTAGACATTCCTTGGAGGGTGTTGGGGGCCATAAAACAAAAGGACACCAGTACACGGTAAAGTAATGTACTTTATGCACTGATAAAAGGTTACCAAGAAATGGCAACAATGTGAAGACTAAGGGAAACAGTTTCCCAGTACTGACAGTCTGAAGGACATGTCAGTTTCCCCATAACAAATGAGCAAACGTCCAAGGGATTGCAGCTGAAGGCTGTGCTCCAATGGAAAAAGTCAGGTTAGGATAGCCAACCAAAAGCAACATGTTTGAGGCATCCATAATATGGAGGAAAAAATTGCATTCTGAGAAATCTTTCCCAACACCTACCCTACTCCTAGACTACAAAAATCCCTTGCTGTCCTAACCCCTGCACTGAACTCTGCCAAATCGTCCTATTTCACAAATCCAAACTCCTCTTCACAATCACCACCACATTGTTTCATCTACCCTCCAATCTTTGCTTCACATCTCCATTGCCTACTCCCTTTCTGCTAATGACTTTGCTAAATTGCCTCTAAAATCTTTGACTCTTACAGCCCTCTTCTCTCCCTTCACAGCTCTCCTCCTGTCCGCCGCCTCTCCCCTACCTCTTACAATCTAGACTTCTTCTTCCCTATTGAATCTGCATCCATATCTTGAAGTGTCAACACATCCTGCACTCCTATCAACCCTTTTGCTCCCCAAATGGTCAAAGACTTGGTCTCAATCACTTGCCCTTATCATTCGGAGCTCTTTAACCTCTCTCTCACAGCTGGACTCTTACTTGACTCCTTCAAATCTGAAACTGGCTTACCCCCATTGAAGAAATGATCTGCTGACCCGAACATCACTGCGAATTATCATCCAGTTCTCTCCTTCCCCCATTCAAAAGTCCTGGCCTTCTGTAGTAAACACTCTGCAGAGACTGAACTCCTGCATGTCTCCAACTTTCTTTCTAATGCTCACCACTTCAAACTTTCTTCTAAGCCCATCCTTTTGTACCTTCCAGCTGCTTTTTGACACTGTCAGTCACTCCTCTATCCTTCTTACTCTCCGGGACCTTGGATTTCATAAATCGGCTCTTGCCTGCATTACCTACTACCTGGAAAGTTGATCATTTAAAATCTCTTGCAATCCTCAAAACCTCTGACGCCACCCATCCCCCAATAAGTGTCACCAAGGATCAGTTCTAGGAACTCTGCTCTTCACCCTTTATACTTTCAACCTAGGAAGACCTCTCCACAACTTTGGCTTTCACTATAACCTTTTTGCTGATAAGAATCAGATATATTTCTACCCCCCTCGTCCCCCTTCATCCCAGTGATCTCGCAATAGATTACAAACTGTCTCACTGCAATTTGTCACTGGATGGCTCTCTGCTGTTCATGCTGAACTCTTCAAAGACAAAGATTTTCTGGTGGCTGCCAATGTCCTCCCTACCCACCCCTCTCCTATCCGATCTCCTTCCCGCCTACCCACCGTGCTCCCCCACCCAAGTCTTGCAATCTTGGGGTCCTGTATGGTAGCAACGTATGGCTCAACAATTCATCACTTGCACTGCCTCTCCTGCTCAGAGTAACCTCCTCAACATATGGTAAATGCATGCGTTTCTTACTAACTGTACAAAAACTCGAATCGCCACTCTCGTGCTCATCAAACTTGACTACTGCTCAAGCCTACTTCTTGGCCTGCCTCTCTGCTTCTTCCCTCTAGAAAAGTCCTCAACTTTGCTATCTACAACCTCCCCAGATCCTACCCCACTTCTACCAACATGCTGGTTGGGTCTCTATGCTCAACCACGCTTGAGGTTCTTTCTCCTAGTCTACAAAGCTTCCTCATTACCTGTCTAATCTCGATTTACTCATCTCGTTCCCACAAATCCCCATTTGCCCTGTACCTCACCGTCCCATACCGTCCCTTTGTCTCATCTCGCCTCCAAGCTATCTCCCTACTCACCCCACTCCACTGGAACCCACTGTCCTTAACAATCCAAGCCAGCCCAACTGTGGATCTTTTCAAAGCACAGCTTAAATTTCACTTACTTGCGAAGAGGAAGATCACTCTCTACCATCCTCCTTACTTGGCCGCAAAATTGTCGGTCTCCACTGACTCTTAATGTCATTTTGTATATTTTAAATGGCACTCCCCTTTAGTTGGAAGCACTTAGTTTAATGCAACTTTTGTAAGCCGCGTGTTTGTATGTGTATTTATATTTCTGAGGCTTGTGGATCTGCTTCAAATCACATGCTTTGCATAGGCCGGGGTCAAGTGGTTGGTGCAGAGTATTGAATGGTTTTTCGATTTTGAAAAGGGATGTTGGCTGGGCATTACTGTAATATCCTTATTGTGACTTGTACTGTACTCATGAACCATCACATGTCTATGTCCTCAGATTATTCTCCGCCATCAGGTTGGTGGCACTCTGCAAAGTTCTCAAAGTGATTATACGTTATCAAGCACACTTTTGAGATAGATATATATTAGAGTTTAGTATAACCGTCCTGCTGATAGTACTTGTCAGAGTACTTGTCAAAACCAGCGTCTAGCGGCTTCGGAGATTGGCACTCGATGACTGCAGCTACATCTGAATAAACCTGTTAGAAAAATAGACTCCTGGTCTATCCCTCTGGATTTCTGAAGAGTCCTAAGTGGAATTTAAAGCCATTCTGGGGACAGAAATGGCACTTAGAGTGGTGGTTGGGCCTTCCACGTCTGTGGCTCGGACCCTCTCGAAACGTCCCCAAGCCTTGGAGAAAATGAGAATCCAAGACTGGCAGGGAAAGGATGGCATGCACAGGCCCCTGCTAGGGGGTATAACTCGCTTGGAGAGATGGAACGCTGCTACCCAGGGTTGGGTGTATAAGAGCCCTGCTCTGCACTTCAGGACTGGGTGTGTAGGGGCACCTATGGACCATGCAAAGGGAGTACACTCTGGCAATATACATACAGGGCCCTGTAAGGGCCCTTGTAGGCGAATAAAGCGGCACAGAGTTCTCATTTTTCTGGTGGCCAGAAATTGTAGTTTTCCTAAATTTCAAATGGAAAAAACTATAAGTCCCAGAATTGAAAGGGGACACATCTGAACTGGGTGGCCTTCCCACGCATGGCCATTGGATACAAAATAGTTATATTGATAGTGTTGCATGTATAGGTGGTGCCAGTGGACCATGCTAGGGAAATCAATTCACTGGAGCTATAGACGCACAGCTCCAAAGGGGTGCGTGTATAAGGGCCCTGTTCTGTACCTCAGACCTGGGTGTAAAAGGTTCTTTATAGGGGAATAAACTGCTTACATTGGAAGACGTGTGTGTACGAGGAGGCCCTAGGGGTCATGTTGGGTGTTATAGTTCTCTGGAGGGGTAGACCCACTGTTCCTCAGGGCTGAGTGCAGAAGGGCCCTGCTCTGCAGCTTAGTACTGGGTGTACAGGGGCCCTTAAAGGAGAATTTAACCTGTTAGTGACAGTATTGCTTGTTTGAGGGGCGTCTGTGTCCCATTATAGGGAACTAAACTCACTGGAGATCTAGATGCATGCTCCAAAGAGCTGAGAAATGGTTTGCTGGCTGTGTGCATGTGTAGCATGAGGTGTCAGGAGAGGAAGAGCAATCAGGGCAGCAATGCTCTGAGTAAGTGCAGCCACGGCAGCGCAGCTCTAGGTAAGTGCAGGGACATCATTTAGGGGTCGACAGAGGTCGCAAGAGCGACCGCTGCCAATTGGCCGGCGATCTCTGCCAATCTCTTGCGACCTCTGGTATTCCTTCAATCAGAGGGAGGGGGCGTAGCCACAGCTAGCTACGCAGCATTGCCGCGTGCCCTGGTTCCTCTGTTTTCGGAGGGCAGCCAGCACTGCACGTGTGGTTTGTTTATCGGCGTGCTGGCATCCTGTGTTCCTGCTGCTGCAAGTGCAAAGCAACGGTAAGTAAGTGCGAGTCAGTTTGTGTGTGTGTGTGTGTCATGACTGAGGTGGGTCGGGGTGCTGCTGGGTTGGGGATGGTCATGGCACGGCTAATGCAGAGTTGCCGAGCTGTGGCACGTGGCGATATTCCAAATAGCCGCACGGTGCTGGCTGTCACAGGCCCAGGCTGAGGTGTGTACTGCGACATGCTTGCCTCACCAACTCGCCTGCGGCCGCAGCGACAGGCAACCGCAGCAGCCAGCAGCGCAGGACTACTCTTTGCCCGCCCCGTGCCTGCCGAGTGCCGAAGCTATTTCAGCAATCGGCAGGCGCTTGGAGTCCTCAGTCCAGTAACCGGTGTATGCCCACAGCGTGCTGTTTGTAACCCCCTCACCCAGCTTTGGCGGAGAGGGGAAGGGGTGGGCGGTGCAGTACCAGCACGTGGATGCAATGCTGGGGCTCAGAGCCTGGGCTACCGCTGCTTGAGTGTGCGATAGTGGCACAAAGGTTAGTGTTACATCTTGTTCGTGGCAATGAGTCACCCTCATGCCAACCCTGAGCAAGCCTCACCTTCAGCCGTGTGACTGAGGTGTGTCATCTTGATCCCTGAGGGAGAGAAAGAGGGCCTGTGCCAACTTTCGCTGCTTCTTCCTGAATAGGCGGGTTCCCCCGCTTTCAATGCAGGACACAATTGCGCCATAAGAAGTGGGTACTTCCAGGGGACGATTGGGCCGGAACAAGACGGAGCTGTGTTCTCGCAAACTCTCTTGCTGGAGCGCCGTTCCTTAGGGCCAAAGCTCCCTATTTCTCATCCCTAAACGCTGATATTCAGCATTTTGTATCTCCCCCCAATGAAAGCTAATGGAGAGAAAGGGGCGTTCTTCCTGATGCAAACTCTCCCTGTTTACTGTTACCAAATGTTGCATTTTAAGCTCTGTTGAGTAAGATCAAGGATCAGGGACGTTGTTTTGTTGTTTGAAGTGTGTAATTATTTGGCCAATTTGGGCCAGTTTGATGAGTAACTTCACTCTGCAGCTAGTTGTTTTGACCAGTGTTGCTGAATAAATATTGTTTAAAATGCACAATTTGCATCACGTTTAATCAAAAAACTCCCCCCCCCTCCTCCCTTGGTCACTATTCATCTAGTGTCACAAAAGGAATGAATTACCATTTGCAACTGTGTCCCACTTTTCGATTGGTGCCCGAGACAATTTTATGGCCCAGTACGACCCTGGCTGTCCCAAACACTGTAGGCAGAATTATGGACGCAAGAAGTGCCCATTCAAAGAAGTGACTATGGTACTGAGGGGGGTGCTGTATTCCTTCCCCAGCTTTGGCGGAGAGGGGAAGGGTCGGGCGCTGCAGCACCAGCACGTGGATGCAATGCTGGGGCTCAGAGCCTGAGCTACCGCTGCTTGAGTGTGCGGACCGTTAATGTGTGCAGCTCTGCCCCTGCCTCGGGAGTGTTGCTGTAGGACCTGTGGACTGCAGTGTCACAGACCACAGGATGCTGCAGGACTGGGGATTCCTGTGTCACGGGCTGCTGCAGGAGCTGGATTTCCTTGGCCGGAGCTAGGGACATCTGCCTACCCAAAGGATTATTGCAAACGGGGCAGTTTCGGGTTCTGGATATTTCTGGATTAGGATTTCTGCAAATGTATTAGGGACAGCTGGAGGTTCTGGGTGCACAAGGACCAAGGCCCGCTGAAGGTGGTGGGTATTCCTGGATTAGAGACTGCTGCAGGTTCTGGGTGTTCTGGGACCATGTGCTACTGTGCGGGGTCTGGGTATTCCATGATTAGAGGCTGCTGTGTGCTTTTTATCGGGAGTTATATCACCTATAAGTATTCTGACTGTACTTTTTAGGGTTTCAGTTGATATATGGAGTAGCTCGCCATGGACAGGGTTATGCTTTGTTGTTCTTGCATACAGAAAGGCATGGCGATGCCGTGCTGTTGGCATAGGGTTTCAGGCTCTTATTTCCAAGATATGTCATTTTGTCCTGGTTTCGTTATAAATGAGGTGGTAGTGTGCTACCCTGGCTTTCCCCTATCCCCATACCCACCTATCAGCCCCTGTTCCCCCAGAATGTGATTTCGCTCTGTAGTCCTGTTGAAATAACAGGGCAGATCCACGTAAAGAGGGTATTTGGATTCATACACTTTTCCGTGGCAACATGGACCTTGACACTGCTACATACAATGATACATTCTTGTATGAAATGTCACAATACAGTGATATAACCATATTTTTCTTAGTGTACTGAGTGATAATGCTTGCTTTGAGGCCACTTCCTGTGATGTCACTCTTGGGTGTGACATTGTGACGTCACTTCTGCTACCCCAGGCATTTTGGTGAAATGACGTTACTGGGTTATTGCAAGTTGGTAGGGGACTGTAGAAGTACAGTTGCAGCCCCTATGTCTGTGGTAGACCCGGAAGCAGTACAGGGGAGACTGCTCATGCAGAGACTGGTATCCAGTGAGACTCTGGGGGTAGCCAAGCAACCTGTCAGCACAGCAGGCAGGTAGGGCAGCAGGGGGATAGAGAAATGTGATCCTTGCAGCCACCAGAGGTCAGTGGAGATATTTCAGGGCTGGAGAGATAAGGTCCCTGGGCTTGAGGCCAAGGGAAAGTCTTGCAGTCCTTTTCTGGATTAGTTGCATAGGGCGGAGAGTAGAGGAAGGCAGATTGAGAAATAGGCTGTTGCAGTAGTCCAGCCTAGAGAGAACCAGGGCTCTTGAGACAGTGGGCTTCTGGGGGAAAAGTAAGAATACCTCTGAGGAGGTGGAGCTGGTAGTGGTCTTTCTTGGAAAGGTCAGTTATGTGAGGAGAGAGTGGAATCGAAGATAACACTAAGGTTTTTTGCCTCTCTGGAAGGGGACGGAAGGTGGCCCAAGGAGGGTGGCTAGAATGAGAGGGGGAAAGCTGGTGCAGGGGTCCCAATGAGAAGGATCTCTGTCTTACTGGCATTAAGGCAGAGAACATTGGAGGCGCACTAATCCCGACTCGTGAATAAACAATCGGGAATGAGTGAGAGAGAGGAGTGGTGGCTGAGGGGAGCCTGAAAAAGAGCAAAGTGTCATCCGCATAACACTGAAAGTTAGAGGAGAAGGTAGAGATCCAGGATGAGAGGATAGAACCCTGGGGAACACCAAACGTGGAGAGAAAGGTGGTGGGTAACTGCATGCTTTGTTTTTTGCATCCTTGGCTAGGAGGGATTTATGTAAAGCCCAGTCAGCATTCTTTTTCCTGACACATACACATTGGATGGTCTGATGTTGTCTGTTTTATGGCATCTCCACTTGGGCCGTTGCTTCCATTTGTTAGTGTATTTGTGGCATTACTATATGTAAACAGCTGAGACCCACAGTTTGTTTTTGAGGAACAGAGTTGCCCTGACGAGGGATGGCCGTCTATCCAAATGCATTGGCCATGTACGCTGTACTTCCTCTGCTTGAATATACATTTTTATGATTTTTAATCACTGATGTATCCCTTGATGTGGCATTATTTCTTAATATCATATGGTTGTGATCTTTCTTTATCAACAGTATTTATGGTGCAGTTTGGTACCTTTTCTGTGAGTACCTGGCATTAAGGCTATCCCACCTTTACCTTTTTCCGTATTCTCTTAGTAAGGACACATTTAAAGGCTTACTTTGTTGCCTAGTTTTCCCGGAAGCATAGAAAAATCAGACAACCTTTTTTGTGGGACACAGATGATGTTAATAAACAAAGCTATTTTTCCACAGTTTTTAGGATGTCCTAATTCAATTCCAATCATCCAGATGGGAATGCTGTTGGGAAGTCCCAAAGTTGGCCCCACGAGCTGCATAAGCCAAGTCCGAGATTGACCCATACCATTTGCTGTGAAGCCTTAAGGCTTTATTAAGGGGGAGCAAGAAGAACCTACTTGGTGTCAAACAGCATTACAACCAATGCCCTACTGGATTTCTTCTTGCTTGAATTCACAAAACTCAACCGTCTATTTGGGTCAATCTCTAGGTAGCAGAAGTTATCTATGTAGTCACTTGGGAAAGCACACACCTTGCAATTTGAATTTTCAGCAATGCTTTAATGTAGAGAAGCATATGACTTTTGTCTTTTGCTGTGCTGATGTCAAGAGCCAATCCTTCTAAGTAGCCAGTCATGACTGATGGGCCTCTTTGCAATTGAATTGGGTGTGGTCAAAAAGAACTGTCATCAGCGTATGCCAGGTATAGAATAGAACGTTTTGAAAACAATTATTATGATGGTATTCATTGAACACAGACGTGGCCTCGACAAGCAACAGAGCACTTTACAGAGATATAGAACAATACAGATGCATAACGAAGTGCTTTTCAGAGGTAACGGAACAGATATATAGCGGTGGGTTACAGAGGGGCACAGCTGTGGCGGGGAGGGCAGTGTCTTGCGAGGGGCAATGTGATGGCCTAAGTGTTGAGGCAGAGAGATTCCTTGAAGAGGTCGGTATTGCATTCTTTTCTGAATGGTAGGAGCATGGAGGTGAGTCTGTTGCTGACTGGGAGGAGGTTCCATAGCTTGGAGCGTAGGCAGAGAAGGCTTGTCTGCTGGACCTTTCCTTTTTGCAGAGGTGGGTCTCACGTCTGCACGTTTCCTGGCTTCTGGTGCTGTGTTGTCCACCAGAGATGCTGAGTTTGTCCATAAGGTAGCTGGGTGACTTGGTTGCATCTGCGTGGACCCTTCATGGGTGTGCGGCCGCGTGTAGGACAGTTCTCGGGGGCACAAGGGAGGACGACGGGAGTCCTTCCAGGAATGCATTGCCCTCCTCTACTTGCACCTGTTCCTTTCACTGAAGTCCTGTAATAAAAAGCATTGGTCAAAACTGTTTTAGCTTCTGTGTAACAGGCGTTTGCAGGCACTGACATGATATGCCCAGATAGACTCACCATTTTTCATCTTATTCTGGCCCAGAAGTACCATTATGGCAGGGCCTGGCAAATGCCTATCCCATGCCTTAACAAATGCTAAAACTGTTCAATTTGGCAATGCTGGTTGCATTTTTCAGTCGTTCCCTGCATCAGCTCTGGCCATCATAGTGGTCAGTGGACCTGGGGGAGCAAGGGCTGTACCGTGTCTCTGACGTCATCGCGGGCACATTCTGAGAGTCGCATCCCTCTGACGTCTGCGCAGGACCAGTTTTGTTGGTGTGGGAGAGAATGATTTATATGCTAGGTGGTGTCCTTGGTTCTCTACGGTCAGTTCCCTTAAATGGGTCATGTCTACAATTGTATCCGCTCCCTGAATGTACAAAAGATTTACATTTGGGGACATGGGTAACATTGTGTTATTGGCGTCATTCACTTTCAGCTGCACCATTGGTCTCTCAAGAGTCTGTCCTCCAATGGTTTCATGCTGCAGCCCCCCCAGGTTATTCCAGGGGATACTCCCCATGTCACCCCCACGCCCATCATCTACTAGGTTGGGGAAGGGAGTGTTTGTAATCCCTGCTAGTGGCATACTCCTGTTTTGGTGGCAGACCGACTGCAACCAAGTGCTGGGAGTACGAGGTGTGGTCCTGGCTTTTACATACATGCCAACCATCCCGATTTAGGCGGGAGACTCCTGATTTCTTTATATAAAATGTCGCTATTTTTTAGTTGCTCCCGCCAAAAATAATTCAATCCCCAATGCAATCCTATGGGGAAATTACTGTCTCAATCTTCCTGTTTCAAAATCTCCCTCCCAAATGGTCAAGAATGTTGGCATGTATGCTTTTATAAGGTAAATACGTCTATTAAACCAGTATTCTGCAAGGGAGGGGGTGCAATGGTCTTTCACTTGGACGCAAGGCCAGTTCAAAAAGGGAGCCTTCATGAGAAAATACAAGCACATGGCCTGTCCGAATTATTTTCTTTTAGTCTGAGTAGGGGCAGAAAGACTAAATATGACTCGTTTTGTGATCAGGCGTTGGAGGGGTGACCTCTACGCCCTCGTGTGCGTGTTATGCA
The DNA here is from genome assembly GCF_040938575.1 of Ambystoma mexicanum. NCBI lineage: Eukaryota > Metazoa > Chordata > Amphibia > Caudata > Ambystomatidae > Ambystoma > Ambystoma mexicanum. The sequence goes on from NC_090925.1 coordinate 222,257,204, forward strand.
AGCGCTCTCATCCGGTTCGCTCGACGCAGCGCTGGCTTCCCATTTGTGAGGCCCTGCTGGGCCGACGCTTGCAGAAGCCACAGGAAAGCTGCCCTTCCGGTTTGAGATGTTCTTACTTCAGCAGTGGCGCCCGCGTTTCTCGGAAGGGCCTTCCCCTTTTGGGCACCGAGCAGGTCAACACGGACTGCCTGATTCACTGCCCTCACCAGCCTCTCCGATTAACTTTGATGCATTTTGTTGTTGCTCCTGGCTAATGTATGTAATGCTTCCACTGGGGTCTCCTCGCTAATGTAGACAGTACTCCAGAAGTGGCAGTATTTTACTCCCTATTTTAAAAGTTGGGAGTAAAATAATGTTTTACTCCCTAAACATTGAAGTCCCATTCCAAATGGGAATATTTTATAAGCAAGTATGTTTTAGCTGTAAAACGAATGTTTTTGTAGTAAATATTTCTTTGCACCTAGATATGCAGGTGCATGAAACTTTTTACCTCGGGCAGTAACAAGTGAGGTGTGGTCTTCCTGTGGTACTACGTTCCTCCCAAGTGTATTGTCCTTTGATTTCCTAATAAAAGGACCCCCTGCATGCAATTGCCTCAAGTCCTGTGTCCATCTCGTTTCGGGCATGCAGGCCCACCCTGTGTGATCACGGTCCTGCAGGTCCACCCTGTGTGATCACGGTCCTGCAGGCCCACCCTGTGTGATCACGGTCCTGCGGCCCTGGCCTGCAGGCCCACCCTGTGTGATCACAGTCCTGCGGCCCTGGCCTGCAGGCCCCCCCTGTGTGATTACAGTCCTGCAGATCCCTGCTGGTCTGCGCCCCCGGATCAGCCAGGTGCCCTGGTTTCGCCCAGGCCACCCCCTCTCGAATGCTCCCGGCATCCATGGTGCCCGCGGGACCCAGGCCCATGTCCCCATGGGCCAACAGGATGATGCCCTGCAATAACCATAAGTCCGGCTGACCCCGGCAACTCAACAGGGTGCGGGCCCCTAGCAGCTGTGAGGCCGGCCGTGCGTGCACTACCGGCCCCACAATGTGTGCAGCCCATCCAGCCGTAAATATCCACGGAGCTATGTAGGAGAAAGCCTTCCTGCTGTTTTTTTTTTCCTGTTTTCTTTTTTTCTGGGGAAAACTTTTACTCCCTATTCACCTATTTCTAAGGCTGACAAAATGGCTGACACCCCCCTTTTCCCCTTTTCTGTAGGGTTGCCTGTGCAGATTCCTAATGTGATTGCAAATTCCCATCCTTTTTTCCCCTTCTTTTTTTCTTTGTGCTTCAGTTTGTTTTGATTTAAACGTTTCACACAAATCTACTTTTAAATTAAAATAAAAGAACAGAAAATGAATTGGCACATTTACACGCTTGTACTACTGAACATTGCATGCATGCCCATCATGGAGTGGGTACACTGACTGGCAAACCTACTCCATGTTTTTGCCAACACAGCATTTGATGTAGTCTCACACTGACCGCCGCTACGTTTATTGGGCTAGATGCTTGCGTCTTAGTGCAGTCTCCCACATGGGTGTGAGTGCCACGCCTTGTATATTTTTTGAGTGCTCTGCTCACCTAATGGTGTCTTTGTGCTGAAGAGAGAGAGAGAGAGAGAGAGAGAGAGAGAGAGAGAGAGACAGAGACAGAGAGACAGAGAGAGAGACACAGCAAATAGTTGAACGGAGTGTTTATTCTGATTGGTGAATATTGCCTGTGTCTCAGATGTGCCCTTAACAGCAACACTCTCATTGGGTTGAGTTTGACCCGGCACTCGCTGCCTGGGAGTCCAGTGTGCTGTCACTCCAGCCTTATTGATCCTAGAGCCTTTCAAGGTTCTCGCACCTTGAAGTGTAGTCCTGCTCCTGGCCAACATCATGTGTCCCATAAACTTTAATGGAAGCACACCTAGACGAACAGTCCTGTTCATTGGGTGTGGCTGTCTTGCACGTTAGGAGTGGCGAATCTTGTCCAATCTGAATAATCCATTTTGGTTATGTTTTAATGTAATTTGAGATATCTTAGCTTTTATGAAATATCACACCTTGGTCAGCCTGTCCCTTAGACTTGGAATAGAACCTCAAACCTTTCAACTCCGCATCACTCCTGCCAGGTCTTACTAAGACCATGTAGCAGACTCCATTAAAGCCGAAGCGGACTTTAATGGAGTCTCCTACATTGGCTCACAATTGCACCCATGGAGTTAGAGATGATATTTGTTTCACTTGTGAAATCTATTATTGGAAAACTCTTTGCCTCACGCGGGAGTGGTCACGGTGATTTCTGACGATGTGGTTATTTTGCACAGCCCGCGCGCATGCGCACGACACCCGAGCTCTCTTACAACAGTGGATTCTAATAAAAGCGGGCTTTGTTCAGAGGACACAACCGAGGTTTACAGCGTCACTAGTGGCATTGCTGTTCAACGTCCTTTGAAAACAGCGGTTGCCTCACCTTGCTTTTACAACTGCTTTTATTCGTACGGTCTAGGGCTTTCAAACGTGTGTTTGATTTGTTGTTAATGTTTAATTTCCATGCAATTTCGTTATCTATGTTCCCTGTTGCGTCGGGTCAAATTGATAACAAATGCGAAGAAAAGCGGCTTTGGTTTTCACTTCGGTACGCTTATGATTTTGTCGAAAGAAATGGGTTTTCTAAAATGTGATCATGACGTAGGCAAGCATGTTGCAACTCTTTTAAGACACCACATTAGACAGACTGAAGCCCCATCTCTTACCGGGTCTGATCACCCTCCAGGTGGGGGAGGGGAGAGTCCATGAACTAGGGGAGGTTGTGGTTCAGTTAGTGTGACTTCAGACCTCTTCCCTGTGAAGGCTGGCGAAAGGCTCTCCACCCTGGTCTGCATCTGAGTGGGGTTCCTTCCTCGTCCCACTGTTTGGAATCTCTGACCTGCTGCAGTGTACAACCTCCGGGTCAGACGCAAGCAAAATAGCACCCCACATGGGCGAACAGTAAGCGGGCATGTATTTCTGGTGAACATGTGTGGGAAATGGTGCGTTGGTAGGCACACTATGCCAGACACCTTGGTTGAAACTCCTAACCACACAGTGCAGTAAGACCATTAGGTGGCGGCATGCTAGGCAGCTCGTAGCCCACTGCCAGTTCGAGCCCTTCCATCCATATTTCTGCAACATATGTTATGTTCTTTTGCGTGCAATGAAAACAGGACATAAAGCCAAAATAGCAGTCCTTGTATAGTATTCAGTCAATTATTATGACCTCAAGAGCAATTTCCACTTTGCTGACAAATATGCTTAGGCAAAATGGTGGATAGGCCTGTGAGCTAATCAGCCATTAGTTTCTTAAATCACCTGGAACTAGTCCTATTCCCTAAATGCCAACATGGACATGTCCATTAAGTAGTCTGCACATCATTTTAAAGCAACTCTCAAGTCTTCAGGCATAATTTTTATTAAACATTTATAAAGATGAGAATTTTCTATTGTAGTCCAGTGATGCAGGGGTCGAAATTAAGAATTCAAGAGCAGGAGCTGAAACTAGCTCCTGGAGGATGGGCGTCACCTAGTAGGCAGGAGCTAGCTAGTACATAGTGAGCCGCAAATCTAACGTTTGTGAGATGCGCACTTGAACTTGTTATCCAGTATCCATGATGCTTTAAATATCTCTTAATCGATCGTTATAGACATTCTCCAAAGCAGAAATAAAATGTCCAATACGAATCTTTATATGGCCTCAGGATCCAAAAGTAGCTCTTGGTGTAGACGTTGCTGTCGAGCAAAGCAGGCTCCCTGAGCTAGAAGCAGGATCTAAATGCAGGATCCAATGGCTCCCAGCAATTTCAAACCCTGTGATTAGATTAGGCACGTCATGGTCTCCAGTGCTGTGTAAATGCCTTGTAATGCAGTGCAGTGCCATGAAGACCGTGGGTGCTTGATGACCTCCGATGATGCAAGAATGCCTTTTTATTGCAGTCTGGGGATTCTGTTAGGAGCTTGGCGATCTCTGATGAGCGAATGCCTTCTACTGTTGAACGATGTCGATGGGAGCTTGATCTTTGATGCGAGTGAGCCTACAATTGTAGGTCAAGGAACAAATGCCTCCAAGGGAGTCCCTCGTGCATTCCTGGAGCACCTGATTTGCTATTGTAGTACTTCTAAAGCGTGACAGTGTCTTGGTTCGGATTTTTCTGCACTGGTGTCCAGAAGGTGTATGTAGATTGTTAACCAGGCTTATGGTAAAGACATGTGTTTAGTTTCTTTCTGAATATTAGTTAAGGTGTGGCACTCAAAAGTGCCATTCCTGAGCTCCAAGGTGGGCAAAGTACCCCTGCCCCTAACCTGGTGACCGTTACCCATTGCAGTATTTAGGAAGGAACATTTTGAGGGCTGCCGACCAGGACTTATGGCTGAAATGGTTTGGCTATGAATAGCGGGACTTGCCAGGACTTGTCTATTACATAGAACCTTAGAAAGCACTGGCCTCCTCACTGGGAGCCAGCAACGAGGGTGCGAAGAGCAGGAGAAACTTGGCAGCTGGAGATTGCCCTCACTGAAGTCTGCGTAATGCACAGTTTGGGAGCTGCTTTGGTCCTTTGCCTGAAGCTAGATACATACTAGATAATTTAAACAAGTCACTTTGTACATTTTTGTATCCATATTCATTGTCTGACCACATTTGTTGCAACACTGCGCCCCCCTCTCTCTGCATATGATACCCTCAAAGAAAGGGTTCACGATTAGACCAAATGCGCACACAGCACAGAAGAGGAGGCCTCTTATTTTGAAATTAAAAGTCCTGCTCACGTGTGTTCCAGGCTAAATCTGCTGTTTTCCTCTGTTTCAGATGCTCCTGGGTCTGCCATACCTGCCGGAGGCCCAGGTGCCGGGCAACATGCCGCCTCTGCCTTACCTGCTGATTCATGGCGCACCGCTAGGGAACAACAACGTATCCGACTACAACTGGAGGGAGCGAAGGGATGTCAAGTGTGCAGCAGACGAGCACAAGCACCCCAGCGGGGCCTTCTGCTGCAAAATGTGCATCAAGGGTAAGAGAGTTTAAGACACTGGCGGTACAGCCACTTGTAAACCCTGGGAAGGGCACTTAGTTGGAGGCCGATAATGGGGGAGAAAAATTGTTATGCTGGACAATGGGACACTGCTATTGAAAGCTGGCGTGAGGGTGTGATGTGGTATACAGTATGCAGACTGGACAGTGCGCATCAATTGATTTTGGATTTGGCCAGTATGGGGAGGGGTCTGCCACAACCTCCACACCACAGACTTGGAGTTACTTGTTAACAGGAGTGGCTGTAGGGCATAGGACAAACGATGGAGACAGACTTGAAGACATCTGGGGTATGGGGCATATGATAAAGGTGTGGGTCCTGTGCCAAACATTCGAAAACACTTTGGAATAAAGGGGGGCTGGTCGGAAATGGTGGGGTGGGGTGGATACACTGCACACACGGGAGAGACCTAGGGTTGGTTACTTAATGGGGGGAGCACCCCTCATTTTCGAACACTGGGTAGCACTCAGGAAGGCATGCCATGACCAATGGTTTTACGCATCCTCCTTGGATATGGGAAGACCCCCCCACCCCCTAGGAATGATATGTGGTGTAAGAAGGCTAGCATCTGGCACATGAGAGGGCTTCCTTTCCATGTAGGAATTTTCAGTGGGCCTTGCTATGGTGGCTGATTTCTCATAATTTCTTTCTGGTTTCATTCTCTTAGGTTTCCGGAAGGTTTCGGATTGTAAAGGCGAGGGCCAGGTCACCGAGTGCAAACACTGCGAGTCTGGCTCATACACGGAAGTGGAAAATTATAGGTCAACCTGTATGCTCTGCGAAACCTGCAGGGAAGGTGAGGTGACAGACAGTGCAAGAATCATCATGTATACTTGGCGTGTTAGCGGTATGTGGGAAAAGCTAGACTGTTATGTAATATTCTAAGGTGTATGTGCATGTATGCTGTGAGGGGTAAGCAATGTGAGACGGATAACTTTTGTATGATTGTTCAAAATTCGCCATTTTATTAAATTATAAAAGTCATCAAATGTCGCACTATCCCTACTCTAACAAGGATTTCCCTGCCTAACAAAACTAAGGGGAAACACTCTAACACAGGATGTCTGGCCCTCACACTAAACATCAAATATATCAAGAAAAGATATGGCAGTTCAAATAACACCAAGAATCCTTTTGACAGTTCCTTGATAATATTTTTGTAACCTGGGTAAACTCCCTTCCCCAGGGTTCAAGATACATTCAGCTCCAATGTTCAACAAAAAGAAACATTGGAATCCAAGGAATACAGTCTCAATTCAGTTCTTGATTTTTCAATGGCAAAGTAAAATTTAGTTAACCAAGGTTCCAACAGCAGCAAAGCTTCTTCTCCTCTTGGTCTTAAGACTTTCCACTTTACCACAATAGCATCAATGTTATTCCTAGCCACAATGCTTTTCCACAACTTCCAGTTGTCCAAGAAGAATCATCACAATTCAAAGGAAATACAGTTTCTGCAAATGTTATTGAAACAGTTCTAGGTTAAGTTATTATGGCTCTTTACAAGATTGTGCTTCACAGTAGGTATCTTTGTCATGATGACTTCACAGCAGTTCTTCTTTCACTTCAACAACTTCAACTTCTACAATAGTTTAACACAAGGGCATACTCCTTTGCTTCATAGTATTCCACTCCATTTGTGCTACTGAAGTTTCACATTTACTGACAACCAAAGACACCACCACAGCTTATGTGCTTTGTGACTTCAAACGGGTTATGACCAGATTCACTTGGTACTTCAACACCTTCAAATAGGCAAGGCACTCTTCCTCTGAATATCCCTCTTCCAAAGGGAAGCCTATTTGCCTCTCTTGTCCATTTGCAACCTCTACCCACTAATTGCAGTTAGGATACACTCTTCTCTTCCTTCTACAGCCTTTGGCAGTACAGGTTGTATGAACTTCCAAGAATATTTATAAGTAGCACGGTTCCCTCCCCACAACCTTGCCTTCATCCCTTTGCCAGCTGTTAGCCAGACTAATTATCCTCACACTGTTGTGCCACTCTCTTGGCTTTTGGAAATGCTTGTACACTTGTATCTTGAATAGTGGTAAAGGCCTTTGGCTCACAACATTGTTTAAACTGTTCTCTGGCTTTGGAAAAGGCTGCTCTCATCTCAATAGGGGAATGCTATTGGCTTGGGCAATGTTTGCTCTCTCCAACTTCAAATACAATGGTTTTAACACTTGACATCTCTTTAGATACAATTGTTGTCTGCATGAATAACAATTCAAAGTTCACTCTTCCTTTGAGAAACGTAATTGGGCACACGCAACCACTTCTCCATGTTACAAGCTTTAATAGTTTAACAATTGCTTTTGCGTAGTGTTTGCTCTTCACGCGATTGAAATAGAAATACTCGATCACACGCAAGTGCTAAATTTCAAGTGTTTTATTGTTCTAGTATGAACAAACGACTTTGCCTCACTTCTACTCTTATTCAAGTGAGTTGTAAGCTGGATATTGTTGCTGGCGTGCTTCGCATAAGGAGTCAGAATGACCGTTTTAACTCACTGGCTTCTGTTTTCCTTTCTCCATGTGTCGCACCACTTCTGCTGCTTCTGGCCTCATTTGGGAGCCACACCCTTTCTCAGTGAAGGTGTCTCTGGTCCGGTCACCCAATTAAGGAGCCCCTCTCGCTCCTGAGACACAAGGCTTCACGACAGCTGCTCACCACGGTCTCCGACACGCTTCTCGCTGCGCAATCTCTGCATTTGGGCTCACGTGGGGAAAGGTACATTTCCTGCATGCCCTCCGCTGCGCAGCCTCAGCACTTCTAGAGGAAAAGCACAAGCATGTGAAAGCTTATTCACCAGAATCCAATCGTCCCTTTTGGTTCTCCCACTTCTGCCTGGGTTGCCAGCACAGTGCCTTCTTCCTCCTGCCTCTGCTGCACGCACTCCAGCCACAGTTCCAGCTCCTTTCTATTGCCTGTACCTGAGGGAGCCTTTTAAGCCTCTGTGGTTCCTTCTGGTTTGGGCTATTATGCTTAATTGCCTGACTAATATACCACATCATACCTCGTCAGTCCTTGTCCTTGTCCCAGTACTTTTGGGATTATGGGACTTGTAGTTCCCAAAAACAAAGTCCATTCTTTTCAATAATTTATGGGTTTTAAGGGCAGATTTATTTCCCTTAGTCATTTAAGAATGAACCATTAGATTTTGCTGTTGCAGAGGAAGACTATCTTTTTAAGGCAACATTTCTGGTTTCCTTTCCAATATACCTTTGGGAGTAGAGAGGATTTTTATCCTGAAATACCTTACATCCTCTTTCTGTTATTGACATATGTTCAGGTTTAACAGCATTTGCATTCATGGCCATAGATCTTGTATGTGGTTCAGATACCTGTTCTGGCAACTTTAAAAGGTTCTCCCTTTTACAAGAGAAATACTGTGTTTCATCTCACAGGATCTCCTCACCACCCTGGGCCTGGTCTCCTCCCAGGTGAACCTCCTGCAGTACCCCACCCCAAGGTCCGAATCAGGATGCGTCAGCCTTTCCCTGGCCACCTGGGAGGAGACTTTAGGAAGGGATTTAGTGAGGGATCCATAGGATTCCCAACAATGCACATGACATTATTGGCTTAGGGTTCCAATTCACAGAGCGTTCTGTAGACCAGGAGCAAACCGCTGCTACTGCAAGGTGTGTTTCGGGTCATGCATTAGTGCCATATGCCGTATGATTGCCAAACACTCTTTGAAACAATCATTAATTTGCATCTAATAATTTGTTTATACCACGCGCCGAACCCTGAGGTAACTGGGCGCCGGAGACTTGGAGCATGTTAAAACATATCAAAGACATACAAAAGATATGGCCGGGTTACATAGTGGTCAAGGGGAGAGCAATGGCAGGAATACTGTGGTGAGACAGTAGGTTAGTAAGTCAGACAACGGTGGTATTCTTGTTGGCAAGCCAAGCCTTGGTTTTTGCCCTGAACAACCAAAAAGAGGGTTCTGCTCTGAGGTTCACAGGAATAGCGTTCCACTGTTTGGCAGCTAGTACCGGGATGCTGGAGCCTCCTGCTTTGTTTTAGGGAGAATTTAGATATGGATAGACAGTGAGAATACGGCATTGTGGTTGAGATGCGTTTGTTGAACTTGTCTGCCAAGTACTTGGGGGCGTTGTTAGAGAGGCATTTGTGGATGATGACTAGAGATCTAAGGGATATTCTATCTTGTACTGGGAGCCAATGAGCATCTTGTCTAGAGCTGGAAATGTGAGAGTGTCGCAAGATACTCAGGGTGGCTCTGAGGGCATTATTCTGTAGTACTTGCAACTTGTTCAAGTTGCGTTCTGATGTGCCAAGGAAGAGCATGTTGCAGTAATCAATTTTTGAGAGCACTAGCGCTCTGGCTAGGGTAATGCAACCGGACGGTGATAGCAACACTTTGCAGGCGTTGATGAGCTTATTTGTGTAAGCTGTGGAGGAGGCTGTGGCGGTTACTTGTTTTTTGAGCGAGAGTATGGAATCCAAATAAACCCCTAGAGTTTTGTTTTCTTTGGCTACTGTGATTAGGTTACCATCTATATTGATAGCGGTGTAACAAGGGTCCAGTTTCTTCAGCCTTGGTTGGGAGCCGATGAGAAGGAGCTCAGTTTTCTCGTTGTTGAGGCATAAGCTATGTTCTGCCATCCAGGCTTGGATCTCCAGGTAGAGGTTGTTAATCCGTGTGTAATCCTCTTCATAGCAGCCTGATAGTGTGATGAGAACCTGGTTATCGTCAGCATAGTTTGTGTATGTGACACCCAGGTTATCTAGGCGGTCGAACAATAGCTTTGTGAAGATATTGTATAAGGTTGGTGAGACACAAGAGCCTTGAGGGACACAACAGAGGATGGGGATGGGGTGGGCTGAAGCACCCGATGAGAAGAGACTGGTGGTTCGGTTGGCGACGAAGGATTGGACCCAAGCGGTCATTTGACTGGAGAATGCAGCTGACATCAGATGTTCTATCTGGTGGTAAACGAGGTCAAAGGCTGCCAAGAGGTCGAGCAGCAGGAGGACGGCGAGCTTGCATTTGTCCTTTGCCTCGTCCATCTGGATTTTGAAGTCCAGAAGTGCTGTCTCCGTTCTGTTCCATGCCTTGGCCTGAAGCCCGATTGTCGGAGTCCCAAAAGGTTGTTCTCTTCCAAATGCTTTTGGATTTGCAGGTAGGCCACCCTCTCTAGGATTTTAAAGATGTAGAATTGGGGCTGGTACACAGTTAAATAGGTTTAATGTGTTTTACCATATGGGTCCCTCGTTTTTATTAAGGTCTATACCTCTGATTAGATGAATTTCTAATCTTTACATAATGAAGGGAAGACTTCACCACTATAAAAATCAACTAAGGTAGATATGGAAAAACCTCTGTAATGGTAGTTAATATGCTTCATTTGCGAGACCTGTTTTTGTTTGCCTAATCAAAGAGGTCCTTTAACAGCGCCTCTTTTCAGTGCCTCAATTTCAATTCAAAGTCCAAATAAGAGACTTCATTGGCGGTTGATAATGGGGAATCCCCTATTTTCCAGTTATGACAATTGTTGTAAAAACTGTATTTTTGATAACACTAATTTGCGTGTTTTGAGGATTAGTCGATAAAGGATGAAAAGGAGTCAACCAGATGTTGTAGTCCCAGCTGTGTGTGATCTAAGGGGATCACATCATCTGCATATGTAAGCCAGCTGATATTTAAAATGCCCATATACCATTTTGAGTTTGAGGGGTTTGTAGGAAGTTCGATCCTATGCATGTGTTTTTTGTGTAAGAAGTGGGTGTTTGTGTGAGGATGATTTTGGTGAGTCATATTCACAAATGGAAAGTTGCATGGAAGACTGGACCCAGATTAGTGGAGGGCAAATTAAAGGTTTGTGGAGATGTGTGTTCAGAAGATCATTTATATAATTTCCTTCTACTTTATATAAGGTAATTTAAACGAAAGCATAAATAAAAAAAAAGTTGGTGTATAGTGTGCATTTGACAGATGTGGGGAGCTGCATCTTGTTGGGGTTCCTCCTTCCACTCATTGTTTATCTTTCTCCTCTTGAAGGGTTTGGGCAGGTCGTGAAGGCCCCCTGCACATCATCCAGTAACGTTGTCTGTGGATGCCCTGATAAGATGTTCAAGGTTTCGATTGGAAACGACTTTAAGTGCGAGAAATGCAGAGAGTGCATCAACGGGAAGCCATCCATTACTTGTGAGTTTCACCCAACCTGATCTCCATTTCCCAGGACACAAAGCAAATTCCACCTACAGGTCTGGGTAGTTTCATGGGAGACGTGTTATAACATTTCATGGTGACCTCCAAAGGCCACAGGGAGCCTATTTGTTACTTGGGCGAGTAAGGGAGGGACTGGGATAGCAAACTCCGACAACTGTCTTACTATGCCTGGAGCCGTTGGCAAATGGATGAGCTTGACCACATGCTTTGAGTCCCTGCGGTTCCGGTCATCCTCATGGGTGACCTCAACCTTCCAAACCTCTCCTAATGCTCAAGAGTTTAACTCGTCCTCTGACCACTACTGGACTGCCTTCACAACAGGTACATCAAAAATCCTGCCAACTCTCTTGACCGTGTGTTTTCTTGTCCCTCATCCCTAGTGTTCCTTTGGTTTCCCTCCCTCCATCCATTCATCCCTCGAACTGAATACTACCCCCCTTTTTAGTCTCTCTCCTCTAGTGCTCCCCTATTAATGAATGCAAATGCAAAGCTGAGATAATGGCTCCCTACCAAGCCAAAGTCCTGTCCTCCTTCCCAGCACATACTCCACGCGCCATGCCAGCTCTACTGATCAACCATAAAGAAAAGATTGCATGTGGGCTACAAAGTCAAAAAAGCCGACTCTCGACCCCATGCTGCCTAACAACTACAGGCCTATAACGACAGTCCCTTTCCTTCTCAAAATTCTAGACAAAGTGGCACATAGCCAAATCCAACTATACCTTGAAACAAACTCCATCCTAAGTAACAGTCAGGATTCTGCAAAGGCCACGGAACAGAGACTGCTCTGCTGGACCTTAAAAACCAAATAACAAAGATACTGTACACAGGTAAACCCGTCCTCCTTGACCTCTCAGCGGCGTTCGACCTAGTGGACCACAAAACCCTCACTGCACACTTCTCCCACTCAGCACATTTCTCAGACCAAGCCACCTCATGGATAACATCCTTTCTAGAAGGCAGGGCCATGAAAGTCTTTTCGAACACATCCAAACTGGATGCACTTGGGATCGCCTACACTAACTACGCAGACGACACCCAAGTGCTCCTCCCCCTAACTGGCTCATACCACACAGACGCCTTGGCTCTAAAACATATAAGCTACAATTCAAGCTTGGATGGCCCCTAATGCCCTATGTCTTAATGGGGATAAGACTTAAATCTTGATCCTCTGCCAAAAGTCCACACTTGCCAGGCTAGATAGTATCTGTCAATTTTAACATTGACAACTGCACTATCCCAGTCCTATCTTCTGTGAAAACGCTAGGGGTCTACATTGATGCAACTCTGTCCATGAATAAACAAGTTAGTGCCATTGTCTCCGCATCCACACTAAGCACCAAATTCATGAACGCCATCAAACCATTCCTAACCAAAGAAAACTGTTTATCAATAGCTAGAGCAACCATAGGCGCTAAACTGGACTATTGTAAACCACTCCTAGCTGGCACCTCTGAAAAAAACCTAAACAGACTTCAGGTCACTCAAAATAACGCTCTGAGAGCAGCCTTAAGCATCTCCAAAAGGGACCACATTTCACAAGCAAGACAATTTGTTCACTGGCTCCCTGTCAAAGAACGTATCGCCTTCAATGTTCTGACCACTAGCCACAAATGCATCCATCATACTGCACCGTCATATCTCTCAGACACTCTCCACAGACCGGCCTCATCCAGACCCACCAGACTATGCTATACCAACCAACTGACTGTACCACGTATCAACAAGATTACAGCGGGAGGACGGGGATTCCCCTACATAGCACCCAGATTCTGGAACAATCTCCCTCACGTTCTAAGAGCAGAAAGCTCTCTTACAGCCTTGAGAAAAAAACTCAAAACCTCTCTTTAACTAAACCACCACCACCCACAGCCAAACATATACACATTGCTAATGTTTTTTTTTCTGTGCCAATACCAATAAATAAATTAATCATACTGTTTGATGGACAATCAATATGCACAGAGTAGATCTTGTGTTAAATGTAAGGGTTTCATGCATGACTCATTCTAACTTAACTTAAGGGCAATTATTTATTTCACACAAAAGGGATCAAGAAAATGTTCAGATACGTTGCAAACAAAAATTGACCACACATTCCACATAAATGTATACAGTAATCGGAAGAAATGGCCAAACAGAAAAAAACACTGATATCATTAGCTTAGCCCGTGAAAAAGCACATATAATACATTGAATGTACTTCAACATTATAAAAACAATTAAATCCACAGACCAGAATTCTGTATGGACACACAACAGTTTACTTTACAAATTAATAGAATGGGTTGACGTGCAGATTTTGGTGTTAGTTGGGTAGATGACTACTGTGCCTTCCTTGGGACCGCAGGGTCATTTTTCAAAAGATAGCCAAGCGCAAGTCCCCGACCTCGGAAGGTTGTCCGGCAGGGCAGCTATGGGGAAAACACCCAGTGACGCGAGCGCTACCCACACCACTTCCACTAAGCACTCAAGTCCAACCAAGACTCGACGTGCACGTCGAGTTCTCAGAGGCACACAGAGAACGGTCCACCGAATCGGTGTCCTCTGGGCGTTCTCGATCAAGATCGCCGAATGACACCAGGCAACCATCCACTGTTGCCAAGAGTGCCTCACTTACCAAAGTAATGGAGGTTCGATTGTCCGAAGCCGACCTCCATCGCCAGGCCGCACTCCAGTAGCCGGCGTCAGCAGACCGCTCGATGCCTACGCCTGTGTCCCGACTTACTCAATCTACGGAAAGGGACACTACCCCCGAATCTCGACACCAGACGTCGAAAAACTTGGAAAAGGTGAAAACCCCACGGAAACAATCTTCCACTCACAGGGAGGGGGGAAAACAGCAGAAGAAGCCTCTCAACCTTCTTCTACACCACAGATACCGAAGGACAGCTCCAAGTCCTCTGTTAAACATTCTAAGACCCCTGCTCAAGCCCATAGGTCCAGTCAAGAGATTGCAGAGAAACACCCCCAAGAGAGGGTAATTCCCAGCTCTAAACAATGGTCCAGTGAGGACATAGACAGAGTTATGTCCAGAATGTCATCCCTAGCGGACTACTATTCCAAGAATCCAGAGCACTTCCTCTCGTATACCCCGGATGGGGCTACTCCCTCAGGGTCTAGGGACCCGCAACCCCCTAGTAAGAAACCTAGAGTTGAGGCACCAACACAAAGTCGGTCTTCTGACCCTTTTTACGTACAGCCATACTCAGTAAAATGAGGATCCACTACTGGTTGAGGATCCAGAATTGGCAGCGTTGGATGACCAAACTGGGGCGGACTACTATGGGGATGGCGAGTACCAAGACGAGGAAGAAGATAACCCAGAAGTCTACAGAGTAGACTCCCCAGTAGACAAGGAACCTCCAGTTACCGACTCTCCAGTCGAAAACCAATCTCTACTAAACAAGGTTTTATCCAAAGCGGCAGAACACTTCTGCATAGATACTCGGGGAGTTCAGGAGGAAAGGGACTTCGCCGAGGAATTAGTGGGAGAAAAGAGACCCATTGCCCACGCCATCCCTATTCTCAAATCTATAAAAAGGAGGATTGACCCTTCCCTTATTAATCCCAACCTCACCAGGGCAGTAAACCCCAGGATCGAGAAGTTGTTCAGGGCCGCCCAGTCAGACCCGCTGTATATAAGGGGGCAACTGAAACCGGACTCCCTGGTAGTCACAAATACCCGAAAGAGGGCGGGAACACCCCTATCATCGTCTGAGGCTCGTCCCGACAAGGAGAGCAAAAAGATGTACGGAATCCTCCGGAGATCCAGAAGGTAGCCTCCACTTTTGCCTACCAGGCAAGGATTGCCAACTCCACCACTCTGCTGGCTAGTTACAACTGCCACCAGTGGGAACAAGTGGCTGCACTCATCGATTCCGCACCGGAACCTTTAAAGAGCCAGTTGGCACAGGTTGTGTCGGAGGGGAGGGCTGTGTCCGGTTGCATCCTTAAGGCAACCTTTGATGCCGCGGGTAACACCGGCAGGCTAATAGCAGAGAGCACTGTTATTAAAAGGAATGCTTGGTTAAGGCAGTCAGGGTTTTTAAAGCCGAGACACAAGCATCCTTAATAGACAAGCCGGTGGAGCCTGATCTACTTTTTGGCAAGGCGGTAGAGGGCGCTTTAAAAAAACGCCAAAGATGAGTATGAGACTCTAAAGTCCCTGGGACAGTTGACCAACAAACCCCCTAATTAAAGGGGGAATGGCCATTTATTTCGCCCACGCGGCCAAAATTCTCAGACTCCAACTATTCTCAGGGGCAGGGCACACCATGGGGTAACAACCAGCAGTCTACCTAGAGTTACAACAGGGGTAACAAAATGGGTCGTGGTAAGGGTAAAGGCAGCCCCAGCAGAGGCAGAACCCCTCCCGCATAGCAGTGAGGCTGAGATCAGGGTCCCTTCCCACACATCTCCAGTAGGGGGACGCATTACCAACTTCAACCAAGCTTGGGAAGGGATCACATCAGACATATGGGTGCTGTCCACAATGTCCGCAGGATACTGCATAGAACTGCTCGAGCGTCCCCGAAACCAACCTCTGCGACAAAAGGTACATTACCTAGACCACCAGAAGATCCTCCTTGAGGAGATCGTCAATCTTCTAGAAAAGGACGTGAGCGAACTCGTCCCGGGCAAACAGGTAAACAAGGGTATTTATTCAACTTACTTCCTTGTGCCAAAAAAAGATCGAACAATGCGCCCGGTCTTAGACTTACGCCCTGCAAACAAGTATGTCAAGCCCCAAAAATTTCGCATGACTACTCTCCAAGAGGTAATCCCCCTCCTAAAAAAAGAGGGATTACATGGCAACACTGGACATTGAAAGATGCCTATTATCATATTTCCATGTTCCCGGCACACAGAAGATTATTGCACTTTAAGGTGGACAGTCGGCACTACTAGTTCAAGGTGCTGCCCTTCGGTATAGCCTTGGCTCCAAGGGTATTCACCAAGGTTCTGACGGTGGTGGCGGCACACCTACGCAGGGAGGCAATCCCAGTGTACCCTACCTGGACGACTAGCTCATCACGGGGGAGACCCCAGCAATTTGCAGTTCAAACATTCAAAGAAAGATCAACCTCCTCATCGAATTGGGTTTCACCATAAACGAGAAAAAATCAAGCCTGGTGCCACGCACCTCCAAACAGTTCCTAGGAGCTGTACCAAACATTCAAGAGGGGTTGGCCTTTCCATCAGAGGAAAGAATTCGGAACATACTACTTCAGATTCCTCTATCAGTCCGGTCGCCAGATAACGATACGCAAAGCAATGAGTTTGCTAGGCATGATGGTGTCATGTATTTACCTGGTCCCCCACGCACGCCTGCGCATTCGTCCCATGCAAGAATGGTTGGCGAAACAGTGGTCTCAGGCAAGTGGTCAGTGGGGCGAGCTAGTGGTCGTTTCGCCAACACTAGTACAAAGTCTTCACTGGTGGACAAGAGAGAACCTGCCAAGAGGGAAAGCCTTTTACGATCTAGAGGTTCAAGCTGTAGTCACTACAGACGCATCCCTATCAGGGTGGGGAGCACACCTCCTTCACTACACAGCGCAGGGTCTCTGGTCTCACTCAGTGGCCAAGAATCATATCAATCTGCTAGAGCTTCTGGCAGTATTCAGAGCGCTTCAATCGTTCGAGCCCCACCTGTTAAACCTGTCAGTGCAGATCCTAACGGACAGCACAACTGCGATGTTCTACCTAAACAAGCAGGGAGGGTCTTGTCCGGCAAATCTGTCCAAGCTTGCTCAGAAAATCTGGATATGGGCACTCAGACGGAACATTTACCTGTCATCGCAACATGTTCCAGGGGATCTCAATTCTCTAGCAGACGCCTTGAGCAGAGATCCTCACCCACAAGAATACGAGTGGTCGCTAAACAGAGAAGTCGTAGAAGACATCTTCTCACGGTGGGGTTTCCCCACTACAGACCTATTCGCCACAAGCGAAAAGGAACAATGTCCAGGATTCGCATCCAGGTTCCCACAGCCACACTCCATGGGGAACGCCCTATGGATGGATTTGTCAGGGATGTTTGCCTACGCTTTTCCACCAACCTTCCTTATGAGGAAGGTGGTCAACAAGATGCACAGGGAATCGACAACGCTCCTCCTAGCTGCTCCCATGTGGGCGAGGCAACCGTGGTTCCCACACCTACGCAAACTAGCTGTGTGCAAACCCATCAGACTCCCGTGCTGGCACAATCTACTGTCCCAGCACAAAGGACAAACAGTACACCCACAACCCAACTCGATGAACCTGGCAGCATGGCTCCTGAGGTCATAGAGTTTGGACATCTGAATTTACCACAGAGATGTATGGATATCCTAAAGGAATCTAGGAAACCAAACGCAAGGTACTGTTACTTTGATAAATGGAAAAGATTTGTTGTCTGGTGCCAGAATAAGCAATTCAACCCAGTTGATTGTACTCCTTCCAATATTGTCACCTACATGCTCCACCGGCTGGACGCAGGCCTTGTATTCAACTCACTCAAGGTACATCTGGCAGCGACATCTGCCACCCACAGCAAGGTTTCGTGTTGGAAAGTACCAGTGGTGAAGGCCCTCATGGAAGGGGTAAAGCGACTCCACCCTCCAATCTCTAACCCACCACCGGGTTGGGACCTTAACGTGGTGCTTGCTAAGCTCATGGGCCCACCATTTGAACCCATGCATAAAGCCAGTCTCAAACACCTGATCTATAAAACTGCCTTCTTAGTAGCCATTACATCCATAAGAAGGGTCAGTGAAATTCAGGCTCTGTCAGTGCAGGATCCTTTCTTTACTGTTCTGAAGGATAAACTGGTTCTATGTACACACCCTAGGTTCTCGCCTAAGTTTATTTAAAAATTCCACGTGAACCAGTCCATTGAGCTCCCGGCTTTCTCTCAGGAACCCACAAGCTCTGCTGAGGTGAAACTACACACTCTAGATGTGCGAAGAGTGGTCCTCTACTATGTAAACAAGACCAGACCGCTAAGGAAAACAGATCAACTGTTTGTCTTCATAGCTACAGGCAAAGAGGGAGATTGCGTCTCTAAAGGTGCCATCTCGAAGTGGATTGTAAATTGTATCCAACTGTGTTACTCCCTTTCTGAAAGAACTTTGCCTTTTACGCCTAGAGCCCACTCTACAAAAGGCATTGGGGCCACTCTAGCTTTCATTGCAAATGTACCCCTCGACACCATTTGCAAAGCAGCTACTTGGAGCTCTATTCACGCTTTTACTCAGCACTACTGCATTGACACTCATTCCAAGACATACCCAAGTGGGACAAGCGGTTCTAAGACATCTGTTTGCTCAGGACCCTTCTCACATCCCACCTCCTTCTTCTAATACTGCTCGCTAATCTATGCACAGCATGTGATCTAAGCAGATTCCACAAGCCTCAGAAGAGATGCATTACTCACCGTAATCGTATTTCTGATGCTTGTATCTGCTTAGATTCACATGCGACCCACCCTTCCCCCCATTCCTCCCCTCTGAGAGAAGAGGCATGGATGCTTGTAGTCTTATCTTCCTGCTTGGATAATCTGTACTCACGCTACTCCTCATGCTACTTCTTGTCAGAAAAAATACAATCTGAGGGTCCTACACGCGTGAGGGATCATGGACGTCACACTAGGGATAGTATTACTGACACGCCCTGTGTCGACACCCATTTTCGAGTTTCGAAAAA
Organism: Ambystoma mexicanum; assembly: GCF_040938575.1. NCBI lineage: Eukaryota > Metazoa > Chordata > Amphibia > Caudata > Ambystomatidae > Ambystoma > Ambystoma mexicanum. Next base: position 222,276,132 of record NC_090925.1, read on the forward strand.
CAAACTGTAATACTCTGCAACTTCCACTAGATGTCGGCCTATGCACAGCATGTGAATCTAAGCAGATACAAGCATCAGAAATACGATTACGGTGAGTAATATATAATTTATTTATTACACGGCCACGGTAGTGGCCATGTACTTATGGTTAAGTTGCTAATCCCATAGGAAGAGCACTTTTTTGCAAAGGTTGAATGCCGTTGGTGGAGATATAATAAAAGCCAGGTGGTGGATGGGAAGCACAGGTTGGAACGGGACTGGGGAGATTACAGACTGATATATATATATATATATATATATATATAATACAGAAAGAGGGACGGGAATCCAATCCAGGGCGCAACGGCACTCCGGCTGTGCTCGTAAGGAAAAACATCAATCTTCTTCACAAATCCACAAACAGTCGGTGTTTTTCAGTGCAGCCAAAACGTCCTTTATTAATTAAAAGTACTTGGACAAAGGAAGGCAGCAGCAGTTTAAAACAAAAAAGGAACGCCGCATTTCACCCTGCTCGGGCTTCGTCTGGTGTGTAACATGGAGAGAGGACTGCAGTAATATAGACTATCATATGTAAGTCCATCTTCAGTGTTTAGCACTTAAGTGAGCTGATAAGGAAACCACAAACAAGCAGGCAGCCATGTTGGAACATAGTGAATATTACTTCTGTTCTCTGCCAATGTTTGTGCTTGTGTAAAGTGCTAACAGTTCACTATTATAGCTATTCATAAGGTCATCCCAGAACTTGATTATCCCAAGTGGGTTAGAACAGGATGGCTTATATGGAATTTTGTAATTTAAAAAATAATTGTTTTAATATTTACACATATCGTCCGTTCAAATGTCCGACATTTTGAAATTTGCACATCGGGATGGTGGTTCTGGGTTTTCTTTTGTGCTGACCAAGTATTCATCTTCCCAGATGGTTAAGTTAGTAACTTGGTACTGCATAATACAGCAAAGTGTTATGTGCTTTTAAGGTACATGTTATAAAGCTTCGAATGATACATATATATTGATATGTATCAATATATATTAAAGTGCTTTGTGCTATGTAAACATAGATGAACTGTTCAATAATAAAGTGCTACGTGCTATGTAAACAGATGAACTATTCAATGATAAGGTGCTATGTGCTATCAAAGTGCATATTTAGTAAAATACATATAATTCATATATTGACCTGGGAGGCTGTGTGTTACCCTAACGGGTGCCTCACTCGCTCTAAAAATGTGCTGTGTGTACTTAAAAATACTAAAAATACTTAGGGATCCTATGGCCCAAATAATTCTATTGGCACATTGGAGGCTGTATGTTGCCCTCGCGGGTGCCTCTACATTATAAATTAACGAGCCTAGATAATGGCTTTCAAAACACAAAGAAAAACGGATTTGTGACGTTCTACCATAATCAGAACATGAGCTATTTGTGAGGCCCAATTGATTCTATTGGGACAAGGGAGGCTGTGTGTTACCCTCACGGGTGCCTCTACAATATAAATTGACCAGCCTGATAAGGCTTTCTAAACAAAGACAAGAAGGGATTTGTGGTATTATGCCATAATCAGAGCATAGACAGTTTGTTACCGTTGCGGTTGTCTGGCTCACATCAAACACTAGAATAAAATCACTGTTATGATTTAGAAAAAAGGTGGGGCAGCAATGGTAAGTACTATGACTGTGTATTACCCTCTCCTATTATTGAAGTACCACCTCTAATGTATTAAGGTGCATAATGCTATATGTTAGAATTACATCTCATAATAGGGAGCAAACAAGTTGAGATAAATAGCCCACAGCTTCAAAAATAGAATCACTAAATGGTTAAAAACAACTGAGGGTTACAGATACGAGATGTTGGATAATACAATCATATGTTAAAATCTACATGTTTGGAGCATTGTGATAACAGTGTTTTAGGCATAAAATGTATCAGATTATCCCTTTCTTGATCTCAGTCATATTGATAGGATCCCTACAGTCCAAATATATTCTTAACATTTCCACAGAGAGCACATGTTTAAAGATGATGCATTTTGTATACTAATGACAGCAAAGCACTTAGTCTATAAATGCATACCATTCTCTCCTATTTTCCAAGAAAAAGTGCATGTGTAGAACTGTGATTAAAATATACTTATTGGAAAAATCAATAAAATATAAATGCAAAAAACTGCATTCTGCTGAATAGGTGTCCAAATCGTACATGGTGTACTAGAAACCTTCACTTGTTGTGTTTTCGTACACCGCTTACAGAGAATTGGAAACTGGTGGAAAAGTTTCACAGTCAAAAAACCTGGCAAAAACGAAGATATACATACAATATAGTATAATAATCATGAAAGACATAGGGTTTAAGATCCCAGGAATACATATAATTCTTCGTCACGATTGTGACCTCTCGTATATTTAGTGTTACAATCAACTGTGTTTTGATTCCATTTGTCTCAATGTCCGCAATCTGTCCCCTCCTCTTGGGTGGATTCCCACTGAATCAATAATAAAATACTTAAATGAACTAATGTCATTATGGTGAGCCTCTTCAAAATGTTTGGCAAGTGGGTAGGACATATTGTGATTCTTGATTGCACGTAAATGTTGTAGTATTCGTAACCTGGCTTCCAATTTGGTGCTGCCAATGTACCATAGAAGTAATCACATAAATAACAAATTGTGTAAAACACCTCAAATCTTTTTTAATCTGGACTTCTTTCTTAGTTCGAGTATGTAAAAAAACTTTGGTGTTGATTCCATGACGGCATGCTTTGCATTTGCCACAGGTGTAAAAACCTGATAGTTTTGTGGTTAACCAGGTATTAGTGCTTGGTTTGGGTGATTGAAACAGACTGGGAGATAGTTTTGTTTGTCTAAATGGCGGTTTCCTATACGTTACAGTGGCATGCAACGGCAGATGAGGGCTAATATCAGGATCTCGTTTCAAAAGATACCAATGTTTGTTCAAGATCTGTTAGGTTTATTACTACATTCAATTCTGGAGCTAAAGAAACCAAAGTGAGCCATCTTCATTTGGTTGATCTTTGGTCTGTTCTTAAGACGTGCTGTTTTTGGCCAAAATCTCCCGGGTTTTATTACAGCTGCAGTCATAGGCTTTATTTATGATTCTTTTCTTATAGCCTCTCATTAAAAATCTGTCTGCGGTCTTTTTAGCGTTAGTTTTCCATACTTTGTTTTCACTGCAGTTTCTCTCAATACGCAAGAATCTCACCATAAGGGATACTATCTTTGAGACACTGTGGATGTGCACTTGTGGCATGTGAAAGTGTGGTGGTACTCGTTTCTTTTCTGTGTAACTCTGTACTTATGATGTTTTCAATAACTTTCACCTTTATGTCTAAATAGACTATTTCCGTCTTGCTGTGATGTTCTGTAAATTGCAGATTCTGTTGATTTTGATTCAAAATGTGAAAGAAACGTGTCCACTCCGTAGCCGTCCCGTTCCAGATGATGAATAAATCATCAATGTGCCTTTGCCACATAATTACTTTGTCTGTATGTTCCTTCAGATTATCATTCGAGAAAAGTTCTTCCTCCCATGCACCCACATATAGATTTGCAAAAGTAGGAGCTACTGCTGTGCCCATTGCCTTTTCACAAATTTGGTTGTAATACTTGGAATCAAACATGAAAGTGTTGTGGGTCAAAATAAACAAAAGCATATCCAAAAGCATAAGTGAATGTTCTCGATAACTTTGAGATCTGGTTGACAGAAACCTTTTTACAGCTTGTATGCCCCTGGAATGTGTGATACAGGTATAAAGTGACACTACATCCAGCGTAACCAAAAGAAAAATGGGTTGCCAGGGAATGTGCACTATTTGATTCAAAAATGCCGTTGTCTTTAGTGTAGGAAGGTAGATTTTCCACAAAGGGGAACAGAAAGTTGTCTACAAACTTCGAGGTATTTTCCAATAAGGAGTCTATCGATGCCACAATTGGCCTTCCTGGGGGTCTGGACATTGATTTATGGATTTTAGGTATGAAATATATAATTGGAGTTTTGCGATAGTTTTTAGTTAAATATTGTTCCTCTTTGATTGAAATGAGTTCCGAATTATACAATTTCTCCAACGTTATGTCATATTGTACTTTGTATTCCGGATATGGGTCACAGGATAATTTCACGTATTTGCTGATGTCATTCAGTTGTCTTTCTGCTTCTCTTTGATAGTCCTTGGTGTTAAGGACTACAACATTGCCACCTTTATCTGATGATCTTATTATGATAGATGTATCTGCTTGTAGGTTTTCCATAGCTGGATGTTGTAATTAAGTTAAGTTGTAAACTGTTCCTGGTCTAATCGCCAACTTTTTGAGTTCGTCTGTGACAAGGTCCTCAAACAGATCTATTGTTGGACAAAAGACATTCGAGGGATTGAATTTAGATTTATTCTTCATTCCGCTAGGAACCGCCATGCCAGTGTCTATATCTGTTGGTAATTCTATTTGCCACTCATCTTGGGCTGCATGAAACAAAGTCTGGGTGGCTTCACTTTCTCCTATATTTGCTAAATCCCTTAATGCTATTATGTCACTGATGTTCAAAGGTGAAGGAATGGACTTCAAACTCGGCATTTGTGTATTATCCAGATTAGCATGAAATTTAGTTAGTCTTAATTTGCCAATGAAACAGTACAAGTCAATTCTTGCTTGGGAATAATCAAATTTAGCAGTGGGGCTGAAAGAGATGCCCTTTCCCAATACTTCATTCTCGTGTTGAGTCAAGTTTCTGTCTGACAGATTGATTACTTGCATTGTGTCTTTTACTGGGTGGTGGTCTTGTTCTTTCCAGAGCGTGTCTGATGGCCTGTTGATTGATCCCGTTTTCTTCCTCTGTCCCCGACGCCCCCTTGTTGACCTCCTTTTGCTGACATTGATTTTTGGGATTGCTTGCCTTTGTGTTTCGCACTTGCGCTGTTTTTCCCACCTGATGTAATCGTCTAATTTCCTCTAAAAAATTCATCCTAATAGGGTCACTACTGGAGTTTGAGACATCTGTGGAAGTGCTGGCATCTTCCTCTCGTTCCGATTCGGTTAGATTTACACTTTCACCATTGACATCTGCTTTCTTTTGGATACCTTTGCGGACACTGTCATATTTTCTTCCGAAAGTGTAAATGCGTCCTGTAGCGTAATCTTCCTTATCTCTCAAAAACTTTCTCTGTTTCTGTTCTTTTATTTCTTCTTCATATTTACTTATGTTAGTCTGCATTTGAATCTTGATTTTATTTGCTGACTCTGCATCTGGGCCATTGTATACATCTTGTTCAAGCGCTTCAATCTCCTTGAGTGCTTTAATTCTATCACTCTTGGAATATTTAACCAATATCGTTAACATTTTAAAGGAAAATTCACTGGTTGCTTCCCCCCAATTCATTCAACATTGCAGGGTCGGGGTCCTCATACGTTGGTATGGTAAATATTCTGAGACCTCTAGGTATTCTCTGATTGTCCTAGTAATTTTGTAGGGATTTTATTTCCCACCATTTGTTGTTCCTTTTTATGTAGTTTCTCCAGTTTGAAAATGTTCTGTTGTATCGTTTTCAAGCATGGTTTTGCCAATGTGCCAGTGTTTTATTATTTGACAAGTGTCATAATGTAGCCACAAAAAATAGCGGTATACCTTTAGTGACTGAGGGGTAGCCTGTGGCCATGGGCAGTGGCCAGATTGTCCGGGTCATGAAATAAGGTCTTGATCTGGACAATCTGGCTACTGGCCATGACCACAAGGGACAAAACATAGGATTAAAGTGGCCATGTCCACCTGGGACTGGCTTTGTGGTAAAGTTATTTGAAATTAGGCTAGATTTTAAAGGGAAGAAAAATGTGCTTGTGGTAATATGGTCATAGGGTTCTCTTTTTGCCTTCTGCAGGCTGCTATGGAAAGCGAAGAGGGGCCCTGTATGGAACCCTCACCTTCCCTTTCCATGGTGGCCATCCTTGAAAAGGTTTTTCCTTCCTGCGGCGTCCCAGTGTTGGAAGAAAAATCCTATTTTTTAGCACCCCGGGTTCCCGCTTTGGGAACCTAGGGTGCTAATGGCCTTCATCCCCCATTTCAGGGGCTGGAATGGGGGGGGGGGGAGGGGATAATGGTCCAGAGACCTTGTTATCCACCCTCGCTTCGCTGGTAACTTGGACTTCTGGGCCGATATCCACCGTTCCAGTCCCTGGAACAGAGGATGAATGCCACAATTTTCTCATTAGCATAACACAAAATGCAAATGGAAATGTTGGAACATCTTATTTAGTCTATGTACTTTACTGAGAAATATAAAGTAGATGTTATACATTTTTTTTTTTTTAGTTCGACTTTCTAACTGTGAAAGGTGGTTCCTAAAGGAATATTTCATTTGTTGTTTTTGGATGTATTTTTTTTGGCAGGAGAGCTGAGAACGAAAGGTGGGGAGGGAAATGAGGGAAGAGCAACCAAACACTAATATGGAGAGGGTAGTTGGACAAGGGTAAATGTTGCGCGTGTGTTATTTCTAAGTTAGGGGGCATTGTTTCTCATGCTCCTTGATGACAGCAGTGGTGTTGGCACTTGGGGAGGAGGGATGGCATTAGCTGATGCCATTTTAAGATAAATAACAGTTTTTCTAAAGGTATGTACTGTTTACTAGATTGTTCATGGATAATGAGTAGGAATAGGTGTTGGAGCTGTGCAAGGGACATTTTGAAGTTGGTAGTTCCTAGATCAGCAGAAAATGCTGTTCCGAACTGTCCGCCAAGCAGAGATCTTATTGTGAAGTGCGGACAAGTTCTCAGTCACGTCATCATGCCGCGCGCCGGAGTATGGTCATGTGGCACTGTCCCCCAAGGTCCGCTATGAAGTCAGATGTTCGTAGACGTCTACGGATGCAAAACAAGTTGAAATAGTTGCAAGAAGTGTTAAAAATGATTCCAGTCCAGATGGTGGGAAATGGCAGAGTTTTAAGGTGAAACTTTGGAAATTGGACACAAATATTGCTACATGGCATAAGTATGATATTAGTAAGTTGTAGGAAAATAGCATGCACTGGTAAAAACCTATGAAATTCAACGAAAGAACTTTGTTAAAGGGATGTTATGGTTAAGTTGCACTAATAAAAACCTATGAAATTTAATGAAAAAATTTTGTTAAAGGGACGTTATGGTTCCAAGTAAAACCGAAAAACTCCTGAAATTCGCCAGTTATGGTAAACTAGGCAACCATAACTCGCGCCCCCACCGTGCACTGCTAAGACGAACACCCAGGAAATCAAAGATGACATCACAAATGTCATTGATGACATCACTGATGACATCACATATCTGGCTCACTCGTTTTTCCTTTACTGATATATCTAGGCCAGTAACAGTCAGGAACTAAAAATTCACTATACTATAGTAGAAAGTACTATATTTGTAGACTTATACTTCAAATATGTTCTTACAGTAATTCACTTAGGGTCCGCTCAAAGCATATGAAACATATACAAAGGGGAAAACACAGATTTGAAAGACAGCAATGCTTTCTATGTATGAAGATGATTAGTAAGGTTATAAACACTGTCTTATAGTTCTGTTTTTTTATTACTGTACTTTCCCTGGATATGCTCATATTTGTACACATTGCACTTACACTACTTTCCTTAGGGTCTAGTCACAATATGTGATAGTTATACATAGGGAAGTAGTAGCTTTGAAGCAGAGCAATCATTTCTGTGCATGAAGATAATCAGTTGGGTAATGAAGATTGTCAGGGTAAAACTGCTGTTTTTTTGTTTACTTCACTTTCTCTGTATATGCTCCATTTGTATGTGTTGTTGTCTGTGTTTTGGGTGCAGTAATGCAATAATGTAGTAAGTGATGTTGATTAGGTACGTACTAAATGTTTCACAGTATGCAAGACTCTAATAAGAAAGCATTTATAATTTTAGTATTTAACATGGCAAGGTTATTAATATTGCATCTCCATGTCTGCTCTGCTGCACACTATGCCTATGTTACTACATGTGTATCTTAGTGTATTGGAAAAAACTTCATAATACAATGCTATTTGGATTAATGTATTACTTAATGCACTCCGTACCTCATGATATTCATTCCAATGATCCTTGACACTTTTTTTTATTAACATTACAATAAGAATCCCTTGTACAGACTTTTCATGAAAGGTAAATGCACATGTGATGTCATCAGTGACATTTGTGATGTCATCTTTGATGTCCTGGGTGTTAGTCTTAGCAGTGCACGCTGGGGGCGCGAGTTATGCTTGCTTAGCTCACCATAACTGGCGAGTTTCAGGGTTTGTTCGGTTTTACTTGGAACCATAACGTCCCTTTAACAAAGTTTTTTTCACTGAATTTCATAGGTTTTTAGTAGCGCAACTTAACCATAACGTCCCTTTAACAAAGTTTTTTCATTGGCTGTGTAGTTATGGTTAAGTTGCTATTCCCGTAGGAAGAGCACTTTTTCGGTGGCTCATAACTTCGCTCCCCCTGGACGAATCAACACCAAACCTTGCAAAAAAAGTATATGGCCCACTCTGAATTTTCTTGCAAAGATTGGTGAGGTTTGATCCAGGGGGGGCAGAGTTATAGGGGGGACCCAAAACTTCTTTTTTTCCCATAGACTGAATGGGGAAAAAACGTTGCTCACGCCTACAGCCCAAACCGCTGGATGGATTTTCAGCAAATTTGCGGCAGGAGCAGCGGCTTGGTCCCGAAAGCGTGCTTTTGTAAATTTGGTGAAAATCCATCCAGTAGTTTTTTAAAATTGACCAAAAAGTAGGTCACAAAAAATGTGTGATATCTATGTGCGCTCCGCAGACACATTTCCCTGTTCGCTCCGCGGACAGTGTCCTGATTGGCTAATCGGCTTGCGTCATGTTTGCGGACATGCAACGTGTCCGCTGATTGGATGGTGAAAAGCGTGGAGTGTGCGTCGGATTTTTGGGAACGCCCGCCATCTTGTATCCGCGGACATCCGTGGACAGCGCAGTGACAAATGGTGGAGAAATATAATATTGGCAAGTGTGTTGGAGTGTAAGACTGTTTGGGGAGGGTGGGGGAGTAAGAGATGGGTCAAATACTGTATGTATTTAGGTGGCAGGCACCTCTGTTGTGTTCGATGTGTCCGCGGACAGCCGGGCTGTCCTTAATGTCTGTAATTGACCAAAATGGGGGTGTCCTAAGGACGCTTTACCTGTCCGTACTGTTCGCAGGCAAGTTGAAACTGTTCTAAGAACACACACGTTGTCTGTGGACATAAAAATTGCCCATATGACATAGTTAAAATGTTTGATTCTATGGGTGTGATCTGCTGTGGTGGTTGTGGCCAGGGCCTAGAGTCTTGGGTGCATGTGGTGGTTGTGGTCAGGGCCTAGAGTCTTGGGTGTGAAATGAGACCAAAGTTCAAGACCAAAGTTATAAGTACCGAAGTTATAAGCTACCATGGGTGTGATATGCTGCAGTGCTTGTGGCCAGGTCCTAGGGTCTTGGGTGCATGGGCCATGCACCCAAGACTGAAGTTATATGCACTGTTCGCTTCAATGGTTTGGTTATGGAGCAGTATTTATGAGTAGTACTTATTGTAATATACTTACTGTTTGGTTTGGTAACTGGAGTACATATATTCTTTGTCAATTTCTGTGATAAAAGAAAAGAGCATGTTAGTATTGATAGTTTGTAAGGACTTATAGCTTTGAATAATAGACATTCTTTATTCATTTCGACCCTCACATTTAGTAGATTACAAACCAGTGTACTGTGCTATTTGCTCAGTTTCTGTGTTTCTTTTTCAAATCATTGGGTCTGTGGGGAAAAAACCCTTTTTTTTGTTATGCTACAGTCTGTTTCTTTGTTTTTTTTCAGTGTTCACTTGTTGTTTTTGGCTAATGTTCTATCTGTTGGCTTGTTGCACATTTTTGGAGCAGTTAGATACCTGTTGGCGTATTTTAACTGTCTGTTTTGTTATAATTTTGTGGTATTGATTTATCTGTTTGGTTGTTATAGAATCTTGGAGCAGTTAGATACCTGTTGGCGTATTCTAACAGTTTATAGTTTTTTAATTGAAGTTTTGTTAATGTTCTAGTACAGATTAGTTATTAAATTTTGGTTTTAAGAAGATTAAATAAGCATTTGTAAGATTTGCTGGTAATCTCTGCTTTAGAGTAATGATACTATTATTACATTCAAACCATCAACATTTCTTTTTTATATATGCAGTGTAGTGACCTGCATTGGTTGTGGCTCCTGCGTGGTCGATTCTACCTATTGTTGTGAAGGTTTTATTACCAAGTGATACTTGACCGTGTGTGAATCCAGTCAGCTTGCAGTTCTTTTTGGTACCATCTGCATTGTAACGTAGAAGCATTAGTATTATGTATTTACTATGTGTTTATATTAGTAAGGTGGAGATGATTATCTGGATTGCAGGTAGTACATAATCTACCATGGTTTGCATTTTGTACAAGTTGCTGAAATGGAACAGATTCACAATTAGGTATGGGTACATACACAAAGCGCTCATTAGGAATTTGTTCCTGTGTCACATTGTTGCAGAGAGTGCATGTATGTTTCCACATGGATGAAATCTGGAAAATGTAATTTATAGGTATGTTTTTGTTTGAGTTTATGGTGAATTTCACCATTCCAGCACAGTAGTCCAATTCTTGTCTTATTCCATTACTGTACGTGTTGTCAGGATTGTTTGTTGCGTTTCTATGAAGTACTAACATTTGCAAACACAATTGGTCTGTACTGTGTAAGTAAATGTTGTCAACAATTGGTGGTAATTGAAATGGAATATTCATTGCTACATTTGCGTAGCAACCTACACCAGTTATATTTGAACATTTGAATGGACCAGATAGTTCTGTGTCCAAGTCATTCTTTCGGAGTGTCTTTTGCTTCTTTGAAGAAGTACCCGAGTTACCTTGAGTAATAGGTTCTTCTTTGGTTGTGGTAATTGAAGTATTAGCTTCTTTTCGTCTCTTTGGAGGATTTGCAGTGAGATCCTGTTGCATTTCTGTTTGAATTATTTTTCTTTTACAACATGTTTTTTTGTGGAACAGGTTATGTGTTTAGATGGCGGGGGGTGTATAGTGAACGTAGTAGATTGTATTCTAAAATGCAAGGAATATCAGTGTTGACTTGACTTGCATCAAAGTTGATTAGACATAGACCGTCACATGTATGTAAGCGTGATAGTGCTATGTAGCTCATGCCTTCATTAAAGACTGTTACCAATATCTATCAATGCTTTGTCTAGGGTAAGACCTTGTGATTTATGAATGGTGAATGCATATGCTAGAGTTGGAGAAAATTGTTCACTGCGTACATACATGTCTTTTGAAGAGAAGGAATTGAGCTGTTGAGCACCCTATCCTTTTTACTTCTGAAAGTTTGTCAAAGAGAATATTGACAAACTGAATGTTGTTGTCACGTGGGTATGTTTGAAAGCCAACAACTGTACCCAGTGCTCCATTAACTAGTCTTTGCTCCACGTCAAGGTTACGTTTAAGCATTACTCTACAGGTTAAGGATAATTTTAATATTTTTTTTCCAAACCAGCTGTGTTGGAGATAGAATTTTCTCAGGTATTTAGTCTTGTTGTGGCTTGTTGACACATGGGTAGTGTACGTCCAGTTGGTCTGTGGAGCAAATTTCAATTATTGGTTGCATTTCTTTTTTCAACATAGTTTAGTTGAATTTGGAACAGCTTGCAAGAGTTGGCATTAAGGACATACAATTGACATTTTTGTGCGCTAATTGTTCCATAACATCAGTAGCACATGAGTTGTGGCCATAAAGTGCATGGATGTGCCAGGTTTTTAATATTGCTTGTGCTTCTTGAGATAGTACACCAACTCTAATACTTTTTAAAATGTTGGTGTAGGTGAGGTCTGCATACTGGTGCATGTTTTCTGTTAATTCTCTGTATAGGAAATGTTGCCTAAGGTTGACATTTCCTATGCTGCCAACAGTTTTCGGGCAGAGTTTGTGTCCTAAGGTTTTAAAAATGGGTTCACCTTTCACTGGTGTCAATTGAAGATCTCTGAAAACAATCATGTTTTTCCCTCCAAAGAGCTCTTCGTAGTTTGTTTTAAGTACTTCTTGTAATCTGAGGTGAATCAAAGCCAACATTAGGTTGGAGACCATGCTCACTTCATCTATCAGTAGCATTTTCATTTGTTTTAACACTCTGCGTAGTTCCATTGCAGCTTCTGTAGAAAGTTTGTAATATTCTAATTTGTTTTGGTGTTCTACTGGCAGGAGTAGTAATCGGTGTAAAGTGTCACCGCCTATGTTGTAGGCAGCTAAACCTGTGGGGGCAGTTACAACAGCTGACAGTTTGTTGTTTGTCAGTTGTTGAAGGACCTTGCTGATTATTTTGATTAAGAATGTTTTGCCTGAACCAGCTTCACCACTGAACTATAATAGTATAGGTTTGTAATTTTGGCAGGTACATTCTTTATTTTCATGTTGTACACCATGTGCAATTTCTTTTGTTACTTCTTGAAAAATTGTTGTGATTGTAGTGTACTTAAATCTTCTGTATCTTCATACTGACACATGGTGTTTTCTACTTCTGTCATAGCTAATTCTGCCTCATTTGCTATTAGTGGCTGGCCCAGTGGTTCTTGGCTTCCTGTTACAGAAGGTTGACTACTGTCAGGAGTGTCCTTATCTAGTTGGGCTTGGAGTTCTTCTTCGTGTTGCTGTTCATTGTGCATCATTGTTTTGTACTGTGTAAAGGTTACATCGGTGATAGTGCTTTCGTTTGCTTTGAAAGCGTCTTCATAGGATTCATAGTTATCTAGTATTTCTTCTTTTTTCTCCATGGTTTAAAGAGCTGTAGCACGGACATGTAATGTAGTTCTTTATGTTGAGGTGTTTTTAATGACAATTGGATATGATTGATTAAACTTGGTTTGGTAAGTTTTACTAAGCTGCCTTCACAATATGTCACTCTGGATCTACCTTTTTTTCATCGGGTTTTATATTATTTTTCTATGTGAGGTTTTGGGCTATTTGGTATAGACACATGGTTTCCAAAGTGGTACTTCAGTTTGGGTAGTATGTGTCTGATACATTGTTTGTTTTTCAAAATGTCTTGGCTGTTGGGATCATTTTTGGCTATTGTTTCTATGTTGTTGTATGATTTGAGAACTCTTTTTTTTCTAGATTTAGCAGGACCAAGACTTGGCCATACTATATTCAGATTTTCCATACAAAGCAGTACCGGTTAAACGATCTGCAGCTTTATAGCAGCTACATTCTCTATGGGAGAGCATTTTTATGCCCAAGCTGTACAATTTCTGAAACAGTGTTTTGCCTGATGACGGGTCATTCCAGAGGTCTTGAAGCTCTGTTTTTTCTGCTTTGGTTAAGTAGGCTGTAACATATCATGAAACTGCAGTGGAATTGTCTGCAATGTACTGCACATCTGTTTACATTTCACAATAGAGCAATGATTGCATTGTAATCATTGATATGTTTAGCTTCTTTTGTTTTTTTAATGTAATAAGTATTTTACCCCTGCTTCTGTAACCGGTCTAGGGAAACCAAATCGGCATTTGGTGTAGTATTTCACTTTGTTTTTGTATTTGCGACGACAATATTTGCCACATTTGTGTCTTTGAAATTGTACAGTTTGTGCATGAAGATCACTATTTGTTGCTTCTGATGGAATTTCACAAGTGACATATTTTTCAATAAACTGTAACACAGTGGCATCACTGTCTTGACCAAATTTAGGAGCATCGTTAATCCATAAAAGCATGTGGATATGTGGTGCTCCTCTGGCTTGGTATTCTTTTCTCCAAAAGTGTTGCACTTCTCCGAGAGGAGGAACAGTTTTACTACAAATAAAGTGTAGCATAGCAATGAAGCGATGATGGAAATATCTTGAAACATTAACAAGATGTAGAGAGCAAAGTTCTCCAGGTGTTGGTATATCTGTTTGTTTTGTTTTTGTTTTATAAGCTTAAGAAATCATGTAGATATTCCCATGCATATTCTGCACTACTTAATGTAACAAACCAAGTGGGTGGGCTAAGGTTTCCTATCATACAATATACATCTCTGTGACGTCGGAACCAGTACTCTTTTGTACCACACATGCTTGCTAACAGATTTGTAATGTTGACAAAATGTGGATCTTCAGAATACATTCGTAATGAGCATTATTCCGATGCTGTTATCTGAGTGGGTGTAGCATCGTAACTTCCTCCTTTGCCAGTAGGAAAGAGTAGATGAAAAGCACGTGCTTCTATACTTTTTTCCCATATGCTGATTGGTGATCCTTTCATTTGTCACATTTGGTACGTTTCTAGTGCATCTTCTATGGTGTCATTAGAGTGTAATGGATGAATTGTATAATGGTCTAAAATATTGGATAGTGTAGCAGGATCTAGAAGTTCAAATTGACCAGTTTCTGGTGACTCTTGAATTATTTCAGTTGTTTCCCTTAAGTTTTCTTCAATATTTATTTCTTTGTGGTATTCATTATTGTCTTTTAGATATTGCAAGGCTTGTCTAACCTTATGTCTACCAGTTGTTGCCAAATTCTTTTGTCTTTTGTAGGTACACCATTTACTAAGACAATTAAAGATTGTTCTATTGGACGTTGCACTCCCAGAGTGTGCACATTTTCTTTTAGATCTAATGGTAAATATACTACTTTGCCGCAAATGCCTTTCACCAATTCAGAGGGAGGTAATTTTGCAGTTTTTGGTTGAATAAGTATTATTGCTTGAAATGGGTGCACTGTTTGAATTATGATGCTCTCATATAAATTGAGTTGTTGCAGGGGTTTTGGTAGAGGGAATAATTCCAAATTATTTGTGATAGCACGTGAAGGAGTTTGATTGTTGTCAAGTTTTGTAGTGCAGTAACTGCAAAGTGTTAAGGGGTCAGTTATTTCATATTGGTTTTCTGCTATAAGGTAGAGAGCTAATTCAAACCATTTCGAATCTTCATTGTCATTTGGAATCTTCATTGTCTTCTATTTTGTGTGTTATGTCTATAGTTTTTGTGTAACTTTTATAAAAAGTTCTGGGCAACACACACACACACACATGGTTTGGTTCTTCAGCAGATGTACTTTTTAATTTTAGTATTTCTTTTTTGTATTGTGTAGTAGAAGTTTGCCATGTGCCGAATTGTTGCTAGTCTGTTGTAAAGCTATTGCATTTTGTAAGTGGTTTTCATTTCCAAAATATTTACTCAGGATATGGTTGATTTCTTGGAGTAGGTCTTTGGCTGTACCATGTAGAAGATTGTTATTTAAATTGGCTAGTGCTAAAGCAGGACTTTTAGCATTGTACAGTTTATAGACTAGATTTCTTATATTTGAATGATGTGTTATCATTTTGATATGATGGAAGCTGCTTTTGCAAATAGGTCCTGAAATGCAGGCCAATGAATGTCCTTGCAGACCTGTGTATTTGCGCACTGGACAGGTATCCATATTTTGCAGCAGTTTTATTTTGATTTTGCCTTTCACATATCGATTGAGGAACTGGCGTAAAGATTTGAAAGATTTTTTGGCAATGTTACACATTGACATGCATGGCCATTTGTATACTAGACTTTCTGGTTCAGGTCGAATGGATAATTGATTGATTTTTTTGGGGATATTTTTGTAAGCAGTATTTCTTGTTCCATATGGTGGTATTAAGTTTTTCATAACCTCGTCCATTGCTATGGATGGCAAATGTGTTTGTTTGATTTTGTTTGTATGCTTCTTCATTGAAATATGGTTCTGTGCTTGTGGTGTGACTCCATTCACCTCCACAGATATTTAAGAAGTTATTTTTGTTGCCAGTTTATTGAGAAGCCTTTTTTGTAATTTAGTACTTAGTTTTGTTAGTGGTTTCATTCTGTTTAACACTAAAATAACTTTCTTTTCAGAAGGATTGCACTGTATATCAAAGCTTCTAAGATTAATTTTCTATGGTATTTTTTAAGGGTTGTGCATGATTTGTCTCCTGTTTTTATAAGATTCTGAAGAACTGTGTGGCGGAACATTTTTGCCAATATACTTTTTTTGGTATGGTTAGTTCCTACTATATCAAGATTTATAGGAGCAGTTTTAGCAGTAGTGGTAGCTGCATTTCTGTTAATCGTTTTCTGTTTTCTTTTACATTTTGATAGAGGAGGCAAAGTTTCTGTACTGGAAGATTGTTTAGTTTTGCTAAATGACTATTAGCTGTTTTGTTTGAACTTTTTGTACAAACTGCTAGAGATGGATGCTTATTTTGGAAATTTTTATTTTCATTTGCTCTATTTCTGCGTTGGTAAAGATGTATCTGGTATGTGTGGTTGTGCATTGGGCAGCTACAATTAGTTGGGAAGGCTATTCTTCTATTTGTGTGTTACTATACTGCAGTTCAGATGACAGTAGAAAGTGAGCGAGTGGTGAGGATCGGCACTAATATTAAATCAAATGGTATGAAATTAAAACAATTCTTTGTTTTGAAATACTAATATTCTAGGGGCTGAGTTATGTTATTTGTGCTCTGAAAAACAGGGATTTGTGTGGCATTCTGTGTGCTAATCCCTGTTTAATAAATGGTGATTTGTGGGCAGTATGGTACACATCTTTGTTTTTTTGGTGCACAATTTACATGAATCACCCACATAGTGTGTTTGATAATACATTTTAATAACAAGAGGATACATATAACAATTAACATTATAACAGTAACGGTGGAAGCTATTTAAAATTGAGAATCAGACCAAGAAAACAGTAAGTAGAGCAATTCAACTGAAGGGGAGAAGGAGAGTAGTGTAGTAGAAGTGAGAGAGAGGGAAGCGTGGGGAGGAGGAGGAGGAGGAGGATGGAAACGGATGGGGTTAAAGGTGAGAATAGGGAGAGGGAAGGGAGGGAGATGATTAAGGAGCTAAGGCAAGGGGGAGGGAGCAAGAAGGTGGGAGGGGTTTCATGGCGGTGAATGGAGAAGGAAAGATTTGAGGAAAGTGTAGAATGAGGAAAAGGTAGAAATAGAGCAGAGTGAGAGAGGTAAGGAGTTCCAGTGCAGGGGGGCTAGGAGATGGAAGGAGCGGAAACGGGCTGTGGCAGAAGGGGGAAGGAGGAACAGTAAGAAGAGTGTGGTCAGCAGAGTGAAGGGAGTGGGAGTGAGTGTAGAAAGAGAGGAGAGATGAGAGATAAGGGGCTAGATTGTGGAGCGATTTAAAGACTAGGCAGAGAAACTAAGGTAGTATTGTACTTACTCCTTTTGTGGAATGAGCAGCTTTCTTTGTAGTTGGTGTTTGTAGTTCAGATGTTGATGTTTTCCAGGAGAGTGGTCTTCACTGCAATTGTAAAAGAAAGAAGTCAGTAATTTTGTGTGTTTATAGCAGTGATGTTAATTGAGAGATTCATGTTTGTCTTTGTAGTAGTATTCTTGTTTGATTTCTGAACATAGTGTATGCATGCAGTTTCATTTGACTATGTGCAGCCTTTATATTTTATTTATATTATGTTAGTTCAACATGCTTTGTAAATGAGTAGAATATTAAGTGTATGAAATTCACTTGGTTTTTTAAAGCTGTGTTATAGAATGTTAGAAGAAATAATGTTATATTTATTTTGCAATTTGTATTAGGCAAATGGCAGAAACTGTATAGAAAATCATGGAATATATGTATTTGTGAAGCTGTGGGAAATAAAGTAGAAGGATGTGATTTACAGGTAGTGGTGTTAGAGCAGGTGGGAGCATTTCAATGAAAGTGTCTGTGTGTGACTGTGAGTGTATGAAGATGCATGACATTTTACTGGCTGTGTGTAATTTTATGATGCACTACTAAGTGTTTTTCCACAATTATATTGTTATTTCTTCCATCTTCTAATATTACAATTTTTTAGATAGGGGTGTGTGTAAAAAAATAAATAAATAAATAAATTAATAATAAATTAAGATATATATATATATATATCAGACAGGTTTGGAAGTGACAGTTGATTATAGCTGATGGAAAAAATGACTAAGTTCATTTTATAGGCTATGCAGGTTAAGTGGCAGTTACTGTTTATATTCATTTATAAGAGTTGTACATGTACTGTGCGGAAAATATGCATACATGTAGTTTGTATTCATGCATGTGGATATGCATGCAGCTGCAAGTAGACATCTTGGAGACTGGTACAGTAGTTTTTGTAGTAGGTGCTTTCCAATGATATGAGACTTGTACTCGGAGTGATCTACAGTACATTTGAGGTGCTGAACTCTGATGATGGAGTTAGATGTAGAGATCTTGGATGCGATTGGTGGATGTTTCTGTGACTGGTTAGCTGTATCCAATGAGGGAATGGCACAGACAGTGAAGTGGAAATGGTAGAAGGGCTGTCCAAGTTACGATATGTCCGCGGACATGGCGGTAGTCCATGGACATCGCGTATTACATACAGGGATTTTGGGGTGGAGAGGCATGCAAATGAGAATGAGTAGAGCAATTGATTGGTCAGTAAAGTTTAGTGGGTGTGTTGTGTAAGGAGAGAGTTTGTCAAAGTCTTTTTCCTGAGAGAAGAACAGTAGATATGGCTGTGTGTTTCAGAAAACAGATTGTCTGGATTTTGGGAGACTCATGGATACATTGGTTGGACGTGCATGCACAACGCTGTGGAGTAGCTGCAGATCTTGGATTCCCTCATGTGGAAGTACACTGGCATGGAGTGCGTGGTTGGAATGAAGTGGCTGGAGTTGGTACCACTCTGTGCTAGTTTGCAGACAGAGCTTCATCCAGACATAATTATAATTCATTGTGGAGGGAACAGTTTAGGACATGTCAGGAATTTCTTTGCAATTTGCGATAAAAGAAGGACTTGGGAAGGTCGTGGACATGTTTCCAAATTCCCAAGTAATATTTTCTCGTATTGCGCAGAGACAAATGTGGCTGCGTTCTTCTTCATTTGGTCCACGCATGGAGAAAGCAAGGTGGAATGGTAATAAGGCTGTTTGTGCCTTTCTAGGAGATGTTGGCATGTCCTCTTTCCACAATGAAAATATTATATTTTGTAGCACATACATTTTACGCAGAGATGGAGTTCATCTTACTTATGCTGGTAATCAGATTTTTCGGAGAAATGTACAAAATGCATTGTCCTTTTGTGGAATTACAGCCATCCATTTTGCAGTAGGTGTTGACTATTTCAAGTTTTTCAAACACAAAAAAACGCCACCAAAATGCTCTTTTCAGAGCCACCACTTCCTCACAGAGAAAAGTGCAATGATTTTGATAGGTCAGCACCCCAAAACTTTAGATGTCCGGACTTCTAAAAATAAAAAATGCACAGGGCCCTGCTCCATTATTTGTCACTTCTATTTTTAGACTGTGAAAGGCGGCTCTGAAAAGAGCCTTTTTTTTCGGGGGGATTTTTGTTTTATTTTTGTTTGTTTTTTTACACACAACACACTAGGAGAGGAGGGGAAAGGAGGGTAAGGGGGAGACACCAACCATTGGGATAAGAAAGGGCAGGTGGAGAGAGGAAGGTGTAGGGTGGGCCTTACTTAGGTAGTGGACAGGTCTTCTCGTGCTCTGAGACCGTAATCTCGAAAGCACTTTCAAGTCTCTCCCCCCTGCAGAGTACTGCATCGCAGTACATACACAAAACTGTGACCCTCGAAAGGTAAGGGTCATCAGCATTGTTAATGGCTTGTGAGGCAGCTGGAGGGATGCGCTCTCCCACAGGTGTCTCTCTCGTGGTGAGAGGAGCGGAAACGGAGGATGTAGTAGAGGAACTCCACCTACTACGCTCCTCACAAGGTACAACCTTGCAAACGGCCCCTGTGGAATGACCTTGGGTGTCGCTTCATAGTTGTCGTACCAAAGCTGTACGAACCAGGCCACACGCGACTCAGCACCATATTGCAATGGTTGCAGGTGACCTTGTTAGCACACGCGTTGGGTACGTTAGCATGAATAGTACATAACTGCCACACCCAAGACTCACGGGGAGTGCTGGTAGTAGGGACTTCCACTACCTCATCTTCGCCATCCTCCTCTACATCATGCCTGTTCCCCTCTTGAGACCCTTGGGCAGGTGGTGGTGGTGGAGGGGAAAGGGGTGGTGCTGAGGCAGATGTAGCACCAGGTGGAAGTAGAGGAGCCATGCATGTCATCAGGTTTCAGCGAAATCTGGAAGATTTGTAGCCAAAGTACACAGTTTTCTGTCAGCCAGAAACACAATGAGGACAGATCGAACACCTCATAAAGGCTCAAAGTTCCAAAAAGTATGTAAAAAGTCAGGGCCATTGTCTGGGACATGTGCTATGGTGAATGCTTACTATAAAATACTGTGGATTGCCTGAAAAGATACTTTTAAAATGTTCGGGGACCCGGACAGTGTCCGCAATTCAGAATACATGCTCAGTGTGGGTGCGGTCACATGATGGTGTTGCGAACACGTCATATCTGTGATGTCATCTTTGATGTCATGGGTGTTATTCTTAGCAGTGCACAGTGATGCGCGAGTTATGGTTGCTTAGCTTACCATAACTGGCGAATTTCTGGGGTTTTTCAGTTTTACTTGTAACCATAATGTCCCTTTAACAATGTTTTTTCACTGAATTTGATAGGTTTTTAGTAGCGCAACTTAACCATAATGTCTATTCATTCATCTATTCTATCTGACTTCATTGCATACCTTCCGGACAGTGCCACATGACCATATGCTGGCGTGCGGCATGATGACGTCTTTGAGAACCCGTACGCACATCACAATAAAATCCGTGCTTCGCGGACAGTTCAGAACAGTTCGGAACTGCATTTTCGACTGATCCAGGAACTTTCAACTTTAAAATGTCCCTTTCACAGCTCCAACACCTATTCCTACTCATCCATTAACAATCTAGTTCACAGTACATACTTTTATCAAAACTGCTATTTATCTTAAAATGGAATCAGCTAATGCCATAACACACTCGCAACATTTTCCCCTGTCCACCTAACCCTCCATGTTAGTGTTTGGTGCCTCTTCATCATTTCCCTCCCCACGTTTCGTTCTAAGCTCTCCTGCCAAAAAAAATAAATGCATCCAGAAACAATAAAATAAATGTTCCTTTATGAACCACCTTTCACAGTGAAAAAATAGAACTAAAAAAATACATTTAGACTCGATATACTCTATATTTCTCAGTAAAGTACATAGACTCAATAAGATTTTCCAACATTTCCATTTGCATTTTGTGTTATGCTAATGGGGATTTTGTGGCTTTTATCCTCCGTTCCAGGGATAAAACGGTGGACACCGGCCTGGCAGCCCAAGTTATCAGCCCAAGCGAAGCGAGGGTGGATAACGAGGTCTCTGCACCATTATCCTCCCATTCCAACCTCTGAAATGGGGGGATGAAGGCCATTAGCACCCTAGGTTCCCAAAGCGGGACCCAGGGTGCTAAAAAATAGGATTTTCTGGGATGGCCACTATGGAAAGGGAAGGTGAGGGTTCCATACATGGCCCCTCTTCGCTTTACATAGCAGCCTGCAGAAGGCAAAAAGAGAACCCTATGACCATATTACCACAAGCACATTTTCCTTCCCTTTCACATCTATCCTAATTTCAAATAACTTAACCAAAAAGCCAGACCCAGGTGGACATGGCCACTTTAATACTATCTTTTGTCCCTTGTGATCATGGCCAGTAGCCAGATTGTCCGGATCATGACCTTATTCCATGACCCGGACAATCTGGCCACTGCCCATGGCCACGGGCTACCCCTCAGTCACTAAAGGTATACCGCTATTTTTTGTAGCTACATTATGGCACTTGTCAAATAATTAAACACTGGCACATTTGCAAAACCATGCTTGTAGATTCTTGCCAATGCTCCTTACGCATTATTTTCGGACCCCGCCTCTAATTTTGCCCCCTCTTCACAAAATCCTACCAAACTTCGGAAAAACATTCATATCAAAATATATTATCAGTTTCCCAAATACAGTGAGGATTCTTCAAATGGCACCTCATTTATAAGCCTTTACATTATTTTGGGATCCAAGCCGATTAGCCATCAGGACACTGTCCGCGGACCGAACAGGGAAGCGTGTCCGCGGACCGGACATAGATATCACACATTTTTTTGTGACCTACTTTTTAGTCATTCTTTTAAAAACTACTGGACGGATTTTCACCAAATTTACAAACGCACGCTTTTGGGACCAAGCCGCTGCTCCTGCTGCAAATTTGGTGAAAATCCATCCAGCGGTTTGGGCTGTAGGCGTGAGCAAAGTTTTTTTTTCCCCATTCAGTCTATGGGAAAAATACATTTTGGGACCCCCCCATATAACGTTGCCCCCCCCCTGGACCAAACCTCACCAAACAAATACATTGAGTGGGCCATACACTTTTTTTTCAAAGTTTGGTGAGGATTCGTCCAGGGAGAGCGAAGTTATAAGCTGCCCAAAAAGTGCTCTTCCTATGGAAACAGCAACTTAACCATAACTACACGGCCACTACGTGGTCATGTGTAATATATATATTTGTCTGTAATCTCCCCAGTCCCGTTCCAACCTATGCCTCCCATCCACCACCTGGCTTTTACTATATCTCCACCAACGGCATTCAACCTTTGCATAGGGATTGGCCTACCTGCAGTTCTTTTGCTGTTATACAGTATTGTTGCAGAAGCAATCCCCTTCTCACCAATAAATAAAAAAAGAATTGTCAGCAAATTCAAATGGAGTCCTCTGCCTTCTTGTGGATAGCGTGTAGTATAACCAGGCAGACTTAACCACATCTGGGTGCGACAAAGCTGGAGAGAGTGGGGGATCAAGTGGAAGAAATCAACAGAAGGGCTTTTCAGGAAGGAAGGTAGGACACGATCTTACGAAGAGACTGTGGCAGGTCATTCCAGAGCCATGGACCATAGATGGAAAACCCACAGTTACCTCGAAAGCTGAATCTGAATTTTGGGCTATCCAATAGAAGATGATGCTCTGAGCACAATGCTTGTAATGGTTTATAAACAAAGTTACGCAAACCACTCTCTCCGAAACTTGGCATTTTGGGCAGCTCACTATCCTTTTTATAAATCTGTCTTATTGTGTATAGCCGAAATACAGCTTTTGAAAAATCTCATGTTATCAATAGTAATTTACAAATTAATTTACAAGCGTCTAAAATTGATTAAAAAAGATAAAAAGGAAGAAAAGAAGAAAGGTAAAGGAAGAAGGCGGAACAGGAAAAAAAAAGAAGGAAATAGAAAGAAAGGGAAATGCATTGCATCGTACTCATTGAGGAAGACACATTGAGTTGGGTCTTCAACATAGCCAACTTCCAATCCCTTTAGGGTAAACAATAGGTTGATGTTCACAACATATATATTTATTTTGTGTAAAACCACATACCTCCAAGACTTGGACTACCTTTATGGCTAGTGGGGTCTCATGCCCCGCCATTATCCTTTCCCAGAAAGTAAACCTTCCACCTTGTCCACAAATTGCGAAAGGTACCTTACCCTCACCTCCCATGCACTCCCACATTCCATGAGGAGGTGCTTCAGTGTCTGAAGGCTAGGATCCTCGCATTCTGGGCAACATGTCTTAGCTTTGTTGTTTCAACCCCCGCTGGATAGAAATTCACCTGTGTGAATTATGTTGATTTGGATCCTCAAGAAAGACTACCTCATTCTCCGACTGAGCGAGTACCTTAAGTACCTAGGTAGGAATCCTCTCTTTTTGTCGAAAGGGGACAATGATTTCGCTAGGGGCAGTGTATGCATTTCCGCTAAGAGGTGCAGCTAATTGGTGGCAAGTGCAAGGGTAACTGCAGACATCAGGTGTCAAGTGCTAGTAGGGGGCTATAGGGAAACAGAAACAGCCACAGGGTGAAAGGGTTTCCAGGGGGGCAGTGCAGGTGTGCAGCTAGCCGGTAGGGGACCTAGGCTCGAGAACAGAGAGCAGCCAGGTGACGAGTGCAGTTTCAGTTTCAGCCAGGAGTTCAGCAGGGGAGAGAAAGCAGAAGCAAAGAGGAAGGTCTTGAGGTGCTTCTGGAACCAGAGATTGCTACTCTCAATTTCAGAGCGGCAGGGAGGCTGTTGAGGGAGGTCCGAGCTGAAGAAAGAGATCCACCACTTGTTGCTTGGAGAAGCGACTGACCCTGAGGGAGTTGGAGATGGATGAGCGAAACGCTTGAGAAGGAAAATATTTAGGAAGAGGGAGTTGAAGGAATTGAGGCCCGTGGCCCAAGAAGGCCTTGTGGACAATGAAAAGGTTTTGAACTTAATACTTGCAGCCACTGGGAGCCATTGCAGAGATTTCAGTCCTGGAGAGATGCGATCCCTGGTCTTGAGGCCAAGGACAAGTCTCGCAGTCCTGTTTTGGATGAGTTCCAGAGGGCGTAGGATAGAGGCAGGCAGATTTAGAAAGAGGCTGTTGCAGTAGTCCAGCCTAGAGCAAATCGGAGCTTTGGAGACAGTGAGCTTCTGGGGGAAGGAGAGGAAAGGAAGAGTACCTCTTTGGAGGTGCAGCTGGTAGTGTGACTTCTTAGAGACATAAGAGATGTAAGCAGAGGAGTGTGTGGAGTCGACGATGACCCCGATGTTTTTAGCCTCACAGGTGGGAGCCGGAAGAGGGCCAAGAGAGGCCGGCCAGAGAGTGACAGGAAAGAAGGGAGCGGGTTTGTCGGTGAGGAGAATCAATCTTACTGGCATTAAGGCAGAGATGATTGGCAACACACCACTCCTGGATAGCAGTCAGTCAGAGATGAAAAAAAGAGATGATGTGGCTGAAGGCAGCCTAAAAATTAGCGGAGTGTCATCCGCATAGCACTGAAAGTTGGGGCATAGAGCAGCGATGCAGTGGGCAAGTAGTGCCAGTTATTGGTTAAACAGCTAGAGAGAGAGCGCTTAGACCCCTGAGGAACACCACAGGTACAGCTAGAGGAGAGGAAGGACCCAAGTTGGACCTGGGAGGGTCAATCCGAGAGGAAGGAAGTCGGCCATGCCGGGGCCTGATCAATGATATCTAGGTTATCACGGAGGCGGTTGAGCGGGATGGCGTGGTTTTCTTAAGAAGAGGGTGCACAAGGGAGTGCTTCATGGGGGCAAAGGAACACTCCATTGGCAAAGAAGTGGTTGAAGAAGTCAGCCAGAGCAGGAGCCAGGGTGTCAATGTGGCCCTTGATGGTATTGGAGGAACATGGGTGAACCTGTTTGATGAGACTTTCATAGATCAGACTTGTCTAGTAACCTTGTCTGGGGACAACCGGGGAAAGGCAGAGAAGGAGGGAGGAGAGGTGTATAAGATATAATATACAAGATCGTTATTATCAAAGGTATCCTCCTTCATGGCACATACTTTAAATGAACTAGAGCCCCACATGTTCCAACTGAAAAGCCGCCATTCGTTGTGACTAAAGAGGTTCCCACCTACTCCTAATCTCTGGAAAAACTTGAGCCAAATTTCAGGCAATAGAGACCACGTCTTCGTAAGGGCATCATTCTGACCATCCAGTCTCTCAATTGTCATTACTGGACTAATTGAATGTACAAGCCCCAAGGACCGTTCTATTTCACGCACCCTGTCTCTCGACCTCCCAGGGCTTGCTGTCCTTCCCTTGGGAGCGTTGTATGGCCATCCAGACCCTGCTTCTCGAGGGTTTTAGTGACTGATAGATTAGCCTTAAATCCGACCCTAGATTGTAGTCCCACCTCCGCCAACCAAAAAGTATCTTCAATTGGGAAGCCAACAAATTCTATGTCTTCTGAAGAGAATAAATACAGATCTGAAATTTCCTTGAGGTAAGAGAGGATAGCAACTCGTTTCAGGGATTTATGGTCCTTGGGCCGTTTGCTGCATTTCAACCATAATCTAGGAATGGCAAGACATGGTGTGAGACAAGTTATTTGCCACGTTCATTGGCTTATTGCTTTCAATCGTTGAGGTCTCAGGATCAGTTATGTATGTTCTTCCGCCGATGAGTAAATTGGAAGTTTGCCTTTGAGCCGTCAGAGTATTCCCCTCTCTGTGGTTTCCTGAAGGGGGGTGGGGAGGGTCATCCATCAGAGGCACTTGCATATTGCCCTGGGATGCTTGTTTTTGTTCTTTTTTTCTCTGAAGGAAAATGGGTGCCAATTTTACTGGCTTGGAGATTGATGTTGATGGATTGACAATCAAGGATCACAGACTCTTTTGGCATTGTTTTCCCCTTACCACCAGCATAAACACTGGTGCCCATTTTTATTGATTTTAGTGCTTTTTTGGTCAAGCCAACTTTTTGTGTGTCCTGAGGTTGTTGAGCAGTAGGCACCTGGCAATCCTTCGTTTTCTATCTGCGTACCAATTCTCGCCCTGATGTTCTGCACCTCCGAGGCGTTTTGTTTTTGTATTCTCTTTGTCTGACGCTTACTTTGAGGAGTCCCGACTTTTTTTCCACCGATCATAAAGTCTTTGTCAGAGTCCTGTGTCACTAAAGTAACTATTGTGGGCCGGGAGTCGTTAGGGAGATTTAGCTCCTGTTGTCTGGGCTCGGGGGGGGGGCATTAATAAAGTTAGCAGTGCCTGACTTTCTTGACTTATGATTTTTTTGATTCTTTGTTTTTCTTTCCTTGTGTCTGCCTGTACTTTGACCTCTGTTGCGTTCTTTCTTCTTTTGGCGGTTGGTTGCTTCAGTCTCTCAATTTACTAATGAGTGAGTCGTCTATTAGAGGACTATTATGATTTGTCTGATCCTCTGTTGAATCACTGCTAACATCCTGTGCCATCCTCCTAAATTCCTCCAAAACAGATTCTGAGAGGGGGATGTCGTTGAAGGTCTGGCCCAGCCTACTACTCGACAATATGGTTTCAGCCTTATCAATTTGGTTTCTAGATTCCTCAAAGTGTGTTAGCAGTTTATGCAGCCCGCCCTGTAGACTTTCCCACTCAATTTGTGCTGCGCATAGGGTTTTCCGTACCAGGACTATTTTGAGACTTTGGCTTTTTGCCTCATCCCTTAAATCCTTTCGTGTTGGTAAGACTAGGGAATTTAGGATGTTCCCTAGGCCCAACATTGAAGAATCAGAGGCCCATTTCCCTTGTTAATTCCATCAGGATCCCTGAATGAGTTTGCACTTCTCCCTTCAGCAAGTCAAACACAATTTACCAAGGAGTTTGAAACTCAGGGGAAATATGGTGGAACCGTTCAGGCTCGGGTCCCTTTGGGTATTCTGTTTTAAATTGGGTGTGAATAGGGAAGACTTCACCGTGTCCAATTTCTATCCAAAGACCTCAACGTCTATGGATGCAAAACCCCTTCAATTTCTGCCTCAATTGCAGGCATACGAGTGTCGCAGCCAAACAAAAGGAGTGTTCCAGGTCTCCTGTACTTCGAGATCTCCTTGTTAGGAAGGTATCTTTGATTTTCTTTTTGATGTTAGTCGTGGTTAATGTGTATTCCAATTCCGATGGTCGTAGCTGGGCGAGGTTCAAGTCTCCCCTCTGGCTTACTCACTCAACTTTTTCAACGCGACTGCACTCATGAGTGTGAATTTGAGCTCTTACCATGACTTCCTGGTCCGTGGGTGTCACATGGGAAGCCAATTGAAGTTTGGGTTCAACTGGGTTTTCAACTTAGTACTCAATCGTAGATCCTTCCCACTCAGGCACTCACAAGTCATCTGCGAGGGACCCGCTGCAAAGATAGGTCATCAGCATCGTTGGGTCTTTGTCACGATCTTACAGGAGAGACCAGTCCAGCGCCCGTGGTCAGTCACGAGTCAGAGGATATGTGAGGTGAAGATTGAGGATTCTGGAGTTATCGTTTTTTGTTTTGTTTGCCTTAAATTACAAGTTCTAAAGGGAACCCCATCTCAAATCACCTTTCCTGTTTAGAGTGGGTCAGCAATTCACAAATGATTAGATACAAGGAGGTCGGTATGCACCTAATAAAAGCAAAGAGTTACTCACCAGCGCGTGCATGCCTTCCTATAGTCAGAGCCCCCCCCCTTGCTAATTCATCAGTGTAGCTGGAAGTCTCACGAACGCGTAAATCCTCACTTGTGTAGGACCGTTTAAAGCCTCCTGGCCACAGTGCACCAGCACACAGTAACACAGCAACACACTTCGCCTTGCACAAACATTTAAATAGCTTTTCAAGTAGTGCTTTGCTTTTAAGGCTAAATCCTTTCAAATATACCTGTGCACAAAAGCACTTTTGTCAAGGGGATGCAATGAACAAAAAATCAACAGGTATCTAGTCAGGTCAAAATGGACAATCATTTATTCAGAGACTAATAAGATATTATAGGGCACAAAGCAGAGAAATTATGTTATCAAATACAGATTGAGTCTTTTGAAGGGCAAAAAGCATATTAGTTGCCTATAAAACAGGATTTACCACATTGGCCGTCCTCGCGAGCATGATGGATTCAGTAAAAATAGGTGGTAACCGATTTACTACCACATTCTGAGGGTGGCGGTAACTATGAGGATAACTCTAACAAATGTCTGGATTTATTCTCTCTACAAATACAATGATCTCAGACAGATTTAAGACGAGCAGTATTTCTTCACAGCCACAGTGAAGTCCAATGGACTCCATAATGGATCACTAACAATCCCCCGCCCCTGTTCCTCCTCCAAACTTGTAAGTTAGTGCATTAACTGACTAAACAAGCCAGTCTCTGCATCCATGTTTAGCAGAATTATCACGCGTATTCCACCAAGCTCTAAATGAGGTTCCTTGTCTTTGTGGGCACTCACCAAGGGAAATTGAAGGTTGATCCTGGCTAATGGACGCTAGAGTGATAATCCTCTGAATCACTGTGCCATGTGAGATGAATGCCTTTTTAAAAGGGCACATCCTGGTCACATGGTGTGGAGCTTGCTGGCTAAGGGGCTTATGGCCATCTCCTGATAGTTGGTCTTCCATGTGAAGGTGTACAGAACTTTAAGCGGAAAGTTGAAACCAGGTGTAATCTTCATTTTATAAACCGGTGTATATTCGGATCTACGTAATCCGAGCGCGGCTGATTTTACCGCGGCTGGAAAGTTTGCATGAGAAAGGTGCGAACCACCAAAAGTTGACACCTTTCTCATGCGAACACACGTACATACCCACACCCATGACACACCCCCCACCCACATCCCGACTCCCAACATAAACAAACCCCACTTACCTTTTTCTTCACACGAGTCCCTGCAGCGCTAGTTCCCTTTCACTTCTGTGATTGGGAACCGGCGCCGCAGGGTCCTCCTTCTCTTATTTATTTTATTTATTTTACTGGGGCTGCAGGGGTTTCCCACGCAACACCCGCTCACTATACTGTAAAGGTAGGTTTGAACCTTTTAGTGGTAGCGTTTTTAGAACTTTTTGTTCATGTGACCGTTTAGATGCAGTCTTTTTGTACAATACCATGTATTCTTCTGTTCTCATAGGGGCACGGCCCTGACTTTGCATCTCAGTGGCTACATAACTATTTTATAAAATAATGGGTTGAAATGTTACATTTTACAGGATAAGTTTTTAGGAAAACTAGGTAAAAAGCCCTACAAATCTGTTCTGTAGATTATACAAAAAGAAATACATTGTCTGAATGTCGGGTGAGCAACCGAACACAGGAACATTTTACAACATTTTCATTATGTCTGTGCCAAGTGTATGCCAGTGTTGCTGCTGTAAATTAATTTCATGTTGTTGACCACAATATATGCCTGTATGTAACTATAAACTACATGTTCATGATGCCTCTGTCCATAATATAGGCCTTTGTGGCCATGCAAAACACTTGCTCATACTAGCTGTGTCCAAATATATACCAGTGTTGCCATTGTAAAACGTTCAAGAACATTCATGCTGCTGATCTGGGGCCACATGCATGCACCTATGGATACCGAATTCAAACGTGTACACACACAATGCATAACATCAAACACATGCATGCAAGCATAATCCCGCCCTTTAAAAACAAAAAAAATAAAAAAGTGCCTTCCTTCCTTCCATGGAGTTAAGATCTTTCCTTTACATTCTCCATGCCGATCCAGGGCTCCAGGGGCCTCAGGAAGGCTAAGGCACGTACAGATAAATCAGGGCGACCCTGGCATCCAGAAACTTGTTTGAACCCAGCTCTTGGTTTCCAGGCAACATTTGGGCTTGAGCAAGCAGTACCTATCTGGTGCCGGTAAGCATGCCTCTGCCAACGTGACATTCATTTGATGAACCTCAGTAAGGAACACAGTGGAAGGGGGAGGCTGGTATCTACACCCTGAATGTCTGGCTCCTCCACTCCCCTACGGGGCTCTGTAGGGTCTGCCCTTCATGTGTTCAGGAAAGAAGTAAATCCCAGCTGAGGCCCCTCCTTCCCGGGACATTGAGTGTGTTTTGAGATTCCCACAGAGGACAAGCAGAGTCTGCTGATGTTGTAAAACCCCGACTCATTTTGGATTTCTGCAGGTGGAGGGTATACAGACACGATGTGCCAATGCAATAACGGATTCTTCAATGACGTTGAAGTGCCCTGCCGTCCGTGCAATGAGTGAGTACCATGCTTAATCTGTCTTTTGCAATTGGTAGAGTTCTTACCCCATCCATACAATGAAAGAATACTCTTCTTTCCCTGTCTTTGCAATGAGTGAGTCCTGGTTTGACAACATGTGTGATGTATTCTTATCTTGTTTATGCAATAAAACACTTGTGTATAGGCGCGTTACAAATGCCATATCAGATCATATCAAAAAGGGAGTACCTATTTTCCTGTTCCTGCAGTTAGTGACCGCCATTATTACCCTATCCATGCAGCGATTGAGTAGTGACCTTAATACGTGTCTGAGTTCTGGGCTCACTGAGGGTTTCAATGCATACCAACCTTGCTTATTACAAATACCTTGGTAGGTTTATAAGAAAAATGTTGCAATATTAGAAAACCTGAACTTGAAGAATCACAATAAAGATTGAACTAAACTTGTGCCCATGGGGTCAATTTTGCTTCAGCAAATGTTGCGACAATGAGTTGAATTTTTTATTTCATGATATTTACAAAGCTTTG
Organism: Ambystoma mexicanum; assembly: GCF_040938575.1. Taxonomy (NCBI): domain Eukaryota; kingdom Metazoa; phylum Chordata; class Amphibia; order Caudata; family Ambystomatidae; genus Ambystoma; species Ambystoma mexicanum. Next base: position 222,307,074 of record NC_090925.1, read on the forward strand.
TGAAATAAAAAGAAATGATTCTGAAATGTATGGGAACACCTCTTTAAACAAGTTGGCAAAAATCTGCAAGATTACATTCAACAATCTCATTATTCTTTTCTGTAAAAAGCTGCAAATGCTGCTTTAAGAATTTTTTTTCAGATGTTTATAAGCAAGTTCTTAGAAGAGTGGCACATTATTTTGCCAGATTTCTACAATGATGTTGCAGGCTTGAAGATGTAATAAAGGGAAAGTGCAGTACTTTTTCATTGAAATAAGTGTAACATTAAACTAATGTGTATTCACTTAGTTGGCTAATAAAATCCCATAACAAGCGAAATCGTCTACCCTGCTTGATGACAATGGGTCTCAGACTGGCAACGCAGGGTGTAGGCTGTGTAAATCGGTATCCAACCGAAAGCCTACACAACATTTGTTAACACAATGTCCCTCTCTGAAATGGTGGTGTGTAAAATATGTATGTAATAGACAATCTATTGAGTCAGAGGAATGTTGGATATCTTGTTGTTTACCTATAGCTCTATGGCTCTCTTTGCAGGCATTGAACCAGTGTTATGAAGAGAATGGAGGGCTTGAACCTATTTATTGTATAGCATTTTTGGTTTTCAAGTGTATGTATTAGATTATTATGACAATGAGATATTTATTGGAAGTTCTGTATGTTTGTGTAATGTGTGCAAAGTTGTTTCTACTATAAGACATAGAAAAAATGCATAATTAGAAAATAGCTCAGTGAAAAGTGAGCAATCTCAAGTACTGTCCCTGAAAACCTAGACCAATGAAAGATCTCATCAGGACTGACTCTATTCTTCAAAAGTTCTATTGTGTTTCACACCTTTTCCCACCTTTACACTCACATTGCAGTGTTGCACTCACATTCACCTGTGGGGAAATCAGTAGGGTTTCAACTACTGTTGCCATGAGAAGGAACCCCAAAGATTGGAATATCATGGGCCAGCAGACCTTCCATATTTGAGGGGAGTTACACTTGTCTGTGTTGTGATAACCACGTTATCTTCATGCTAGCGTCAACATAAACCCAAGAAGACTCTCGACTGCGCATGGTCCTGCCAGGACTAGAGAGATGAAATCATAAAGCCAGGAGGGACCAGGGGAGCCCCTGTGAGGTTCACCTATACTGACCAAAGGCGTTCAGTGTTTTCTGGAATAGTAGGTGTGGTAGGGTTACCTTCAAAGTCTGTTTGAAAAGATTCACATTTGAGTGCACATACTCCAAATTTGGGCTCTTGCGAGGCATTTCTGAAGATTCAGGCCTTGAGCGTGACATAGTTTGTTGAATCTGAGGGATCAGTTTGAGGATATTTATTTGTTCATGCTGTTCAGGTGGCAAGGGTGCAGTTATTGAGCCATTCTGTCCCTGTACCACAGTGCCATGGATATCATTTGTTGCACTACTGAGGGTGGGTCAGGAGCCAGAAGAGTTGGGCTAATGTAATCAATCATTGGCACCCAGCGATCATGCATTCTACAGACCTGTATTAATTGTAGTTGGTTTAGCTTGTTCAGCCATCCGGCGAAGACGATCCTGCACTTTGAGCGTGTTACTGGAGCAGGATAGCACTTAATGTGCAGTGGAAAACCACGGAGTGAAAGGATGTTGAGGCAGATGCTAGAATATTGGGGCAAAGCCATCACAATTGTGTATTTATAAATTCAATTATTTGGTGCCTACTAGTAGCATGTCTGCTTTCATTTTGGGTTATTGATTAGGTGCTATTAACAGTGCTTTTTATTGATTTGTATTTTTCTATTGTGAAAATAAATGTGCATACTATTTTTAATTGTCATGTTTGCAAATTGTGTACAGTGCTGACTGCTTCCCTCTCATGGACAAGTTTTGCACTCTAACTTTGTTAATAAAATGAGTGGTACATGAAGCGCTGGTTACAATAGTTCCCGTTAACACAGTGACCCGCAAGGCGATGATGAATGTATGACTGTTATTTTGGACTTTGAGGATGGCTAACTGCTCACTCAACCACCAGGAAGTGAACATTAATAAATAAGGTCATACAAGGAGACCCGAATTAAACCAATAACCCACCAGGGAATTTTATGAATAAAGGCCTCTGTGAAGACCATGAGGAACCCCACTATGCCACCACAGCCAATTCATATTAATGGCCTAGAGAAAGGCCATAAACCGCAAACCTCCCAGGGAGACTATTACATGGTCCATATTGGAAAAGGGGTGGACCATCTCCATAGCCTTCCATTGCCACACCCCTGGAAGCCGGGTAAGTCTATCGGTCAGGGTAAGTGGTCAATCCTGGGAGGGGTATTTAAGGAGGTGTGTGCGAGTGTGATGATGTTGATGAGACCAGGAAGTGGTGGAGGCCGTCTGAGAGACCAGAAGAGGTAAGTGGGATAGGAGTGGGGAGGCTATTGGAGATGGGGTTCTGGAGTATGTGTGTAGAGTGCGAGTAGTTGCTGTGTGGTAGTGATGGAGGTAGTAGTAGTTGGGAGGAGCAATAGTAGGTACCCAGTGAGAAGGAAACGTGGTAGAGTGGTAGTTGTAGTAGGTCGTATCTAGTTTTAGTAAGTAGAAGGGTCAGTAGAGTGATTGATAGTAATAGTGGGAAGAAAAAAAGGTAGTAAATGGATACTGTTAACACTCTCCCTCTACGACTATTCCTACTGTTAAGTGTGACAGGGAGTGAGAGAACAGGAGAATAGTAGAAGGCTGTGAGGTGGCAATTATAACAAAGAATAGTGGGAGGCAAGGTCCTGGATGAAAGGCAGGAGGCAAGAGTGATTACCACGGGGGGTACACATAGAGAGGTAGTTGGAGATAAAGACAGACAATAAAATCTGGAGTAAGAAGAGACACAAGACCAAAGGCTGGATGTGGGAAGGAGTAGTGAGAGATTGGAAAGAGTGGTATAGTAGCGTGGCTGAAGAACATTTAGGAACTCTGCGTAGTGAAGGGTCAGCTAAGAACGTGTGTGGAAGAGAGCCTGATGATGAGGGCGAAGGAGGGCACCATCCCATACACCCTAGAACACGAGTCAGGTTAGGCCATGGAAGATGAGCCCACATCTTGGTAAAGACCCCTTCTCTACAACAATAGAGAGAAGATAATGGGTGGTATCGATCTATAGCAACTAACATCCCTGTTACAAACACCTGGGCTGGAGAGGAAGAAAAGGCTGGGGTAGTTGAGAGAGAGAGAGAGAGAGGGAGGGTCGGCCCTAGTGCCAGACTTCCCAAAGAACCTGGTCAGCCATAACATTTTGCCAGAGAACCCCTGACCAAAACTATCTTTAAAGTCCCAATAACCACCCTTGGAAATACCCTAGGAGTCAGCATGGTAATTTGTGGTGGGTCAGCCCATCATAGCACCTATTAGATATTATGGGTAAAAGGTTTGCTTCTATTGTCCAGGAGAACCTGCAAGTCTGGGCTCATAAGGTAAGGAGGATTGACAATATGTAATCGGGCTTTTGTAAAAACTTAGGGACAACCCTTAATGGCCTGGTTATTAAAATACTTCAACAAGGATCATGGCTAAAGAAGAAAATATACACAGTTTATAGACTTGACAGTGGATTAGTGGATTTCGACAAGGTAAAGGGGGGGGGGGAATGATGGTTAAAATTGAATACGTGGGGACTGCCGCTGTCAATTCTTGATCCTATTAAGGACCTATATATAGATACGTCACTGCTATTTCTCTATTAGAGTCTACACTTCTAATGGCTTGAGACGAGGGTGTGTCTTGGGCCCTTTATTGTTTAGTTTGTACATTTTGGGCATGGGTGACACTCTAAATGTATGTATGTCAAACGCAAGGATTTCCCACCTAGATGTAGGCTTGATTTAATACTGGGCATACACAAGACATTAATCTCTTTCAATGTAATATATGCCATTGAATGGTTTGGAAACTAACGAGGACAGATCCAAAATTATGTTTTTTGTCACAGGCGTAAGATTGACCCTAAACATTATGCGTGGAAATATTCACTTCAGTATGCAAAGGGTTACTACATTTAAGCATATTTATTCCCCCACACTTCAAAAACAAACCCCTCTTCCACGTAGATTGTGATTGAAGATAATTGTTTTTTTCAGCTTAAGTGATTGACTTTATCAAAAAGTGAATTTCTCTTTGGTTCCCATGATAAACTGCTAAAAATCAAAAGCGATTCCTACCCTACCATATGAAACTGAAGTTGTGAATATTAATGACATAATATGGTTGAATAAGCTGGAACGTTTGCTTTGGAGGCAAGCTTTGGGTCTTCCACAGTCACTGCTCATTTCTTCAATCCGATTCGAACTTTGTCCATCAATGTTGGCAACAGTCTCAATGTTGGCAACAGTCGTAAGTTGGAAGATCTTGATATAGATTAAAGCTTGGATCCAGCTAGGTATTCCTTTTACGAGGATATAAAGCGAACATTATGTATCCTCTAGCACTTTAAATAGATGGAATTCTGAATGCCTGAACATATTAAGAGATAAACAAAATTTGGCAAAAAAAATATATTCTTTCCAACTGATTGGATAAAAACGCAAAATTAAATTGATGGCTTTAGAATGATAGACAAACAATTTGTTGAAGAAATAAGGTTGGGGCTCCATACAAGGATATCTTTTAAAATTCCGAAATAGCTGGCGACGAAGCTTTATGAAATTCCTTTTCAATTTTCTATCCGACTTACATTATATTGTGGGAGCTAGAGCAGCTGTCCAGAGATCTAGTAGAGTTATCTAATGAGGATGAAAGTGAGACCTTCAAACATCTGCTTTTACAGTGTTCGTGATTATCAAAGTAGAGAACTGTATTTTAAATAATTTGTACATAATTTGACAGAAAGCTGGGAATATATTTTGGGCAAAGATATTATCAGGCACCCTGGTTTCACTCATATTAGCTGCTAATCGAGTTATATGGACTTTTTTTTTAAAGAATAATGAACTGAACACTTAGGAATTTATGTAATTTTTGAATGTATATTTTATACGTAATTTTCTAATTAATATATTGTCTGGTTATATCTTTTTGTAAAGTTTACTTTGTTTTAACCATTTCGTAAATAAATGAAAATAGTGTTATTTAAGCACAAGTATTTATATCAGCTAAACATGGGATATGTGGTCAAGTGCTTAAATCGCCCTCATCCTGGTTTCAACACTTAATCAAAGTCTGTGATGCCAGGCTAATCATTTAATCTCGCTGCATCTGATCTATAGTGTCTAAAAGTCAGACCCTCCTGAGATGACGATTTTGCAGCAAAAACAGTCTTTTTGTAAAGAGAAAAACGCAAAAAAATTAATTTTTGCAAGATTCACCATGAAACCTGCTGCTTAAGAAAAGAAAGAAACCACAAAGGGACAAAGTCTCAATTTGTTTTGGGCGCAATTGATGAGCTACGTAAGCGCATTTCATCATTTTCTGCAAAAAACAGGGCAGCCCAATCCATAAAAAACATCTGAATGGGTGCATCTTATATGCACCCGTCCAGAAGGCCTTTTACACCCTTATGTTTTTTTCTGTGCATTTAAAAGCGCATTCCGAATTCAGAAACTGGTTTTAAATGCACAGAAAACCAAGGCACTCCCCTTCCCCACCCCACCCCCCACCCCCGCTTGGAATAGGCGCAGAGGCGTGTGCATTGCATGCCGGGGGCCTAAACCTGTTGTGCATTTAAAAAAAATTATAAGTGTGACAGCACAGGTATGGAGCACTTCTGTCTCACTTGAGTTTCTATTTTTGAACCGGCGATAGCATTTTTTTTTGGGATCACGTTTTAAAGTGACGGGTGGCTCTTTAAGGTGAAGTGCGCTCCCAGCACCCACATGGGTGCAGGCACCCTGTTGAACACGACTGTTGGAAGAGCTCTCCTGACACTAATGTATTCAAGGTGGTTGGTTAGGAGAACGGAGGAAGAGGGGAGGAGTGATGGGCCAGAAAGCAGATCTAGAACAGTGGGCTGGAGAGTCGAGCAGTGCGGCGGGGGAACGTGGGGCACAGGGCTAGAAAGCAGAGCTGGAGCGGTGTGCCAGAAAGCACAGAGGGAGCAGATGACCAGAAAAGGGCAGAGAGCTGTAGATTTGGAGAAACGATGAGGGAAGAGTGTGATAGAATGGGAGACGGGATGCAGAAGGCGCATAAAAGAATGAATAACTATAGACTGCTGGGAAACTTGGAGGCATGGGTGGGAGTGTGGCACAGATATGGGAGTATGTGCATGACTGGCAGAGATGATTGGGAGTGTAATTTGTAATGGGGAATTGAGTGTGAGGAGTGTTGGCGAGTGAGGTGTGTGGTTACATGGAGGATTGGAGAACAGAGAAGGGGAATATTTTCATCATTACAACTGATGATCAAAGTTAATATTAAATAGACATGGACATTAAAATAAATGAGTAGAACAAAACAAATACTATTCACGCAAGCCATGGACATCTGGGACTCTTCCTATTAAATGGACACAAAGGAGTAAATAATGACAATCTGGCTCCTTGTACACTCACGAAACGGCCTCTATCTTCCAATCTTAAACTCTCAAAATTTCCTGCAAAAATGCCACAATAAGTAAAATGCTATGCCGCCAAATTTGCTTTTTATGCCGCAAAATGTTCCCTTTCATGCCACCACACCCTGGTCTGATAATTGATAGTTTATAATGTATTATATGCTATTGAAAAATGCCTCTTGTGCTTTACTTAACTATAGTAAGAGTGACCATTCATAGGTCACTCCAGTTATTTGTCCCTCTGCTTTCTCATGGCAGCTTCTTGTAAAATTACTTCCATGGTGCCTCCAAGTGTCACAGACTGATTACGCTCCTTGCAGTGCCCTTTTTTGTGGTGTTTCGTGGTGTCATATTAGGTGCTTTGGACCCTTCCCCTTCTTCCCCCTCCCATACCCGCCCCCCCCCCGGGCCTTGACTGTGACTGTATTCTAAACTGGTCAGTGTTAGGAAAGATTTCCATTTTATGTGTAACCCTCCCTCCAGTTGTGTACCCCCAACATTTTGCTGCTGTTATACACCTTAGTCTGACTTTGCCAGAGGAGCACAGCTTTCAGCTGCACTCCCCTGGGCTTTTCGCTCACTTTAGTATGGGGAAACTGACATGCCCTTAAAGAGGGTCAGTACTCGGAGACTTTGTTTCCCTTAGTCCTTGTCAATGTTGTAACTTTTCTGCAACATGTTGCAAGTGCACAATGTACCTTACAGTACAGTGCACTTGGATCTTCCTGTCATTTCTAACGGGATTTTTTAGAAGAAGTGCCTTGGACAGGGCTGGTGCTAGCTTATATTTTCATGTATTTTTAACTCTTTCCTGCCAGGTAAACCACATTTGGCACAAATAGTTGGCCTGGCTCCAAAATAGCCATGCCATGAGGTTCTTTGTCCTGTCCTTTGGCCATCTTGCCCCATTCCCCAGGTTGAGCCACCCCAGGACAGTCCTTATTTGGGCATTTGTGCTTCTAGGATGTGGGTTGGACTGTCTGGTTCCAATACACATCCTGGGTGCCAGAGAGTCTGGTGAGCTGTGAATGCCTGGGGTCCATGATTGGTCCATGTATGGTGTGCCTGTTTGTGAGCAATCCCTCCATTGGGTCCTCTTCCTTTTGGTGCAAAGGAGATTCTGGATTAGAGAGGGCTCCAAACACCCATACCATGTCAATCTCTAGATTTGTCACTGAACTAAGGATAGGATCCAAGTATCCTGAAACTAAGAAGCCAAGTCCCGGAACCGCTGGTGACCTGCTGGAAGGTTTGTCACCCTGAGCCCGCTGTCATCCCGCTGGACCCCTCTGCATCTGATGGAACTAGGTCTGCAAAGGCGTTTTGACCCATTGGAATAGTGGGTCTAACTATTCTCGGCACCTTAATCAAACCCTGCAAGTTAGCCTTCTTGGAAGTGTCCGTGGGCCAACCAGCAGGCTGACCAGCTTGTGCAGGACCTTTTCTCTGATACGGCTGCCTTTTCGAGGAGGCCCTTGAAACTTGGTACACCGCAGGCTCTTTTCACAGCACTCACACCGAATTTCATACACTTTGCATTCCCAGGTCTGGAGTAAAGAGCGAGCACCCGAACCTAAGTACACGTGGTTACCGTGTCGCGCAGCCATGGTGACAAACTTTGCAAGTGCATTACAGCGGTGCCCCTCTGTACCCTGAAGCCTGCTTCAGTTAAACTGGCCTGATCCATCCACCAGGAGCGGAGTAATCGCCACTGTCCCTTTTGGGAATCAACACTGTAACTTTGTCGCTGAAAGCCGCAGAGCCACTAGATTGCCGCATTTGAACTTTCTGCCGAATTGGACTCGACTGCCGAAGTTTGGACCGAAGTGTGCCAGGAGTCGGTGTGTAATTGCAACCCTTACCAGTGGCCCTTAGTGCATCAGTCAATTTTTATGCACAAGTGGCCCCCTAAGGATCCCTGTCCTTTCCACAGATAGCCTGAGCTATCGAACTATTCCCATCTCCTGGAACCTGTTCTGCCCTTACGGGGAGACCCTCCATGAATAGTGGGAACTTATTCTACATCACCTCACCCACCTCCCTGAGCTGCTACAGACCCTACGTTTTCACCCATCTGCACTACCACGTGCGCCAGCATTGCAAGTACATTTGAGCAATAGGCTCCACTCTTCTTGGGGATTGGACTGCCTTTCAGTTAGGATTCTGATTACTGCAGAACTGCAGAAGGACTCTTTGCACTGCCTGCTTCCTTCCCTTTTCTAGGTTGTGGACCCATTTCATGCATTAACCCTTTAGGCCACTTGGTCTTGTATATATGTATTTTAGTAAAATTGTGTTGGTGTAAAAGTGTTACTGTTAATAACTATTGTGTTGAAACTCAAAGGCCTAGAATAAATGTATTTGTATTTTTAATATATATACACCTGACTGGGAGTGATTTGTAAGCGTCCTTGCTGTGTGTGCTCATTGAGGTCTTTTAGTCTCCCTCACTCCTCCTGAGACCTAGTCTTGACCGCTGCCAATGCTACCTGGATTGGTCTGGCTTGTCCAGAGTTTACCCTGTTCCAAGGAACTAGGCTGGCCTCCTGAACCTCTGCCCCCCAGGTCAGAGTTCAGAAATCCATCTTAACAGTAGGTGTCCTGCATGCATAATGGTTGTACAGTTTTGTTATTTTTAGTGCTGTTGCTGTGTGTTATGCAATCTTCCACTAATGTAAAAAAAAATATGGGGCTGGGGTTGCCGTGAATGACGCGCTGCCTGTAAAAAAACATTCGGTACAGTTGGCCAGCCAAGCCTTCTGTGGCTGAGTGAAGGAGGAGTAGAGGTTGAAGGAGGCGGAGGTGTAGGGATGGAGCCGCCTTAGAGTGCAGAGCAGAGTAGGGGTCCAACCTGGGATTGGGGGGGGGTCCTCCGAAGAAGAACGATGGGACATGGGAGCGCAGAGACTAAAGGGGGAGAAAAGGATGTGTAATCTAAATGCAGCCAGTCACACCCAGGGCGCCTTGCCAATTTCCTCTGAAAGCCGCTCTTTAAATGGGGAAGAACAGGTCAAAACGAGCTCTACCTGAACACTACTGGCTACTGGCTGTGTCGGTAAGTGTGGAACTCGGAAGAACCGGCGCTTTGGGAACATCGTGTGTACTTGTATGTTCGAATGCAATACATGCACATGGCCGTTCCATGGCTGGTTCGGCTCTGTGATGAATGCTTTGGCTCTGAAACCCCTAAATCCAGCAGTTCTAACCGCCACCGGTGAGAAAATGCCAAGGCGCGTCGGCTCGGTGGGCGGGGGCGAGTGGGGGCAGCGAGGTGGGAGGACTGAGGAGAATGGCCACGACCCGTCCGAGCCGAGGACTGAAGGGAAAGTGAAACTGAGCAGAGCGACCGGGAAACCACGTGATGCAAGATCCCAGCTATAAATAACTATGTCCATGCCCTGTTATCTGGAATGGCCACGTCCTGAGTTGGCACGGTGGGTAGGATGCAGGAGCGATGAGGCAGGCGGATGCCAACACTCATGCTGCAGCATTTGCTACAAGCTGTCGCAAGGCCAACCGTTTTGAATTTTGTGTGGGCATGGGCTAGGCATTTCGAAGACAGCAATAATTTGACCACCCGGCTATAAGAACTGCTGGAACATGGCCGAGTAGCTGGGCATATAATGAAAGTGCCTGGCAAATGCCTACCTATCACCTATACACAAGTAAAAACTGTCCGTTTTGCCAGAGCCTGTTTTTAACAGGCGGTGTACTGCTTATAAATCAAGTGGCTGAAAATACACTTGGTTAAGATGAATATAATACACCAGTAATATATTTACAACTGCATTTAAGAAGAATGTGTTGCAATAAAACGGGCAGGCAGGTGCAATACAAAGTTTGATCTTACTGCTTGATAACGCTACCTCATAGAGATCATAGAGATCCTAGAAGGATGTCTTTTGAACAGGGAGGAGCCTGTAGTGGGTGTGAATGGCCATAGGGATCACCATGGCCATGAAGGTGTAAATAACCAAACAATTACCAAATGCCATGTGTCCCACCTACCTGTACACCAATGCCAACGTTTCAGCTTTTAGGTGGTGCTTTAGCACAACCTAATAGTCAAAGCTAAACAGGGAAGCGGGTGGCAAAGTGTTGGCAACTATGGAATGGTGGCAGTGCTCTAGAAAAGCGAGCAGGAGGAGAGAGTACTGGGGAAGAGGTTGTCTGCACAGGGCTGGGGCAATTGATGGGCCAAGTTTATGGGTTTGGAATTATTGCATTTTAGGGCTGTAGTGTTGGGGTGGGGGATTAGAATCCGGTACTGCTAGGGGATAGACGTCAGATGTGTAATAAGTGAGGACGGGAATGGGGAGTTTGAATCAGTGCTTGGTCAGGCTGCTTGAATCAGGGAGCAGGCTCAAACTAGGAGTTAGGACATGAGGCTTGGGAGTGGTCATAAGAGGAGCAAAATTGTCACCAGAGCACCCTGGACCGCAGCAGGAGGACCACCAGTGCACCCTGGACCGCAGCAGGAGGGCCGCCAGTGCACCCTGGACCGCAGCAGGAGGGCCGCCAGTGCACCCTGGACCACAGCAGAAGGGCCGCCGGTGCACCCTGGACCGCAGCAGGAGGGCCGCCAGTGCCCCATGGACTGCAGCAGGAGGGCCACCAGTGCCCCATGGACAGCAGCAGGAGGGCCGCCAGTGCCCCATGGACTGCAGCAGGAAGGCCGCCAGTGCACCATGGACTGCAGCAGGAGGGCCTCTGGAGCACCATGGACTGCAGCAGAAGGGCCGCGGGAGCTTCCTGGACTGCAGCATAAGGGCCGCAGGAGCTGCCTGGACCACAGCAGAAGGGCCGTGGGAGCAGCCTGGACCACAGCAGAAGGGCCACTAGAGCACCATAAACCAAAGCGAAAGTTCCCTCACAGCATTGGGGACAACAGATTTGTGCAATCTACTCCGTGATAATGGGGGGGGGGGTGCATAAGCCAAGGTGCCCATTCTTATTCAAACTAAAAGGGCAAAAGAGCTCCAGTCCGCGGTTTAAGGAACCTATGCTTTATGAAACCAGAGTGGAAGAAAGCAATTACATTTCAAGCACAAGTAAGTCCTTGAGGTCCGTTTTATCCGAGGGGACTTTGATCCTGCAAAAAGAGCAAGGATAACACACTGTGCATCCCCCCAACCCCCTTATCAAGTTTAGCATATTGCTTTAAATTAAATGTATTCATATAAAACCAAGCTACTGCTTGCTGAATTCCCATTACTGACCACATAGGAATACATCATGTGCCACAGGTTTGCACCCATAGCATTTCATGAATCGTGGAGTACTAGGAGTCCTTGCGTCATGCAGTGAAATGTATGAGCAATTTTAAGTGTTGCGTGTCAGTATGTAACTGAGGGAAACATGTCTACACAGCAATCCTGCAGCATTTTGCTTGATGTTCCTGATTGCTTGGACTAGCTCAAATGTATCCCAGGTGGATGTATTTTGTCCATGGGGGTGCCTGGGAGAGAGTTTTATGTAATAGGTGGAAATGGCTATAGGAATTAGCATGGCCATGGAAACTCAATGGATGGGTAAATGGCCAAGCCCCCATAAGTGTTCTCCCCTCGCGTCACCTCCCGCCTAGCTATACTCCAGTGCAATAGTTTTAGCTTCGAGGCTAAAGTTTTTTAAAAAAAAAGGAGCTGCCTGAGTAGAGGCGGAGCTGGGCAAGACCGGATTGGTCAACTTTTTCTACTTATGGGGTCGTTGTCCATTGGTCATTGTTACAGGCTGCTCATGCTGGCACCTGAGCAGATGGCTTGAAGTCAATCGTGCTCCATTGGTCATTGAACACGACTCCTAGGTTACTGCTGCTCATGCTGGCATCTGAGCAGATGGCTTGAAGTCAATCGTGCTCCATTGGTCATTGAACAGGACTCGTAGGTTACAGGCTGCTCATGCTGGCATCTGAACAGATGGATTGAAGTCAATGTATGCATGGGGAATTCGTATCGGTTTTAGCTAAAGCCGATCAATGACAGCACTGCAGTCAGGCCTGCATTTCATTTTCTCATAGGAACAAGGTTGTGCCGGCTGAAAATGTGTAATTTGGAGCCACTCATTATTTCCAGGGCATCTTTTGGTTCCCGGTCCACCCCTGACTGCAATACATCAGGTGCTGCTTGTTTTCTTATTTTTTATTGTGTTATAGTTCATTGAAGATTTAACGTCTTTCTGCAAACTGCTGAAAACGTGGCTCTTCCCGTAAAACCAACCCGTACCAAACTAACCAAAACAGACCAACGGCAACTCAATAACTCCAATCCATCAAACCACCTGATGAGAGAAACTGACAGCTAATAAACTCTAATATAAAATTGAAGGACAAACAGAATTAAATGAATAAAGTAGATCAAAGCAATGAAATGGCTAATAAGAGTAAATCATACGGAAACAGTAAAGAGATTTAAACTCCAGAAATGGACAGAATGCATGCGGAGTGAACAAAGTGAATGGCATGGATGAATTAGTTAGAATGGATAAAACAGGTGGAACAAATGAATGCGCCGAGTTGAAGAATGCATGAGTGGAAGAACAAATACCTATTTAGTTCGAATGAGTATGGAAATCGAGTGAATATGTAGATTGGATGAATGTATGGAATGGATGAACATGTTGAGTGGATGAGTATGTAGAGCGGCTGGATGTGTAGAACGGACGAGCGTGTAGCGCGGATGAGTGCGCAAATACAGAGAAGCGTGTAGAACGCACGAGTACGTAAAACAGAGGAATGTCCAGAACGGATGAGCATAAACCGGATAAATATGTTGAACAGATAAGTATGTGGAGCGGATGAGTATGTAGAGCACATGAATGTGGATATCGGGCGAATATGGAAGTGCGGAGAGTGTGTAGATCGCTGGAACAGATGAATGTACAGACCGGTCGAATGTATAGAGCGGACGAGTGGATGGAGCGGACGAGTGGATGGAGCGGACGAGTGGATGGAGCGGACGAGTGGATGGAGCGGACGAGTGGATGGAGCGGACGGAGCGGACGAGTGGATGAATGGATGGAGCGGACGAGTGGATGAATGGATGGAGCGGATGTGTGTATAGAACGAATGAGCGGATGAGTGGGTGAGTGAATGAAAGGATAGAACGGATAGAACGGATAGAACGGATAGAACGGATAGAACGGATAGAACGAATGAGTGGATGAATGGATAGAGCGGTTGAGGGGGTGAGTGCGTAGAGGGGGTGAGTGCATAGAGGGGGTGAGTGCGTAGACATTTGAACGAGCATATAATGCATCATATCTCGCCACCATGCTTACTCTCTCCTTTACAACACCACTCAACTAGAACACAGAGATACTATGACACCTTTCGGTATATAACTGTTCCCATACCAACATCTGCCGCTCACTCCACATCATTCTAAGTAAACACTGCTGGTTACACACCCCCCAGCCAGGCGTTCTCCTCAGGCCTAACGCAGCCACATCCGGTCTGGATAAATCCTGCCAGAACGAACACATACTCCTGATCTCTCGACCACCACACCTACTGCTAAGAAGCAGCTATTACACGGATCCCAAATTAGCTGCACACATACCCGGTGCTCACACGCAACTTTTGACTCTCTCTACCCTCTCTACTGATCTGAACTTCGGTTCCCAAGGGCGTTCAACCTACCAGCGCCTTCAGACCATACCAATGGTATATAAGGCGCTATATAAATGCAAAATAACAATAGAACTTTTCACAAATTGTATATACAGAAAAGACATATCATACAAAACTAGATAAAAACATAAAAAGAAGGGAAGAATACGAGAATACAAACTTGAGTAGAACAACATAAAAAGATCATTATCATAATTAAAAAAACATAATAGAAATATATATCTCCCAATAAGAATTATTATGCCACATAAGTATACAAAAGTAATTACATCACAAACTTATTCAATGGTCATATGTATCAGAAAGCAATTCAGGTCCACCCTCCAGGTCCAACATCTTTTTAAAATCCTCTTCAAATTTTCGTAGGCATTCATTTGCCACCTTCCAAATCTGGGTGATGGCAATAACCAACCTATTACTCCTCCCTGATAAGCACCTCAGCCAGAAAATGTCACTTTCAATATACATCTGATCATAATCAAATCTGGCAAAGTACTTGTCATAGATCGATCTCATCCCCTGACAGCAGGTGAGAAAGTGTCTGACTGTTTCCACTCTAGAATCATCAGCACATATTCTGCAGATCCTACTCTCAGCAGGTACATTAGTTCAAGCTCCCCGATCCCCCAATACATTAAGTCGATTGAGTCGAATAGCTAAGAATATTCTACGATTGGCCTGAGAGGGCATAAATTTCAAATAGCTTTGAGGCTCTTTTGAATATGAAAGGCATCTTTCATGCTTAGAGAACTCATAGTGGAGATCTGATCGTGGCTGTTAGTCCAATCATTTTCATATTTGGATTTGTATGAATCATACAGCACTATGAGCCGATTTTGCAGGGCCCATTAACAATTTCACGCGTATGTTGGATTGTATTCAATATGTATACTGCGCCCACCACCACCACCGTAGTGGTTTTACCGCACCTGGCCTCTTCCGAGAAGTGCTCTATTGTGACCTCATCAGAGTGTCGTTGGACGTTAATCCGGGAACATGAAGGAAGGGATGGCAGGGAGGTTTAGTAGGAAAAGGGGAGAAGCCAATAAATTAACCATTACATTGGGGTAGCAAAAAAAAATGGGCATAGGAGAATGTGGCTGTGGCAGCTGGGATGTGTGTTTACATGTTGGTGAATATGAGAGAACATTTCAGGGGTGGTGTGCTGTTTCTTGACAGTGATGGCCGTGTCCAGGCCAGGCATAGTGTTGAAAATGGTAGGCGTGTGGTTGTGTGAATGGCTTCAGCCCTCATAATCTGAATGTTTACACCAGTTTAGCGTTGTAGGAAACACTCCTTGTTAGCAATGGCAAAAACTGGAGTGTTAAAATGAAATACTTGGGGGGTCGGGTGGAGGAATGGGTCGAGGGGCTGGAGATATCTTTTAAGAGCTAGAACACTCTCGGAAGCCTTAATACTGGAATCCCAGCAGACCTAATTCTACGGTAGCTCAGCCTTTCCGCAATTGCGAGGTCATTTAAGAATTACTTTCTGGCATTGTCCACATTCTCAAATTTGAAGTCCTTTAAGCTCAACCCAAGCCTCAGATGAAGAGCTGTCTCAGGCTCGAAAGACGTGGCAGGCTTTCCTTTACACGCTCCAAATAAATCCTTTGGAAATCACTCTTCAATTTGTAGATCTTCTTGGCGCAGAGAGACTGGGATCCATTGGTGTTTGTCTTGGACTTTACAAGTGGTTTTGTATAGGCAGTACAACCACACCACCCATATACCTGCTGCCTTGTTGTACCTTGTCTCTATTTCTGATATACACAAGCGCTGTGAGTTTGAGACTTTTTCTGCCAACCGTTGCTTTTAGCCTTAATAATATGTAATCTGCTGGGACTGCACCCATCACTAGCTTGCTTCTCAAATGCTTCCTTGATTATTTGGCTACACTTCTGTGCTCCAACTATATGGCGCTTCATTTCTGACATGGACTAACCTCACTTGAAAGTGAGAGATCGGGTGGTTCCCCTAATATTCCCTGATTAGTCTGTTTGGACTGCGCCCCAGAGTGGCCGGCACCTAGACCTTTGCCAGGTGTTTGCCTCTTACATTGGCCATCAGTTAAAGTGACAGGATTCATTTGCGTTCAGATGGTGCCTGGCTACCACTCTTGGGTTATGCTTTATTGCGCTGTGCTTCAGGTGGATCTGTTGCTAGATTGTACCCAGGCTAAGCTGTGCTCCATCAAGGATGCTTCTAGCCTGTACTTCACAGAAGGCTCCTCCAGATCACTTGCTTCTATATTGTGCCCCAGATCCTGTGCACAGGCAGTCTGCCAGATTACCTTGCTCCAACCTGTGCTGTGCCCTAGATTACTAATGGGGAGCCTTGGCCTGATCGGATTTGTTTCCAGACAGCTTCCCCATAATAATTCGCCTCCAGACTGTGCCATGCTGAAATGTCCTTAGTCTGCCCTGATCCTCCTGCTTACTCTTACACAGACTCTAAAGACAGCTAAATCCCTTCAGAAAACTACAGAGCCAAACTTTAACTTCACCCACCCCTATGAGCTCAATCTTGGAGGAGCTTGCAAGGACAAAAGGGAACATCTGCAATACCACTGTGGATGAATCTCATTCAAGCTCGGGAACCCACTTGGTTTCTTGTAGGCTACCTTACTTGCTACTCGTAGCAGCCAGACGAGGAAGGGCACCCACTCGGAGAGCAGTCGCTCAATGAGGATGCACTCGGAAAGGGAAGGAAACTATCCCCTCCCAAGTGGGGACAAGAGACTTGAAAGTCCTAAATTCTGCCAGACATCACCCACCACCGTTCTCCGCACACCATCAGTGGACTTTGATGACCATCATAGACCACAGAGAACTCCAAGGAACCGCATATTCACCAAAGATCCTGTCGCACACATAGAAGAACATGACCCTCTCATCCAATGACGTACACGCTCCCTGAAAGACCATCACCAGGAAGACGGCCATGGCCCCAAGAAAAACCCACTAAGCTTGTGGGAATCTGTTACAGATTCCTGACATAATTCCTCCCACACGGAACGGGAGGAGCCCCAACAATGTGTGTCCATCAAACTTGCAGCCCACTGGGACAAAGGTCCTCCAAATCCAACCGTACCCCAACCCTGAACCTGAGCAACAGGCGACCAGCCTTTCCAAATTGAGCAAAGGGACATGCAGGACCAGCTGCATCCTTTTCAGTGCACCACTTGTATCACGGCATGCCATGGCCACCTGTGCCCTTGTTCTTGAGGTCAACACGGACCCCCTTTCATCTCCGATGCCTGGCTATCAGACTGTGAAATGGTGCTCCATGAAGACCCATTCGAGCCGGTTTCAACCTAGGCTTTGGCAGCTATGCTGGTGGAAGGGGTGGCGTCACCACCCTCCTATGCAAGGATCAACGTATCGCCACCCACATCAATCCCAGACTGAATCCATCCTGGTATACTACCACATCGGCTATGTGTCATAAATTACACACAGGTTTTACCTTGTAATCCCCCACCACTTACCTTGTATAGTTCCACACAATGAGCATTCGTTCTGCTGTGCAGAAGTCTACCAGCTAATCAGCCGCCTCTGTTGGTTAAAATAGATAACGTATACAGTCCTAAAAGGAACTCTGTGTGCTAATGTTGATGCAAAGAATTAAGCAGATTGTTAGTCAAAATGTAGAATTTTGACAATAAAAGGCATATTTAGTTCAGATAAGTATTATATAAACAATGGATTTGTCGTTAAAGATCCAAGGTATCCTTCATTCACAATTCCAACAGCCACAATTCTAGGAATGGCCACTACTTGTGTTGGAGATTGTCACACAAGGTGTGTGCTTCTTCAGGGCCTAGAGTCTTATTTCCATATTAAATCAGCAAACCTGAAGGTGTTGCACCTGAAGCACTTGTCGGGTATCGACCCACTGAGCAGGGTATTCACCGGAGGGAATCTTCTGCTATGTGAAACAGTGGCTAATCCACTCCCTTAGTCTTGGCGTGATCACCTTGCACTACTATTCAAAACGCTCCTTGCCTCCAGTCCATCTCTAAGGTGCACTAGGGTCTCACCAATGGTACGCAAAGCATGGAAAAGCATCAAGACGTATCCCAGCCTGCAAGCCCATCTGAGCCCTCCTCTGGCACGATCAAGTATACCACGCACTTCAATGCATACTATGGCTCTCGGCAAGCTGGCCTTGAAGAGGCCTTTCAAGCACCTGGAACGCTTCAACAACAAAAAAGCAACAGCTGGATGGAACAAGCTTGGTAATAAATCTACCACTGACTGACATGCCTTCAAGAACTAAATATATCTACAGGGCAGAGGTTGTGCTGGCTGAGAGCCCACTATTCTGATTGTAGTAGTTGTATGCCTTTATTCGGAAGACAAGCCACCATCTGATTGTGTAGCAAGCATACTCGTACTACTGTGACCGCATTGCACGAGCAAAGAGCCCATGATGGACGGAATGCATAATGAAATCCATGAGACTGGAAACCTTTCGGGCTCCAGTAGACCCCCTGCACCATCACGCCTGCTCTGCGATACCATAACTGCCCACTTGAAAGTTGGCCTTCATGCTTGAAAAGCTGTATGCAAAACACTTTCCCCTGAACAGGACAGTGTTCCAAGTGTCTTCCAGCAAGCAACACAACCCAGAGCCCATTCTTACTCATCGTGGATCCAGAATCTGCAACATTGCTCAGATCCAGCAACCTTCCTGTGTGCCTCTGTCCTCCTGACATCTACACAACTCACATCATGCAACAAGGAATGTCCTCCCGACATCCACACATCCAACACCATGCAACAAGGAATGTCCTCCCGACATCTACACATCTAGCACCATGCAACAAGGAATGTCCTCCCGACATCTACACATCTAGCACCATGCAACAAGGAACCTTCCAAATGGCCTGGGAAACCAATCTAGCCTTCAAATCTGCTTTAATTAAACCTCTTCTGAAAAATGCAACTGTGGACCCCAAAAACCTGCATCTACTGCTCAGTCAGTAGTGCTCCACATACAGGTAATTTCTGGACAATGGAATCTTCCAACAACTCCTACGTCATGACCAATAAACATCCCGGACCCTTAGACTTCAGGCCCAAGAGTGTAACAGAGCCTGCATTATCCATAATGGCTGACAAGCTACATATGAATAGGGAGGCAGACATAGCAAGCACCCTTCTCCTTCTAGACATACGCACTGTGTCACCACAAGAGACTTTTGAAAAGAATGGAGCAATCTGGACTGACCCCTAACGGCTCTGCATTGGACAATACCCTTCAAACAGGATGGAGACCATCCGCACACCTTCTTTCATACCTTCCCCAGGGAAGACCATTTTCAGGATACCCAGAGGGTCTAGCCTCTCACCTTCTCACTTCGTCTTCATGGCACTCCTCATGAAGGGCATCAGTGGTGCGAGACGTGCCTGCTACAACTACACAGATATTGAAACCGTCTACAAAGTTGCCTGGATACCATGGACACCAGACGGGTCTTGCCAGAAGCCGATCACCCTGTCATTAAGTTCATGGACAAACCATTGTTGGCCGTGGCGTTATCATGGACAGCCATGGTTTGTCCATGATTTTGACCACTGTTTACCATTGAAGGCCACTGATGGTAAATACCTCAGGGTCAGACCATAACCATGGTCTGTTGGTCTACATGGTCTCATGAACATATATGGGTTGTCCATGATCCTACAGGTTTGATAACCTTGGAAAAACCATACCTCGGCCCTGGCTATCCATGGCCTGTCTGTGGTTGTGCATGAATAGATCATGTCCATGGGACTATGGGCATAAATGTTTGTCCCTGATCCTGAAAAATGTGGATAACCTTGATCATTTGAATGGCTTGTCATGTTTGTTTATCCTTAGTTGAAAGTCCACTGTTAAAATGAGCAATCTGTGTTTCAAAATTAAAATAACTATGGATCTACAAAGTTGGTAATCCTAACCCCCCAATTCCAGAAGGTATTGCTGGTAAAAGAGTCCTCAATATGCCACTAGTTTGTTCATGGTACCAGAGTATTCCAGTTAGACAAACTACCACTGGGTAAGTAGGCACCATGAAAAGAACTTTTTTTGTGATGGATCAGATTTTCTTGTTGAATAACAAGTTACTGTGCAGTGCAGACGCACACGTTCAAAGGTCCCTACCAATATCAGTACAACTTTATGAATTGTATAGTGAAAACGTGTAAATAGTGTTACAGTCAAATAAACATCTATGTGCTCGATTAACTATTTCAGGCCTCTATGTTGAAATGAAAACCTAATGTGCGGAGAATGTGCAGTGTATTGTGGATATGCAAATATGCTCAGCCCTGGAGAACGAACATGCATTGCTCTCGCCTAGAGATGGAAGTCCGGGGTCTGCCTATTGCACACAAGTAATTAAATGTATTTAGATTAACTGGATTTGTTCAGGTTGCATGGTAGGGGTAATCCCTGGGATTGGTTTGAAATGTATTTGAAGGATGGGGTTTTGGAGTAGGGGCTTGTTTGAGGCGTTACTGAAAAACAGTAACTAGTATTTGTTTGTTTTTTTGGTTCACAGAAATGCACATTTTCCTTCGGAGGATTAGCAGTTCTTAAGACTTAATTATCCATGAAATACATAGACGCACTTCCATGGATCATGGTCAAACCATGGTCAAATTGCAGTCAACATGTCGAGGCGGACTATGAATGGCAATGGACTGTCTGCTTGAACAGGGATGCAATTAACCTGATTTTATGGGCAAAATACCATGTGCAGAAATCGGAGAAAGAACAGGAGTGACTGTCTATACATGGAAACCTGTTTATCCATGGTATCATTGACCGCCAAAGACCGTGTAATAGTAGGCTCCTGGACGGCAGACTAAAATCCAACCTTGTGCATTATGATCAACCCCACCAAGTCAACACGCACCACAACAGTTGCATGGCCAGAATGGATGAGACGGCCCGCAAATCGCCTTAGCTGTCAGAGTACCATGAGGTGTGCTATGCCATACAAGACTTCCCCTGACACAATCCTATGCAGTCGTTTTCCTTGTATAAAAACAGCACAATGCCAATGGCCTCTACATGGGCCTTAAGGAACAGTTAAGACACCTTCAGGCAATTTGCAAGACTAAGGCTAGACTTCTCCTACACCCACTGCTGCCAACCCTGCACTCTGTACATTAGCTGCCTGTTAAGTTCAGAACCCTCTCCCGTGGCCACCGAGCCGGCCAATGCAGGGCCCGCAAGACATGTGAACCCCCTTACTCTTCGTGCAGAGCCCGGCGCTAAAAGATCGACCAAAAATGGCCGAAGCTTCACTTTACAAGACCTTGTTAAAATACAGTGTCTTAGGTCATCAGCATTTTTGCATGCACTGATGACTGTGTTTTTGAAGGCACGGGACACTCCTTGCTGATAGTTAAAAGCCCCAGGTGAATTTTGAGGATTGGTGCCAGCCCCCTAACTAGGGACCAAGAAACAAGATATGTCCTTACCCAGACACTGTCAAGCAAGTAGGTGGTAGAGGCATCCACAACTGCCTTTGTGTACTTGTTTGCCCTCCTGATTGGTGGATATTCTCCCCAACCGCTGTGTTCTTACGCACCACATCCAGTGACCTGTGCACGTTATCCTATGTATAGCATTACAGTAGAAAAACTTAATAAAACCTTGCAGCGAAGTGAGTAACAATGAGGGGTCCCCCAGGTCACTGTACTGAATGGTGAGCAGTACAACTTTGTTCACATCCATGTGCTCTTGGACATGATCTAGAATTGCGAGCTGGAAGACCTATATGATGGGTTATTTGTAACGCGCCTGTGTTGCTCTGTGTGGTCTTGCTCCCAAGGCGAGCACGTTGCTCCTTAGCTATCCTCCCGAGACTGACCTATGTTCTGCTCACTCTCTTTGGGCAGTGTCCTGCATGTGTGAATGTATTTAGTATCAGAGCAGAGAGCCTACTGACAGTGTGCATGGTTTTGGGAGTTTATTCTTTGCTGTTTCTGCATGTTCCCTTCCCTTGTATCCACATTCAATCCCTGCTGACATGTTTGATCCTCTGCAGGTGCCGGACCGAAGACTGTCGACATCAGTGTCCCTTGGCCATACCGGTGGAAAAACCTGCTCCAGGAGGTAAGTAGGGGGGATGGTGCCACCATTTTTGTGTTATGAGGCGCTGTAATCGGGGATACCTGGGGTCTCACACTCTTTTCTTCGTTCTGCAGGTACACCACCCTACCTTCTCGGTCTAATCGGGTTCCTAAGTATCTGCCTTCTTCTGATGGGATTCCTAATCCTCTGGAAGTTTTGCCGCAAGACACCCCTCAGTCTATATAACACAGGTGAGTTTGAGTGTGAATTGGGCTGATAACTCCACCCAGGTGTAAGAATTTGGGGCGAGAGGAAAGAGGATGAGTTTGGGGTTCTCCATCAGGGATAAAGATATGTATTGTAGATTGGTCTTGTGTATCAAAACCTCTTGGCACTAATAAGAAAGTAAGACCACCACGAGGGTTCATAAGAAGAGAGCAGTGACAGATAGAGAAGATCGAAGAGGGAAGAGCTGAGGAAGGACAGACTTGAGAAAGAAGAGAGGGAGGGATTCAGAAGGAACTAGGGAGTACAAAAAGGTTGGGCAAGGGGATGGAAAAGTGGAGTAAGGAGGAGAAGAGAAAGGGACAAGGGAGATGATGGGGGGGGAACGTTGAAGAAAATTAGTTGTTGAAAATGGGAAACCGACTACAAAAGAGGAGAGAAGAGATGGAAATTGATGTGAGACAATGGGGAGGAGGAAAGAGCGCTGAGATGTCTGGAAAAGGGAGGTTGGAGTGTCTGAACATTCAGCAGGAAATGGGCCCCCTAACAGGTTTCCTTTTTTATTTCAGTGTCTCCGCCGCTGATTACTGGTGTCCCTACATCAGAGGTAAGGGAATGGTGTGGCAGGTTCAGGGGAAGAGAACGATTGTGGCTGGGCAGGGACGGGCTCATAAAATGTGAGGGACCGCTGTTATGTTGCCTTTTTCCTCTTCCTGGATGTTTAATCTGTGTTCATGGGCACCTCAATTCCTCTGCAAGTGATCTCTGCCTTTTGCCTCTCTTCCCCTGGTTGGTCTGTAGTTTCTGCATATGGACCATCTCTCAAACCGTGCTGGTAATCCGTCTATATGGCGTAGTTTCCCTCTCTGGGTGGGTGCTGCAATAGCCCCCCATTGCTGTACCCATTCTGCGAGCTCTGTGTGTTGCTTCCCTTCCTCATCGTTTGTCTGGAATCTGTTTATATCTGGTCTCCAATCCCTGACTATGACCTCACTCTGTCCATGGGCAGTTCTGTCTGCATTTTACCTCTCACCCTCTTCTCCCTCGATATATATGTCCCATCTCTCCTTCCGATCTTTAATCTCACATGGTACCTGCCCTGCACTTCTGAGCTGTAATCCTTCATGAGGACCTTCTGACTCACCCCCCTGTCAGTAATCAATAGATTTGGATTATGCCCCCCTCCACTTTGACCTTTCCTCGTCTGCATACTATTAAATGGCCACCATCCTGCTCCCCTCAGCCCTTAAAACTCCTTTTATGTTCCTACGCCCTCACACCATTTTATTTCTGTATACAGCGTCTTGTCCTCCTCTATGCTCTGTAATCTCTGTATATTACAGGACTTTCTATTACTGTTTTCCCCTGCTTCTTTTCTTATCTATGCATATTGCTTCTTGTGTATCATGCCCATTCCTCCTTGCCCTGCTTTCTGTGCATATGGACTCTTACATCTGCAATGTCCTCCTGTATGTGGCCTTTTTCAGCACTTCCTTTACTGTAATATTGGTATGCAGCATATCTTTACTATTTATGGTTGGTAATCTCTGTAGATACTTAGTCGCTATTGTCTGTATATGAACTCTATTTCCCCCCCCCTTTTTTTGGTTACACAGCTTGGAACATTCAATTACTGCACATTTCTTGCTCAACATTCCCATTTCACTATATATATATATATATATATATATATATATATATATATATATATATATATATACACACACACACACGGGGATAGGGCACATAATGAATTTAGGAGGGAGTAGGGGGGCTGCAGGGGGATCTCCCTCCCCGCATATATATATATGTGGTGAAAAGGGGGTACAAAAATTGGACATTTTCGGTTGTCGCAGTAACAAATGAATGGTAATCAAATTGGCATGGGTAGCATAGCTCAGTGGCAACGCGCTCGTCTTGGCAGCAAGACAACGCAGAGCAACACAGGTTCGAAACCCAGGTCCGTGCTTAGAAGCCTCTTCGTTATTAAGCGCGTTATAAAAAATAAATTCTAATTATAGATCCTGAAATCTTTGTACACCTCCACCGTTACCTACATGGATCCCTGCCCTGATCTTTATGAATATAGCCTCTCATTCTTGCCCCGGCCTAGTTTGCAGTCTGACAGTAGACGGCTTCTCTTCTCCTTTCTATTATATTTGTATAAGGCACTCTTCCATGTCTGTGATCCCTGTACATGCGTATTTTCGTCCTTTGCTGAATGCAGCCTGTGCATATTGTGTTCTTCCCTCTGCACTTTACGCACTTTGCATGCCGCTCTTTCATTGATAGCCCGTTATCTTTGCATATGTCCTATTGTCTCCCTTCATGGACTTGATGTATAGGGCCTCTGTTAATCTTTCCTTTCTGTAGCCTTTGTATATTTATCGCCCCCCACCCCTCAAGGTGGTAAACTGTTTTATTTGTTCCACTCCCCCCTTTCTTTAATGTCGGTGGTGTCTCTCTTTTTGTGACTATCCCACTCTTACATGTCTCAGTCTTTAATCTGCACGTTGTCACCCTTTTTCTTCCGTGGTCTAAACATTGACTGCTACAAGGTAGATCAGGAAATGTGTAAATGAGTCCAAATACAGTGCGGTGCAGATGCCAATACTTACGCTGAGCTAAGGCTTGGATTTAATAATACTTCTAACAAAAGTGTCAAGAAAAGTCTAGTCTGCATTCTTGAGGGCTGATTTGCAGCCCTTGGCAATCATTTTTTTTTATTTTTTTAAGCTGAGCTGAGTGTAGGTCAGTTGAAGGAAAGGACCTCTCTTTCCAGCAGTCTCAGCGTGGAACAGCTGATACAAGGACTAGAGTCCACCATCAGCTAGGGCATCCACTCCTCCTGGAAGGAAAGAGACTCAACTCCCTGCCTGATTAAACTGTGCTCTCTCATCAAGCATGAGAGGACCTGCCCAGACCAAGAGCTGACAGAGGCCGAACCCGTCTGCTTTTGTCAGCGAGATTCTCAAACTATGGGGACCTTCAAAAAATGCTCTTCCACCTGGATGCAATATTCGTTAAAGCATAGCCCCTAAGAAAAGCATAATGGCTTCAACTTAACATAATGATGCTTATTGTCTTGGGGTCATAACCAAACCCCATCTTTTTGTATTCTTTAATTCATCACAAAAATATATCCATAAAAAATCTCAATAGTATTCCCTAAAAACCATCTCCATGCCAGAAGTAATTTGTATGATTTTGAGAGAATCTGTTTGCGGCCGGTGCCCCTCTGCACATGTTGGGCGATCGGTGAGTTACACCCGGCATGCTTTATCGAGTTCATTGCTTTTCCAGGCATACCTTCAGTTGTATGCATTTCCACTTCTGGTTATGAGGTAGACCATATTCATTCTGTAGTGCGGTGAAAGGAATCCTTTTCCCTCCATCCCATTCCTGTTGTATCTCGGTTATCCCTACATCGATCCACTCTTTCCATCGGAAACATCTTCTTCTCAATCTTCAGCTTCCGGTTGAACCATAGGTGTGCCTCCAAATGGAGAGGAGGACCGACCTTCATTTGATTGTGCCTTCAACCAACCTTTAAGCATTGTCGCCACAACTGAGTGCCTAAGGAGTTCTTTCTTGTCGGATTATGGACATTGCATCGAATTTTGTACGACAAATGCATTTCCATCTAATTCTTTTGCATCGAAAAAATATGCATCAAATGCATTTTTTTAATCTTTTTTTATGGGGGGGTACCCCAACCCCCTGTTTTTAACCCTTTAAAACCCACCACAATAAAAATGAATCCTTTACCCCCCCAAAAACATGCATTCGATGCATATTTCTTCTATGCAAATGCATTCGATGGAAAGGTATTGGATGCAAAGTCCAGATACCTTTCTTGTCACCATATACTAATTCAGTTTGGCTCTTGGCTTTTACACTTGACATGTCCAGGGGCAGCCACTTTATACCTCACTTTTTCCCCGCCATGGCGACAGCCTCTTCTGAAATGCAATGTGTGAGGTAGTATAGCTCGACCTTTGTCAAGTTTAGTCCTCCCGATTGGTGATGCGCATACAGCGATGGGGCGGAAGTTTGCACAATCAGCAAGGTCTCTGCATGGTTTAGGAATGATTGAAATGAGGCCTCTATTGTACTCTTCCGGGAACTTGCCCACCCCTTCCGCCTCTCTGTATACTCTGGCAAGCAGTGAAACAATGCGTAGGGCTTTCAGCATGTAGAAATCAGATGGGAAGCAGTCATTCCCTGGTGACTTCCCTCTTGGCAGCTTGTGTTTTGCCAACCTGATCTCCTCTCCTGTTATTGTAGCATGAAGCTCCTGCCTCGCCTGCGCATCAAGCATTGGCATGGCTAGATCCTCTAAAAAGGTTTTCCTGTCTGGCTTGCTTTGTTTGTCTGTAGATTCATATCGCTATGAACAGAAGCCTTCAGATGCATTGGTGTTCTCTTCTGGGTCAGTTATGTTGGGGTAGTCTGCGGTGACTTTTAAGCTCTCCCTCCTTTACTTTTTTCTTCAAGTACTTAATTTTAAAAATCGGCACGGTTGCTCAATCTGAATGTTTGAGCACCACTATTGCACCCAGGCTGCACCTTCGAAAGTCTTTTTTTTCTGCATTTCTTTACAGGGGTGCGATTTCCTAGGGTTTCCCAACTAATTGATTGCATTTTATTGTTTGATTAAAAGTCTATTTTTATAGAACCTTGATTGGACATTTCTTTATTTTGGAACCGTTACATTTAAGTTGTTTGTGTTGCTACTGCTATCGGCTCTCACCTTTTCTGAAGATCTAGCCTGCTCCACCACACAAGGTGAAGGAGGTATACCTTTCAGGTTTGCCTTGGGATCATGTCTGGTTAAGTAGCAGTGTGGGGCTGAGTAGGCGATTTAACCAACACTCCTCTCTGTACTCCTGCAGAGGACTGGTCGTTTGATCACACCCGGTCTATAATGTTGACTCCTCCCATCCATGATCTCTAATCTCTGTGTGGGCCCACTTTGCTCCTGCCGGGTCGCTATTATTTGACTACGTTTTCTCCTAGTTTTCTGCGCTCTCACTATGTTGTATCCTCTTCTTTGTTTCCTCCCCACAGATGGAGAATGGAGTGAGCAAGCCGTTGTATCTCCCTTGTCATCCAGTTATCTGCACAGAAACAGAGGTTCCACTCTGCGCAGCCCCTCCATGTCCCCCCAACCTGATGGCCCAATTACCTGACTGTGTCAGTGATGCTGGCAGAACACAGCTCCCTGAAGGTGAGACGCCCACAAGCTGTGTGTGTGCTCCTTGTCAGTCTATCTCAGGAATCCTAGAATGCAACTGCGCGCCGTAAGTGTGTGTGTGTGTTTGTGTGCGCGCACACACACCTGATGCATGCCTGCATATGCAAGTGTGTGCTGAAGTATGTGTTATGGCACATGAGGTACATAACCGTGTGTGCAAGGTATTTGGGTACATGTGAGAGTGAAGTAAGTGTGTATGCATTGGGTTATGCAGGAATTCAGGCCGATCTACCCATGTCATGCTGGTGGGAATGTTCCAGAGGTGGCAAGATTTGCAGGTTTGAACCTCGGGTGTGAAGAGTTAGGGATTCATGCTTCCGAGGAAGGTTGCTATGTTAGTGCATTGTGTGGCTTGTGTGTGTGTGTGTGTAAACCTAAGGTTTGCAGATATGAAATGTACTGAGGTATGTACCTATTGCGGCATGACTGACATGCACCTTAAAAGTGTATATAATGCATTCTATGTCCATTTGTCCTCCCTGTTGGGGGTCGCCTGCCAGGTCCATCTGGCAGGCGCCCCTGGGGTGCTGCTTCCTCACAGCACCCAAACAGGCCCAGCGCCTGTGGGAGTTTGGGGCCTGCCATGTCCATCCGGCAGGCCCCGCGGCACTATGGGACACCAGCGCCATCGGGGTGGGGGCACAGCCTGCCAGGGTCCTGACCATGCGGACCTCGGCCACCGTCCTGGCCCGAGAGTCCCATGGCAACAGGGCCTGCAGGCCTGTGCCTCCCACAGGTAGGCCTGCGGCCTA
Source organism: Ambystoma mexicanum (assembly GCF_040938575.1). NCBI lineage: Eukaryota > Metazoa > Chordata > Amphibia > Caudata > Ambystomatidae > Ambystoma > Ambystoma mexicanum. The sequence goes on from NC_090925.1 coordinate 222,335,513, forward strand.
CATCAATCAAGAAGACACGGACTCAGACCAACCTTCCACGGAGTCTGCAGCCGTTCTCCCTCACGTGCCTGCAGGGGCTCCTTTTATTAGCTTGGGCCATGACACAGTCATGGCCCATCTTAAAGGGGCCATACACGTGAGGAAAACACATCCCCTTAAAGGGGCAACGCACACACAGGAGGGTCCCACCTAACACTCCTCCTTTTTCATAACGAACAAAAACAAACAACTGTTGAAACACACAGGCATCCCACCTGTTGTAAAACAATGACATTCTTGTCGGTTTAGAACTTGTGGGGTAGACAAATAATAAGATATTCCACCACCACATACTTTGCTTACTCAAACAATTAAAAACCTAACGCCTACTAATTACAGACTTAACATATATTGTCCCATTTCTAAACACACTCAGCAGGTGACAGTCATGGCAGGTGGGCTGCCAGAGGACCACCGGCCTTTCCGCCACAGTTTGCAAAACCCTTTATTAACCTGGGGCTCTGAACGGTAACATAGAGACAAACGCCGTGGTTGGCGGCTGGTATTACATGCACACCTCGCAACTGTGGGATCACAGCCTCACCTTATTATTCTTTACTGAGACCACTTAAAGCATGTAGTTACTATGCAGGTCAACAGCATCACAACACAAGATTACTGAGTCCTCTTTAAACAATCGCGAGGCAGCAGGAGACCAGTCCATTTCCCAGCAGTGTCCGTTCAGGAGTCACTTCCCGAGTTCAGGTCCATTGATGGTATAGTTCACGGCCGGCAAAGCCGCACCTAGCGGGTACCAGGGGCCACATCGGCATAGTCACTTGACGTTCAGAGCAGAGTAGCGAGACGCCGGTCACAGGGCATCCAGGCTGCTCATGTGCTGTTGACAGATTACTGTGGTGTTGATCGAGTGCGGAGTGACATGGCAGCACTCACCCCTTTTTGTTGGCGATGCTCCCCTGATCTGGCACATCTCTTTCCTCCAAGGGGCACAGCAGGGCGCACAAGCACTCATGATGAGCTGCAACCCATTTCTCGACTGATGCACTGAGTCTTGGTTTTCGGGCCCAGAGCTGCCTGGTCAATTGGTCACACCCAAGGTGTCGATTGCACTCAGGGATCCGGCCGGTATCTTCACCAAACCCCATTGAGCTTGCCCCTTCGATGGCATCGCACGCAGAGTGTCATTAGCAGCAGGCAGCCAGGGTGTTCCCAGTAGCGGACAGTCCGGGCCACTAATATGTCGAGCAGAATCGCTTGTGTTCGATGGCGCTGATCCGGGAGATGATCACTCCTCTGCTGATTGACCCTCCTTTCCACTCACTGTAGCGTTGTGCCAGGTCTTGTCTGGCAGCCACCTCTGGTTTGAAATTGCGCATCGCGCTTCTTCCCCGGTCCTGGAGGGTCTTTTCCTCTTCCTGCCCTGCCAGTGCCACATCCCCCGCTGGACCACACTGGCACCGAATGTGGGCAAGGATACCCGGTTTTACGGAGGGCCCGGTAGTACAGAATGTCTCCTGTCCCATGTAGCACCTCCTGGAGGGCACTGTTAGTCCGGTGTACAGTGCACCGATCACTCCAACGTCCTGGCCTGACACCTCAATGAACATGAGAGTGGAGGCCCTCCGGTAGAGGCATTGCGGCTCTGTGGGCACCGGTGCCGCAGCTCTATTATGTGTCCCATGTGCTCAGAGCGGGCCGCGCCGTGGGACTAGCTGCTGGGGCACCTCTGCCCCAGAGCCGCTACCTCGATTGCCACCCGGCATCTTGGGACCTCGCGGGGCTCTTGATTCTTACTGCCCTTGCCCGACGCAAGATCTTCCTTGGGGTACTTTGGGCAGCACGGCCCTCCCCAGGCACCACCTCAAGTCTGGGCCCTGCAGGGCAGGGATGTCGCATTTGCCCATCTTTGTTTGTGTGCTCTGGCCCTCATGATGGTCACCGACTGTGGCCAAGATCCCACTGGTGGTCGCCCAGGATCATGCCATGCACCCACAGGTGCCTCTTCATGCTGGAGCACGCCTTTTCCTTCACCGCCGGGCCCGAGATCATGCTGGGGGTCCGGCAGGTGTTCAGTCTGCCCATCCCTGAGCACTGCGGCCCCGCCCCAGAACCAAGCACCCTCCAGATGCGCCCACCGCCGGGCCCGAAGTCAGGCAGGGGCTCTCCCCAATGCCGCTCTGAAGTGGGGCACCGTGCCATTCGTTCATCACCACATGGCCCGGGCAGCTGGAACTGCGTCCGCTCCGGCAGGGCCTAGCATTCTAGTTCTCTCGTCACCGCCACGTGCCCCGGGCCTTGCTTCAGTGGTGCTCGCTCCAGCAGGGGGCATACCTTCTTCCTCCCCTTTCTGATCTTCCTCGACGCCGCCACACACACCGCCCGCGGCCCGGGATCACTACGGGGGCTCCGATTGCGGATGATACTTGAGTGCGGCGGACACTGTTAGGGTGTGGGTTGGATCCTCTCCCCAGGTGGAGAGTTCTTTATTAGTTCGTGGCATTGCCACCAGCACCTCCTTCCGTGGGGACAGCAGGCGCCCCGGTTCTTCGTGGGGGCTGCTGGCGGCATCGGCTGTCTGACACCTTCCTTAGGGCAGCGGGCGCCCCAGCTCTTCTTGGGGGGCGCGGCCTCTCACATCGCGGCAGATGCCGCCCATTAGGTCTCGATTGGGGGCGGGGGGGGCCAGCACCCTCATGGCCGCGGCGGCTCATTTGTCCCTTTTTTGGGGCACAGCCCCCCCACCCACGACAAGGTGTAGGCATGCTCCGCCGCCCCCGTCCGCACGAGCACCCTCCTCAGAGGGCCGCGGCCAGGGCGGAGACATGCAGGGCATATCCCCTCCCTGCGGCGATGGTGTGCCGCTCATTCTCCTTGCGGCTGCGACCGTGGATGCACCATTCCTTCCTCTGGTGCATCCGGGGCCACACCCGCAGCGCCAGCACAGCGTGCCACGTGGGTGGGGGAGGGGCAGGCAGCTCACCTCACCACCGCGGCCCCAGTGGGGGAGGCGGGGATAGACATCCTCGCCGCCGGACAGCCGGCGGTCATTCTTCACCCGCGGGAAAAAGGTGGGCAGCCACCTTCACTCCGCCCGACATTTCCTCCTGCTTCGGTTCCCGGAGCACCACTCATTCCTCGTGGGCCCTGATGTTGGGGTTTCCGCCTCGCGGCGGGGCGGGACTCCGTCTCCCCCGAACGCGGCAAAAGGCCGCTTGTATTTGCATCTTCGTGCGGCCGACGCCGCGGACCAAGCCTCCCCCACATGGTTGGGGAAGGCAGCTCCATCTGCGACTCCTTTGCGGGCCCTGCTGGGAATAGGCCCGCACCCAAATTATCCGGCGATGTCCGCCGCTCCTCCCCGGCACACGGGTGGGGGGGCCTCAGTGCCTCCTCCTTGCTTCTTTGCGGTGAACACCGCAGGGAGTGCGTCCCACCGCCGGGGCAGCCCGGGCTCACATCGCCCACGCAGCGGCAGTGAGGCGCAGGCCCCGCTGGACCCGCGGTGGGGTCGAATGTTCCTCTTCCCCCCCCAAACCACTCACTGGCAGCGGGGGGGGGCCACGTGGACACGTCCTCGTCGCCATTGTTGGGGGTCGCCTGCCAGGTCCATCTGGCAGGCGCCCCTGGGGTGCTGCTTCCTCACAGCACCCAAACAGGCCCAGCGCCTGTGGGAGTTTGGGGCCTGCCATGTCCATTAGGCAGGCCCCGCGGCACTATGGGACACAAGCGCCATCGGGGTGGGGGCACAGCCTGCCAGGGTCCTGACCATGCGGACCTCGGCCACCGTCCTGGCCCGAGAGTCCCATGGCAACAGGGCCTGCAGGCCTGTGCCTCCCACAGGTAGGCCTGCGGCCTACATCAATCAAGAAGACAAGGACTCAGACCAACCTTCCACGGAGTCTGCAGCCGTTCTCCCTCACGTGCCTGCAGGGGCTCCTTTTATTAGCTTGGGCCATGACACAGTCATGGCCCATCTTAAAGGGGCCATACACGTGAGGAAAACACATCCCCTTAAAGGGGCAACGCACACACAGGAGGGTCCCACCTAACACTCCCTCTCGCGTTGAAAAAAGGCAGCCTTTTTTGGAGCCTCGGTGTGGCCGCAAACAGGCCACAAATAGGTATACAACCCTTTCATCAGGAGTTCACCTCAAAAACCCCTCATACTATGTGCCCGCTGCACCTTGTTCTCTTCGTCTGAACTGCCATCTAAAGTACCATAGAACAATATCAATATTCTTTTTATGGGCATGCTGTTTCACTTGTATGTGGCATATTTAACGTGTGTTGAAATCGGTTCATAAAGTCTGGCAAATGCAGAAGTCTACCGACTATTTATCACTCATTCCATACCGGTAACTCCAAGTATACATGAAATAGCTGTGTGTAAGCAAACCATGAAAACCCCCCTCTATTGCATGGAGCCTTCACACAGACTGGGTGAGCAACCCCCTTCTGAATATGCACCTCCATCTTGAAAGCTCCAGGAAGAAGCCATGGGACCTACCTGCAACCAATAATGCCTCCCAAACCAATCTCATCGGCTTCTTTTTGGTGGACGAGTCGATATCACCAAATCACCCATCGATATTACGTATGCTCGGAGGTTCTGGAACCCTAGGTAACAAATACAAATCACTTTCACTTTCTCGTCGGTTCTATTACACTGTCGTAGCTGCGGCTTAAAGGACGAGCCCACAATGTGTGTTTTGGAGAAGGTTTTTTAGATTTTGGAGAAAAATTGTGATCTTTCTTGGCAGTACATTATATTTGTAAACCTTTTTGGTTTTTCTTTGCCCATTTTAGTCTGTATTTGTTAGGCTCCTTTGTCATATATTTCCTTTTCACTCTTTCTCTGTTTCCGAAAAGTTTTGCTTGTTTTCACCTTTTTCACAGTAGATTGGAGACTTCCCCAACCTAAGTTTCTCTCCTGGGTAAAAGGGCTCAATACAAATATATCGAACAAGTTCCCAAAGGAAAAGGCTATATAGAACAACACTCTCATTAAACATTTTAAACATGTGTGAATGCAGAAAAGAAAAACAAAGACCCAATAACAAAAAGGTACAGACAAAATCTAATCTAAATATATTTCATTCATGTTCAAAAAGGCCTTCCATTGCGCACTTGGTTATATATTCAAGCATATCAATGAGAGACACTTCAAATGTATGTTTTAATAAACAACATGCCAGTCATCAAGAAACTGACCTTGATCGTTTAATCATAAGCTACGATAAGCCTCTGACAAAATGTCACACTTTATTTCAAAATTCGGTGGACCAATGGGTCCCATCATCTCAATTAAACAATGAGTATTTTATATATATATATATATTTGTAAGGCTTGTGGATCTGCTTGGAATTGCATGCTATGCATAGGCAGACATCTATTAAAAATCGCAGAGTATTGCATGACTTGTTTTCGAAATTCGAAAAGGAACGTTGAGTAGGCGTGCTTGTAATACTATCCCTTGTGACGTGTACTGTACCCATGATCCTTCACACGTCGAGGTCCCTCAGATTGTTTTGTTTCTGACATGGGGGATCATGAAGTGTTTGTGCGAGTACAAGAAAGTCCAAGTGGAAAACATAAAGGTGGCATACATCAATGTACCTTCAACTTTAGGAGGGGGGGGGACGAAGGGTCGGCGCATGTAAATCTCTAAGCCGCTACAAGCATCAGAAATACTAGTACCGTAAATAATGTATGCCTTCTGAGGCTTGTGGATATGCTTAGAATCCCTTCTAATGCATAGCAAGCAGTACCCGGAGAAGGAGGTGGGTTGTGTGAAGGCACAGCTGCAAATAGATGTTTTAATACCGCTTGAACCACCTGTGAATCTTCTTTAGAGTATTTCTAAGCAGCAGTGTTGCCTAAATATGTGAATAGAATTGCAAGAAGCAGCTTTGCAAATTGCATCTAGAGGAATATTTGCAGTGAAGGCTGGAGTAGCCCCTGTGCCTCGAGTAGAGTGGGCTGTTGGTGTGAAAGGTAAGGATTTCTTTGATAGTGAGTAGCAAAGTTGGATGCACTTGACTAGCCATCTTGAGATAGTGGTCTTCTCTACCAGCTGCTATGGAAACAGAGTTGATATGTCTTCTGTAGTGGTTTAGACTTGTTTAGGTAGCACATGACATGTACAGTACCCATGGTGCTTCAGCCGTTGAGCTCCCTCAATGTTTTTTCCACTATCATAGTTGGTCACTATTTGCGGAGTTTCCTGGCTAAAGCCATTTATTATAAAATGTTGTAAAATTATTTAAGCCGTTCGTGCCCCTGAGTGCGTATCATTTCAAGGACCGTTCTTCAGTGGCTTTCGACAGACGGCTCCAGTTCCGAACCTCCGACTGCAGATGATCGCCTGTCGACGACCGTTGTCCTGTCGCTGGCCTCATCCTGTTACAGTAGGGAGAATGGGGGGGTGGTCATTTACTCTTGCACACACAGAATGTCTTTTACTCTTGTTCCACTTTCCATATATTGTCGTTCTGCCTTTTACATTAATAATGGAAAACACTCCATTTAAGTTTTGCGCATCCTGCAACCGTAAAGATCCCTGGAATGACGCACACTGTTAATCATTGCCTCCCTAGACATCACACAAAGAAACGCTGCAAGTCGTGTAAACTCTTTAAACACAAAACATTAAAGGACCGGCATACAAAGGTTGGGCGGCCCATGCAATGCAGGCTGAGGCATCCATTGATGTAGCAGGCTCTGAAGAGTCCAAAGATGCACATGGTGTCGCCCAGGATGATATGGGTTCATCGGAACCCCAAGTCCCAGTCCAGTCCTCCGATAAGCAAGCCAGCGGTCATGTGATGGAGACCACACTCTGCGACAAAGGCACACATGCCCAACACACTGTGTTGATGACATTTTAGGGGACAAAAAGTTAGTCACACAGTTCATACCCTTACCTCAATCAATACTAAGACAGATTCAACCATATATCCTTACCCAGTCATTAACCAGAGCAGTTAATCCTAGAATATAATTATTTTTAAGGCTGCTCCTACAGATCCCCTCTATATTTGGGGACAACTCAAACCAGATTCTTTGGTTGTAACAACCACAAGGAAGAGGGCAGGTACCACGCTAGCATCTGCAGAGTCACCCCCTGAAAAAGAAAGTAAGAAACCTTACACTTTAGGCAGAAATATAGTTCGGTCAGTAGCATACCAGACACGCATTACAAATACTACGTTATTAGCAAGTTATAACTGCCACCTATGGGACACTGTACAACAACTACTAGATGCAATCCCTGAGCCCTTAAAATCACAGATTTTATAATCAGTATCTGATGACAAGCAAGTAGTCAACTGCATTCTTAAGAACAACTTTGATGCAGCAGACAATGCAGGTTGCGTACTGCAGAGGGTACACTTTTAAAACATCACTCCTGGCATCGCCATCAGTTTTCAATCTAGAAATGCAAGCTACCTTGTTAAATATGCACATTGAGCCCAATATTATTTTCAGAAAAGCTGTTGGTGATGCACTCAATGGTACAAAGGAAGAAAATGAGACCCTAAAGTCTTTAGGCCAAAAACAAACGCACCTTATATACAACTACGGGTGGTGGGGTGTTTAATGCACTCCGCTCCTTTCGTGGGCAGGGATTTCCACGCACACAGAGTTACAATCTGGGACAATTCGCTGTTTGGGTCAACCCTCAGAACCAACCCGCCCCTTACCAGTCAAACTTTCAAAGGGGCTATAGAAGGGCTTGAGGTGGAGCCACCACTGCTAGAGGCGCTCCGCCTCCAAGTAATGACATTCCAGTCCATGTTCCCTCTAATGCCTCTCCAGTAGAAGGTCACATTTGTCAATTCACCCATGCATAGGAGGGAATCGCACCCGATCAGTGGGTGTGATCTACAGTGGCAGGGAGTTACTCAGTCGAGTTTCTAGAGAAACCCCAACATCATCCACCAAGACACCGGAAGATGTCTCCACAGCATCAAAAAATACTACAAGAGGAAATCCAGTCTCTTTCAAAAATGCACTATAGAGCTGGATCCAGCTCACCAGGTAAACAAGCGTATCTATTCAGTGTACTTCCTAGTGCCAAAGAAAGACTTAACAATGCGCCCTATTTTAGACCTGCGTTCAGCCAACACATATGCAAAACCACAAAAGTTTCAAATGACAACACTGCAAGAAAAAATTCCCCTCTAAAACAGGGGGATTACATGGTAACATTGGAAATGAAAGATGCATACTTTAATATCTCAATGCTGTCAGTGCACTGGTTCCAGCTAGGGAATACCCACTATCAGTTCAAGGTGCTCCCCTTTGGCTTTTCATCAGTGCCAAGGGTGTTCACCAAGGTACTAGCAGTGGTAGCGCACACCTGCATAGGCAATCCATACCAGTGTACCCTCATCTGGACGACTGGCTCACAACAGGAGAAACACTACAAATGTGTCAAAGGAACACTCTAGCAACAATCAATCTACTGTTCCAGTTGGGGTTCTCGCTCAACGAGAAAGTCAAGTCTCATCCCCAGTCAAGTAAATCAATTCCTGGATGCAATTATGAAAACACAAGAAGGCTTAGTAGTTCTCTGAAACAGAGTCCAAAATATGCTGTTTCAGGTACGTCATTAAGTGGCTGGTCAACAAATGATGATGCGCAGAGCAAAGCGCCTGCTCGGGATCACTGCCTTGCTCAACTCTAAGTCTGTCCAGGTTAGACCAGAAGAACCTTCACACAACCCACCTCCTTCTCCAGATATGCTCGATAATCTATACAGAGCATGCGATCTAAGCAGATCCACAAGCCTCAGAAGGCATTACAATACTATAATCGTATTTCTGATGCATTTATTTATTGAGTATTTATAATCTGCCTACACACAATGTGTTTCAAGGCTTGTATCTGCTTAGATTCACATGCACGACCCTTCCTCCCCTCCTGGAGCTGTAGGTTCATAAATGTCTTTCCCCTTGATCTTTTCTACTTCGACTCACTTGATCTTGTACTCACACAAACACTTAATGCTCCTTCATGTCAGAAACAAAACAATCTGAGGGACCTCGACGCGTGAAGGACCATGGGTACAGTACACGTCACACAAAGGATAGTATTACAAATGCACCCAGTCGACAACGTCCGTTTTCGCATTTCAAAAAACATGTCGTGCAATACTCTGACTACCACTAGATATCGGCCTATGCATAGCATGTGAATCTAAGCGGATACAAGCATAAGAAATACGATTCGGTTAACTAATGTATACCATATACTCTTTACTCTTTAACGCAGAGAGTCCCCCTCCCGTATGAGTTGCTAATACATATGGCTGTTTTTCCTACTAGGCTTTTTGTGACTTGTTCATCTTATCCCTTGCCTGAAACCCCGCTAAAGGAAAATAAATTTAAAAAATGTATCCTTTTTGTATTTGCACTTTTGTGCAAATTAAATAATCTTTCCTGTTTTTAGTCTGCTTCCTTTTTTTGGGTGAATCAGTTTGCCCTAGCCAGTCACTTCTTGTTGTTGTTAGTCCTTCACAAGAAGAGAATTGAAATCATGAAGTAGATAAGTGATTTGCAGGATAAAGAGTAGTTTGCGTTCTCATGGAACAAGGATCTTGATTGCCAGGTGGAGGTCTCTGGGGAAAATGGTGTGCCTCCTATGGTTGGGAGTGCAGTAGATGACACACCCCCAGAGCAGGTGATGACCGAGGTGGAAGAGGCATACAGGGATTTCCCAGAAAGGGGAGACTGGTGACAGGGTGTGGATGGTTGGAAGAGAAAACTGATGGATAGGTGGATGAGGCAGGGCTGGGTTAAAAATCCTTATGGTTTGGATTGTGACTGGGAAGGACTAGCAGGCAGTACTTGATTTCGATGCAAGGGGTTCAACATTAATGTTGTGGATCCACTAAATGTGTCGCATTGTTGCCAAAATGCCTCATTCCAATCTGTAGGTGCTTATCAAGGTCTGTTTCTTTGCATTCTCTGACTTGTAGTCCCAGTGTTTTAATCGGAAAAGTGGAACTACGAGTTACAGAATTGAAAGAGAAAAAACAGGACTGTATAAGCACTTACAGATTGGATTGGGTCATGTTGGAAACAATTTTGTCCCTGCATATGGCGATAACACATTTTGAAGTTGTCATTCAGGATAGTGGACCTATCATGCCCACCTCACCATTGCTCTGAGAGCGCTATAGGTAGCTTGAAGGGAAAACATAGAGGCTTACCATTCAGTTTTGGGAATGGCAGCGAGGACACACCTGCTCATCTATGATGCGGAACACCCTGGCAATGGGTAGCCCTCATTCCCCTGGCCTCTCAGCCTGCCGAGCTAACTTTGTACTGGGCTTGTGGCACCGCCCACCAGTAGGACCTTGTTCCTACAGCCAGCACCACCTCTGCCTGCATAGCTTGTTGTTGGTAACCATTTGTGTGCCGCTATTTGGGCAGGCATGAAGGAACTTCTGGCATGCACTGTCTGTATTGCTAGATGACAATCCGTAAGGGGGAGCTGAGAGATGTCAGTGATGTATGCAAGGGAAGGGGCATATGTTTCGGCACTCCCCTCCACTCCCCTCTTAAACATGACTGAATAGGCATTTAGCAAAAGGGGAGGTGGAGTAACTGCACACAGCCAGAAGAATGGTCCTCAAATATTGTGGAAGTGGCTCACAAGTGTGTGAGTGGGTCACAGTGAGTTGCAGAAGCCACTTAGTGGTTCTACAGTCTGCAAAGATGAAAAAGGAGTGAAGAATGTTTCATTCATTTGAGTTAAAGGCACTAATCCAGAACAGAATGACATTAATGAACCAAATGTTGGTCTATGAGGTTGTGAAATGCTGAGCTGTTTCTGGGGCACTTCAATCACATTTTCAGATAGCAGCTATCCAATGAGTGTGGCCCCAGGTTTTGGGTTCTCATAACTAGCACGGAATGGATTCAGCCAATCTGGCTCCTCTTCTCCGCTCTTCTTTCACAATGACAGTTGCAAAGAATTGCCAGGTGCACTATTTCTTTTGTGCATTTGTGTGGTTGTGAAATAGTGGAAGCAGGACTCAAGAACATAACAGTAGCTCAAACACTAATTGTAACCATTTCAAGTCAGGCATTCCAACTGCGGATGGTCACTAGAGCTATGACTCAAAAGCAGCAAACCTTCATCGGGTGATCGTACCGACACAGGTGGCATGGTGTCTGGCTCTGTTGGTCAGAGGGGTGCAGCAGAGGTTGTCCAGGTTCGTTCCAGTCCTATGCATACTGTTGCACCATATGGCACTGCAACGATGTGACAACCAACTTGGTCCCAGCCTTTCTTTTGTTATTGTTTTGTTGCACAGTGGGCAGGTGATGAGATTATCTTCTTTCTCCAGCATGGGGTCTGGCATGGATTCACATGCTCATGAATATTCCCCGTCGTCAGGCTGGGAATCCTCGGTAAAGAAAAAATCAGTATCAGTTTCGTTTCTGATCTGTCTTTCCTAGTAGTAACCAATCACTGATCTCTGCGTCATACTGACCACAGCCAATGACTGCCCTCTACCTAAGCCCCGCCTCTGGCAGCCATCTTCAGATTTTTACCGCACGTTCAAGTGTTGGGAGTCCTCGTGCTTAGCTCTCGAGCTTTTACTGCGTGTTTCGTGCTTTTTCAGGTGAACTTTCACATTTTTTCGGTTAATCGAGCCTCAAGCTCCACCGTTTCTACTCCCGTTAACGGCTACCCGTTGCAGGATTTTTCTACGCCCCTCAAGGGTGAAGATTTCGTCGAATCAACTTCTTGGAGGATTCCAGAAGATTCGCGGCCTACTTCGAGATGGCCAAGGATACGAGTTCGTCACCCGGACCCAAGCTGTTTCGCAGCTGCCCTGGATGCGGGCTGCAGAATGTGTTTAAGGAAGACGAACATTTGCGATGCCTCTACTTGTCATGATCTCTGCTTCCAAAAGGTCAGGGTTTTCCCAACTCCCTTGGAAGCAGATCCATAACCCAGGTTCCGAGTGCCAACCAGTCCCAATTGGGACCTTTTGGACCCAGTCCTGGCGCCAGTGGCACCAGGCTCATAAATATGCCCAGTCCCAGCGCTGGAAGCGCCGGGCTCATAATGCTTGGGTGGACTTACCTGCAGCAGACCATGCTGCTTACTTGCCTGCCAGTTGAGCCTCTGATCCTCTTCTGTTTGGAACTACTTTTCCTGTTGGGTGGGGCAGGAGCCACTCCCTAGATTCAGAACACTGGAACTCTTCTGGAAAGCAGGAACTCTTTTCTTACCTAGGCGTGGCTGTGGAAGGAGACACCTAAGCACTACAGGAGGCTATTTAAACCACACCCGATGGATGAATCTTGCTTTGCGTTATTCTGCATCCTCTGCAGCAGAACGCTCATCGTGTCTTCTGCATCTGATCCTGGGCCTAAGGAAAAAGGCTTACCATCCTGAATCCAGTCTTCAGCAACACCTATAAAGACCAGAAAGAACAGGTTAGCATTACGGTCTTCAGTGACAGTTCTTCACTTACCTGGTCCATCGGCTGTCACCAACGCCTCGCGCTGCATTCCGGCATCTGAAAGACAAAGGCTTACCTACTCTTCGTGCGCTCCGGAGGTCTTCACACTGCATCCGGCATCTAAAAGACAAAAGCTTACCAACTCTTCGCACGCTCCGGAGGCCTTCGGCGCTGCATCCCGCATCTGAAAGACAAAACAAGGTGCGTTTAAAGACATTGGGGAACTTTAATACTCACGTGCCATTACTCCTTTCCACATCTAACCCAGTGGGTATTCCGGCACCCTGCAGCCGCTCCGAACTTGTACCTGCAAAATAAAAAGACAGAGCGCATCGTGAAGCAGGCAACAAGCGCTTACTTACGTGCTTCCAGGCGCTTCTATTCATCACACGGGCTCCATCTTCAACTCACTTCAGCCCGTCATCCGCCATCGCCGGAACCCTGCAAAACAAGAAACATCATTACTAAAGACTTTAAAGACATTAGAATTACTCAAAACTTACCGTTCGTGCAGTAAACGACGGACAGCAGTCCTCTGAAGTCAAGAGGCCTGCTCCCCTTATCCAGTGAAGAAACTGGTTACAGCACCCTGCCCCGAGGCAGATGGAGAGCACGGCGTTCACTTACCTAAGGTGAGAGCGTTAACCTTTGGGGTTCTACAGGAGAAGAGAAAGGGAAGAAGAGAGAGACATTCAATAACCCAGTTCCTTAATCCCATATTTTCTATCTGCAGACATCTTACCCTTCAAGTCAGACCTACAGTGCACAGAGTTCCAGCCCAAAGAGCCAGCCGTGTGTTACACATCACCTTTGAAGATCCGGTATACGCCCAGTCAAGACCGGCGCCTCTACGGGAATCAGGTGAGCGTTACAGAACGCAAAGCCTACCACAAAACTCCCGTCCAGGCGCTATGGAAACCTCGGATACCGACCAGCTAGCCCAGTTACTAGGGGAACTAAGGGCAGAAGTGCATGCAGCCCGTCGGGAAACGAACGCTCTAAGAAGGGAACTGATTATTTCCAAGGAGCGAACAGATGATCTCGCTAGACAATTGCTACAGTCACAAGCCGGACAGACCCCGTTACCCGCATCTGGGGGAAATCTTCCTTCTACATCCTCTATGAATCCAGTGCAGATCAACCTACCTGGGAATCTACCTCTGGCTCCGCCCGAACGATTTTCTGGTGACCCAAAGAGGTTTGCAGTATTTATCAATCAGTGCCGGTTGCATTTCTTATGCCGGCCAGCAGCCTTTCCAACTGATCAAGCTAAAGTAGCTTTCGTGCTTTCGTACCTTAGTGGCAATGCGGCAGACTGGTCGATCCCTCTAGTAAATCAAGATGATCCGGTCCTCCATGATTTTCAAGCTTTTCAGCTCAGTATGGAAAAACTGTTCGCAAGACATTCACAGGGGCAGGCCTTGGACAATGAGCTCCTTTCGTTGCGACAAGGTAATCAAGACCTTTTGGCTTATATTGCGTCTTTCAACAGACTGATAGTGGAAACTCAATGGCCTGAGGACAAAAGGATTACGCTGTTTTATAGAGGTCTACGTGGAGAGCTCAAAGATGTGTTAGCCCAAGTAGTGAATCCCCCACAAGATTGTTCGGACTATATAGACTTAGTCGTTCAAATAGATCACAGACTGCAGAACAGGAAGGCCGATCGTTCCAAGTTTGATGCTCGAGTATTTTCCAAACCGCCAACTCCTTCCAAAGGAGTAGACTCCGGGGAACCCATGCAAATAGGGGGTCTGAAAGGTCCTCTAACACAAAAGGAGCGGGAAAGGTGAAAACAGTTGCAATTATGCCTCTATTGCGGAAACTCAGAGCATTTTCTTCGAGACTGTCCGGTGAAACCTGCCAAGAAGGCAGCAGGAGCTGCAGTTACCAAAGTTACAAACTCAGAGCAGGGAAACGACCTCGCCCAACAAGAATAGAGGTCCTCTTGCCGAGCGTGAAAACCAGTTCCGTGACCTCGCATTTCGCGATACCTATGGTCCTCATTAGCCCTGATAATCCGGATCGATTACATGCAATTGAAGCTTACGTCGACAGCGGTGCCATCGGCAATTATGTGGATCATGAAATGGTTTTGAGGATGAATCTAACTCTTTGTCCCAAGGCTGTAAAGGACGTCATTACTACGGTGGATGGTACGGAGATAGCCTCCGGGCCAGTAACGCATACCACTCAAGAGGTGACGCTAGTAAGTCAAGATGGACACCATGAGAAGATCGTGTTCGATGTGATCAAGGCCCCTCAGTTTCAGATTATTCTAGGAATACCTTGGTTAGAGAAACACAATCCTCTGATCGATTGGCGAGCAAGAACGGTCCAGTTTCCAGAATGTGTCTCTACTTGTCACCCTCCACCTGGTGTTGCACTGGCAGCAATTTCTTCAGAGACTCCCCAGTTACCTCCCGAATAGCTAGAATACCAAGATGTTTTCCGGAAGGATCAGGCGAACTCTCTACCTCCTCATAGGTCTTATGACTGCCAGATAGACCTGATACCTGGATCTACTCCTCCTTGTAGTAGAATTTATGCCCTCACCGAGCCTGAGAACCTTCACCTTCGACAATACCTGGATCAATACCTGGCAAATGGGTTTATTCGTCCTTCCAAGTCCCCTGCTTCTTCAGCTTTGCTCTTCGTTCCAAAAAAGGAAGGAGACCTTAGAACTTGTATAGATTATCGCTCCCTGAACCAGATCACTGTTAAGAATAGCTATCCGTTACCTTTGATCCCTGGACCAAGTCAGAAAAGCATGCATATATACAAAGCTGGATCTTAGAGGAGCTTACCACTTGGTACGAGTAAAAGAGGGCGATGAATGGAAGACGGCCTTCCGCACCAAGTATGGGCTATTTGAATATCAGGTCATGCCCTTCGGACTTTGCAATGCCCCGGCCGCCTTTCAATATTTTATGAACGATGTCCTCAGAGAGCTCATAGATGTGTGTGTTGTTGTTTACATTGACGACATCCTCGTTTATTCTTCATCGGAATCTGAACATCGGAAACACGTGAAAATGGTCCTCGAAAGATTGCGTCAACACAAACTTTTCGCTAAGTTGGAAAAATGTGTTTTCAACGTGACTGAAGTTGAATTCTTGGGATTCATATTATCACCTGGCGGAGTGCGTATGGATTCAAAGAAGGTCGATGCAGTTCTCAAATGGCCATCACCATCCTCCGTAAAAGGTGTGCAAAGCATGTTAGGCTTCGCTAACTTTTACCGCAGGTTTATCCCCGAATTCTCTCGAATAGTCCAGCCCATCACTGCCTTGTTAAAGAAAAACAAACGTTTTGAATGGTCTACCGAGGCGGAACAAGCTTTCCAGGATTTAAAGACTAAATTTATCTCTGCACCAATCTTAAAACACCCTCGCCCCGAACTCCCCTACAACGTGGAAACTGATGCTTCAAGCCTTGCCATGGGGGCAGTTCTATCACAAAAGGACCCGGTAACCAATCAGTTGCATCCCGTGGCATTTTGGTCCCGCAAATTCTCGCCTCCTGAAATCAATTACACGATTACTGACAAGGAACTTCTGGCTATCAAGTCTGCCTTTAAGGCTTGGCGGTATTATCTGCTGGGGGCCCGACACACCGTTACTGTGATTACGGATCACCGAAACCTGCAATATTTGAAAACTGCAAAAGCCCAATCCTCTAGACAACTCCGTTGGGCATTATTCTTTGCCGAGTTTGACTTCATAATTACCTATCGACCTGGTACAAAGAACGGTAAGCTGATGCCCTTTCTCGGATGGGAGTGGAAGAACACTTGATCAACCCTAAACCTGTACCAATCATTCCCGAACAAAGAATTCTGGGTGTAATCGCCACCGAATCCATAGAGGAAGTTAAGGATAAAGCCAGGCAACTTGTAACTCCAGCAGACATACAAAATTGGCATCTGCAGGGAAAGGACTTTGCAGTAAAGGACAACTTATTGTATTTCCAAGAACGATTATACCTACCCAGCACAGATTTACAGAAAAAAGTAATCTCTTGTTATCACGTTTCTTTAATGGAAGGACATCCCGGTATGGCCAAGACCTCAGAAAAGATCAAGCGCTACTTCTGGTGGCCGTCTTGGAAAAAAGATATCAGAGACTTTATAATGTCCTGTGGAGTATGCGCCCAAAACAAAAGTCAAAAGGAAAGACCAGCAGGCCTCTTACGCCCTATTGACATCCCACCTCGCCCTTGGCATACGCTTTCTATGGACTTCATCACCGATCTACCACCATGCTCCGGATACAATACGATTCTAGTAATCGTGGACTTATTCTCCAAGATGGCGCATTTCATTCCGCTCAAAGGCTTGCCAACAGCAGCAACTCTGGCCCGAGAATTTCTCGAAAACATCGTCCGACTGCACGGTTTTCCTTCGGTTCTAATTTCGGATCGAGGTAGTCAATTTATTTCTCATTTTTGGCGAAGTTGCTGTCGGTCGGCTCAAATTGATGTGAGACTATCGACCAGTCACCACCATCAGACCGACGGACAAACCGAGAGGACCAATCAAACTCTGGAACAGTATTTACGCTGCATGCTGCAACAAACTGAAAAAACTTGGAAAGACATCCTTTGGATAGCCGAATATGCCTACAATAACTCTGTCCATTCGGGAACTGGGAAAACCCCGTTTTTTCTTTTGTACGGCAGTCACCCTCGAACCTCGGAGTTGGATCCCCTCCAAGATCTTGAAACACCAGCAGTAGACTACCTGCATTCTACAATCACCCAAGCCTTTAAGGAAGCTGTTTCTCACCTTCAAAGGGCTAAAGAACAATACAAGAAAGGAGCAGATCGACATCGGAAGGAAGCCCCTCAATATCAAGTAGGGGATCAAGTCTGGTTATCCACCAAATATCTACCTCTAAAAGGGCCACGCACATTCAACCCAAGATACCTTGGTCCCTATTCCATCACTACCATAGTAAACCCAGTAGCGGTCAAGTTGGACTTGCCCCCGCACATGAAGATACATCCGGTCTTCCACGTCTCTCTATTAAAACCCGTGCAACCTCAAACCCGACTAACTAAATCTCCAAAACCTATCCTAGTTGATGGAGAACTCGAGTTTGAAGTCAAAAGCATTCTGGACTCCAAGATCTCCAAATCTAAACTATTTTACCTAATTGACTGGAAAGGCTATGGCCCCCAAGAGAGATCCTGGGAACCTGCTGAATATGTCCACGCTCCTCGCCTAATCAAAAGATTTCACCGAACATTTCTTGACAAGCCAAAACCCCCGGAGGAGCCCGGTTTGGGAGGGGCCTTGAGGGGGGGTACTGTCATGATCTCTGCTTCCAAAAGGTCAGGGTTTTCCCAACTCCCTTGGAAGCAGATCCATAACCCAGGTTCCGAGTGCCAACCAGTCCCAATTGGGACCTTTTGGACCCAGTCCTGGCGCCAGTGGCACCAGGCTCATAAATATGCCCAGTCCCAGCGCTGGAAGCGCCGGGCTCATAATGCTTGGGTGGACTTACCTGCAGCAGACCATGCTGCTTACTTGCCTGCCAGTTGAGCCTCTGATCCTCTTCTGTTCGGAACTACTTTTCCTGTTGGGTGGGGCAGGAGCCACTCCCTAGATTCAGAACACTGGAACTCTTCTGGAAAGCAGGAACTCTTTTCTTACCTAGGCGTGGCTGTGGAAGGAGACACCTAAGCACTACAGGAGGCTATTTAAACCACACCCGATGGATGAATCTTGCTTTGCGTTATTCTGCATCCTCTGCAGCAGAACGCTCATTGTGTCTTCTGCATCTGATCCTGGGCCTAAGGAAAAAGGCTTACCATCCTGAATCCAGTCTTCAGCAACACCTATAAAGAAAAGAAAGAACAGGTTAGCATTACGGTCTTCAGTGACAGTTCTTCACTTACCTGTTCCATCGGCTGTCGCCAACGCCTCGCGCTGCATTCCGGCATCTGAAAGACAAAGGCTTACCTACTCTTCGTGCGCTCCGGAGGTCTTCACACTGCATTCCGGCATCTGAAAGACAAAAGCTTACCAACTCTTCGCACGCTCCGGAGGCCTTCGGCGCTGCATCCCGCATCTGAAAGACAAAACAAGGTGCGTTTAAAGACATTGGGGAACTTTAATACTCACGTGCCATTACTCCTTTCCACATCTAACCCAGTGGGTATTCCGGCACCCTGCAGCCGCTCCGAACTTGTACCTGCAAAATAAAAAGACAGTTAGAGCGCATCGTGAAGCAGGCAACAAGCGCTTACTTACGTGCTTCCAGGCGCTTCTATTCATCACACGGGCTCCATCTTCAACTCACTTCAGCCCGTCATCCGCCATCGCCGGAACCCTGCAAAACAAGAAACATCATTACTAAAGACTTTAAAGACATTAGAATTACTCGAAACTTACCGTTCGTGCAGTAAACGACGGACAGCAGTCCTCTGAAGTCAAGAGGCCTGCTCCCCTTATCCAGTGAAGAAACTGGTTACAGCACCCTGCCCCGAGGCAGATGGAGAGCACGGCGTTCACTTACCTAAGGTGAGAGTGTTAACCTTAGGGGTTCTACAGGAGAAGAGAAAGGGAAGAAGAGAGAGACATTCAATAACCCAGTTCCTTAATCCCATATTTTCTATCTGCAGACATCTTACCCTTCAAGTCAGACATACAGTGCACAGAGGTCTAGCCCAAAGAGCCAGCCATGTGTTACACATCACCTTTGAAGATACGGTATACGCCCAGTCAAGACCGGCGCCTCTACGGGAATCAGGTGAGCGTTACACTACTGTCTTCATGGGGACAAGACTCATGTAGAGAAGGACTGCCAGTTCTGCAAGAACTTGTCGGAGCGGACCATGAGGGACAGTCGTTCCCGTCTCGCAAGCTGGTTGGAGAAGGGCTCGACGGGTGAGAAGAAGAAGAAAGGGTCCGAGTGGGCTTCTAAGTCCTGTGCGGGCGCCCCGGCGACAGAGGCCCAACACCAGGCCAAGCGCCGCGAGTCCGCTGGCTCCGGGAGCACCGAAAGGTCGGGCTCTCTTCCCCGGCACCGTCAACCATGAGCCAACGCTCCGGTTCGGGGAAGAGGAAGTCCGAGACCCCGGGTAAGCTTCGGGAGAAGCCCCGTCCGATCTCGGAAGAGGGGGAGCGAGGCGTCGCCCCTCCCCCGAAGGAGAGGGCCCGGGACGCACCTAAGGTGGTGAAGGCCCCTACCCAGCAGGCGAAGGCCTCTATCGAGGCTATCGCGGCGACTCTGGCCAAGCCGTCAGAGACACCGCCAGCGGAGACCGCCTCCGGGACTAGAGTTTCCCTGCCGCCAAGGAGGGAATCCTCTTTTCAGCCCATCGTCGTGGCCGCCATGATGGAAGAAGCGAGGGGGTCACGGTGCCCTCCTCGAGCTCGGAGTCAGCCTCGGAGGAGGAACTGACCGAGGCCGTGAGGAACCTCGAAGTCCAACTCGAGAAGGTTCGATTCCCGTCAGGAAGATCCTCGGGAGATAACCGAGGAAGACGACGATGGTGAGGAAGAGCGGCCTTCCCTTCCGGCGCAGCCGGATCCTAGGCCTCAGGATGGCTCGGCGGCCATTTTGTCTGCCATCCAGTCCTTATGCTCTGAGATAAGGACGAGATTCCCACGGCCCAGGCTGGAGGACCCGCAACCTGGCCCGTCGGGAAGTCCTCAGAACAAACGACGGAGGACCCAACCCTCACCTCCGCTCGCCCCCGTAAGGCCTACAGTTCCCTCCTCATCCTCCCACGAGTCAGGAGATGACGGTGCGTTGGGCTCGACGACGGGTTCTGAGGGCGACGGAACGGGTCTCCCGTCTCCCGGGCCTCACCGCCCGACAAGATTGGCTCATTCCACGCCATGATCGCCAGGGCGTCCGAATTGTTCCAGCTCTGCCCGGAGGAGCAGAAAAAGGAAGGTTTCCTCTATCAGCGCCAGGAGGCCAAGAGGAAGACGGTCATCGCGGTGCCCCTTATCGATGACATCTGGGAGGAGGGCCCGTCGGTTCTCAAGAACCCCTCCACGGCACCAGCCAAACGGGACCAGTACGAGAAGAAGTACCGGGTCCCCGAAACCGCTCCCCTGTGCCTCAGGGCCCAGCCAACGCCAGACTCGGTCGTCTCGGCGGCGGCGAAGAAGAAAGCGGCGGGGTCAGGAGCCTCGACGTCGAATTCCCCGCCGGACGGCGAGGGAAAGACGCCTTGGGGCGGCGGGTCATTTCGTCGTTGGCGACGACGATCAAAGCGGCCAACGCCCTGGCGATCGTGGCCCGTTACGACAGGGAGCTCTGGCTTAAGCTGGCCCCCATATTGGACTTTCTGCCGGACGACAAGAGGTCCGAGGCTCTGGAAATACTGCAAGAGGGCGAGGTGGCGTCGGACCACGCCATAACGGTGTTCGGGAAGGCGGTGGACGAATCCCTCCAAGCCATAAAAACAGACACGGAGACGGCCCGCGCCCTAGGAGCCCCTCAGCAACGACGGCCCTTTGGGAGCTCCGGAGGCAGACAGGGTTCCTCCAAGGGATCCAGCGGTGGCTCATCCTACCGCCAGGCGGCACGCTCCTCGTCTCAGGAGGCCTACAGGGGTCGCGGCAAGCAGGGAGCGCCTCGCCGCCGCCGTCGGCAAGGTGGCCAGGGCGGCAAGGCCACCACCTCCAAGCAGGACTGAACCGGCCGTGGTCTCGGGCCCCCACCGAAGCACCCCGGTGGGAGGCCGGCTGACGAACTTCGTCGGCGTGTGGAAGTCCATCTCCACCGACCGTTGGGTGCTGGATACCCTGGCAAGAGGACACTCTTATCGAATTCCTGAAGAAGTGCCCTCATGTTCCACCTGTGGCCAGGAAGGAAAATCACGTCCCGCAACTGCTGTTGGAAGTACAGGCGATGCTCAGGAAAGGCGCCATCGAGCTTGTCCCGGAGAGGCTCCGGGGTATACTCAAGGTACTTCCTCGTCAGGAAGAAGACGGGCGCTGGCGCCCCATCCTGGACCTTCGTCGTTTGAACAAATACATCAGATCACAAAAGTTCAGGATGGTCACCCTCCAGCACGTACTGGGACAGCTGGAGGAAGGCGACTTTCTATCGTCGTTGGACCTGGAGGATGCATACTTCCACGTTCCCATCCTCAAAAGTCACCGAAAGTTCCTCCGGTTCGTCGTCCAGGGACGCCACTACCAATTCAGAGCACTGCCGTTCGGATTGAAGTCGGCCCCCAGGGTCTTTACCAAGTGCCTAGCACCAGTGGCTGCGCGGCTGTGCCTGCAGGGGATTCACGTCTACCCCTACCTGGACGACTGGCTCATCCGCTCAAGGACGAGGGAACTCGCTGTCGAACACACTGCGAGGACCGTCCAGCTACTCACAGACCTGGGATTCGCCATAAACTACCCAAAGTCTCACCTGGTGCCGTCGCAGGTGGCCGTTTCTGGGAGCGAAGCTCGATAGAGTGAGGCGCCTGGCGGGCCCATCGGAAGAACGGACGAAGACCATTCTAGGCAAAGTGCAGCGCCTGCTTGCCACGGACGTGGCCAGGGTGAGGTCCATCAAGTCCCTCCTGGGGATGATGTCCTCTTGCATCTACCTGGTGCGCCTCTGCAGACTACGGATGCGCCCTCTTCAAGAATTTCTTGACGCCCGTTGGATGCAGGCGACGGGCACCTTCGAAGACAGGGTCCCCCTCAACGAGGTGTTCCGGCGAGCGATTCATTGGTGGGGCGTTCGAGCGCACCTCACGGCGGGCAAGGACTTTCAGATGCCGGCGTACCAGGAGACGATGACGACGGACACCTCCCTGGAAGGTTGGGGCGCCCACACCGGAGATCGCCACGCAAGAGGCCGCTGGCTCCCGGAGGAGAGGCTCCTGCACATCAACGTCCTGGAACTCCGAGCCGTGTTCTGGGCTCTCAAATCGTTCCTCCCGTCGCTCAAGGGCAAGGTGGTGCGGATCTTGACGGACAACACCACGACGATGTTTTACATACGGAAGCAGGGAGGCACCAGATCCCCAGCCCTATCCAAGGAGGCACAGGATCTGTGGCACTGGGCGGTCGCCCAGGGGATGTTCCTGGTTCCCTTCCACCTGGCAGGAGAAAGCAACACCATCGCCGACTCGCTCAGCAGGGAGCTGCGCGCGTGTCACGAGTGGGAACTGCGCCAGGATCAGGTGGATCAACTATTCTGACGATGGGGCAAACCCCAAATCGACCTGTTCGCAACAGCGACGAACTCGAAGTGCAAGAGGTTCGCCAGCCGGTTTCCCCAGCCGAGAAGCATGGGCGATGCGTTCTCGTTCCCCTGGGACGGCCTATACCTGTATGCGTTCCCTCCGTTGCCGTTGCTGCTTCGACTCATCAGCCAGCTCAAGAGGTCCCGGTGCAGGATGATCCTCGTCGCACCGGCGTGGCCGAGGCAGATCTGGTTCCCGGACCTTCTGGACTTGTCAACCTCCCCTCCCATCAAGCTGTCGGCGGACGCGGACCTTCTCTCCAGAGAAGCAGGTGCCATCTTCCACCACGACCCAGCGTCGCTGAACCTGCAGGCTTGGCTCCTGCAGCGCTAGAG
Organism: Ambystoma mexicanum; assembly: GCF_040938575.1. Lineage (NCBI taxonomy): Eukaryota > Metazoa > Chordata > Amphibia > Caudata > Ambystomatidae > Ambystoma > Ambystoma mexicanum. The sequence continues at coordinate 222,358,551 of NC_090925.1, forward strand.
TTTGGAGGCTACGATATACCGGCCGATTGCAGAGAGGTTCTTGCAAAGGCCAGGGCGTCCTCGACTCTCAAATGCTACGGTCATAAGTGGAAGAGGTTCTCTATCTGGTGCCGAGCACAGAAGATCAACCCCCTACGGATTACGGCCCCTCAAGTGCTGCTGTACCTGCTATCGCTGGCAAAGGCTGGGCTAGCCCATGCCTCCATTAAGATTCATCTGGCAGCGATCTCCAGATATACCAGAACCACGGGACGGACGTCCCTGTGGTCCCATCGACTGGTGAAAGAGTTTATGAAAGGACTGTTCCGGTCGTTCCCGCTGGTGAAGGCCCCGGCCCCGGCGTGGGAACTTAACGTGGTGCTGACCAGGCTCATGGGGGCCCCATTCGAGCCGATCCACTCCGCACCGATGAAGTTTGTGTCGTGGAAGACTGCGTTCCTGGTGGCCATTACCTCCGCACGACGAGTGGGAGAGATCCAGGCCCTATCCTGCAAGGCACCGTACTTGACTTTCCATGCCTCGAGGGTGGTGCTTAGGACGCACCCCTCTTTTATGCCCAAGGTGCCGTCGGACTTCCATCTTAACGAGCCCTTGGTGTTACCTGTTTTCTTCCCGTCTCCTTCGTCGCTGGCCGAGAGGACTTTGCACTCGCGCTGAAGTTCTACGTGGACCGCACAAACAGTTTCCAGAGGACATCACAGCTGTTCGTGAACTTTGGACCTGTGAATCAAGGGAAGGCTCTCTCGAAGTCTTCTATTTCCAGATGGCTCTCCGGCTGCATCATGCACTGTCACCGGTTGGCTAACCGACCGCTGCCAGGCCGTCCGAGAGCCCATTCGACCAGAGCGATCGCTGCTACTACGGCGTTCTTATCTGGTGTGCCCCTGCTGGACATCTGCAGGGCTGCTACGTGGAGGTCGACGCACACCTTCACGAGATTCTACTGCGTCGATCGGGATTCCAGGGAGGAGTCCAGGGTCGGCCAGCAGTGCTGCGCAACCTGTTCGCTTAAGGTGAGCCTGGTGAGGAGGTAAGAGATGCTTAATGTTGAGTTTTTTGTATTGCTTAATGTTGAGCCTTTTACCACCCACCGTGGTTGTGCATGTGTGTACTGCTATTTAATCTTATATTCATGAGCATGTGAATCCATGCCAGACCCCATGCTGGAAAAGGAACAAGTTACTTACCTGTAACTTGTTCTCCAGCATGGGTCTGGCATGGATTCACATGCTAACCCTCCCGCCTACCCCTCTGCGGCTCTTCACTTGGTCATACTGCCACTTCACGTGCTACCAAATCTGAAGATGGCTGCCAGAGGCGGGGCTTAGGTAGAGGGCAGTCATTGGCTGTGGTCAGTATGACACAGAGATCAGTGATTGGTTACTACTAGGAAAGACAGATCAGAAACGAAACTGATACTGATTTTTTCTTTACCGAGGATTCCCAGCCTGACGGGGAATATTCATGAGCATGTGAATCCATGCCAGACCCATGCTGGAGAACAACAGTTACAGGTAAGTAACTTGTTCCTTGTAGTATAAACAACATTCACAGTTTGGATTTTGTTTCTGAAGCAAGGTTTGTCCTACTGTGATGTCTGTAAAGGTGCTGCTGGAGGTGGTGGATTTGGGTCTGGGGCTGTCGCAAGTGGAAACTGCACTTTCTGACCAAGCAGGATGTCCCCTAAAAGGCCCTTACAGACGTTGAAGAGTAGCCTTGTCCTCCTGGTTACAAAGCTCATGTGTTGCAGGGATTGCGATTCACATGAGTCATCCCCTTTTGCCTTGAACATCACGATATTTGTCGTCCTGGTGGCACGGGAAGTTGGAAGAGACTAGGAACATTCCACAACCACCAAGTGTTCCTATACCTAAACCACCTCTGCATGCCTCTTTCCCTCTGGCACTTGTAGGTGCTACTGACATGCTGACTCAAAATGTTAACTTCTCCATACCCCAAGAGGATGTCCCATTGAGCACTCCGTCATAGCCACTGACTGTAATCTGCTTCTGCCTAGCAGAATTATATTCTATTTCTTTGCAACTACTAACTAATATTTGTTCTGGTCACTGAAAGACAGAGCAGGGACTTGCAGCCACTGAATAGAATGTCCTCCTATCCACCAAGAATTATAAACCTTTTTCTCCTCTGCTGCTTACTAGTATTTCGTACGACCTCTAAAAGGTGGTACAGTCACTTACAGCCACTGAATGTAATGTAATCTCTTGCCATACTACATGCAATTCTGTGGTGGTCCTTGCCTCAGACCAACAAAACAATCTCATGTACACTTGCCATGCAAGTTGGCACTTGTCATTAGGGTGTAAACAGCCAATAGTGGTGTCAAGTGGGAAAGAGAATGTCCCTACATTTTCCACTTGCCCCTCCACTAAATTCTATTTCCGTTTTTCAGCTCTCCCACCACTCTGTCCTCTTCTTTTTCTCCCTTTCCCTCATCAAAAGTCCTGCCTCAACTGCTCTGGCATACTGCTTCCTGAACCTCTTCTTAAAAAAACTGATTCCAAAATCAAACCACGTCTGCCCCATTTATACTATTTTACCGCAAACTGCATACATCATTTTATCTGAACCAATGATGACATTTGGACCAACTCCGTTCCCCAAAAATGTGCACATTTCCGGTGTTTAGGTTTATGTCAGGAATGTTTGTTTCCAGGTTACTCAATGTTTGAATGGTTTTGCAGCAGTAACATGTAGCGTAAGAGTTTACAACCCAAGTGATTTATTACAAAGTGCCTAGTATTGTTTAATGTGTTACTAGAGCCGTGAGTGTATTGTGCATTGGGGCAGTAGGCCACAAATAAGTTGGGTCATTTGGTGGAATCCAAATTATCCAAAAGTGTTCTGCAGTGGCGAATAGTTTGGTGTTGATGTCCAAGGAGTTGTGCGACTCATATGGGTTCTACCTTTTCTTCCTTCCTTGCAGACCCTCGTGTTCTCTATGCCGTGGTGGACACCGTCCCTCCACGCCGTTGGAAGGAGTTTATCCGAAGGCTGGGCCTCAGTGACTATGACATTGATCTTATAGAAATACAGAATCGGAACTACCGCGATGGACAGTATGAAATGCTGCAGAAGTGGCGATGCCGGACAGGTGCGGCTGGCTCCACCGTGGAGGTTATCAGCCGAGTCCTGCGAGAGATGGACCTGAGTGGCTGTAGTGAGGCCATCCAGGACTCGCTCCACTTTGAGGCCTGAGAGATTGCAGTTTAGGTCGCTTTGAGCGTTGAGGAAACTGACTTGTTCTGCTTTCAGCCTCAAGGGATCCAGGATTTCATCCACTTTCAGCCAGAAGATCCCCCTACTCATTGGCTTCGAGATCTGTGCATCTACCCTGCTTTGTGCCGTTCCCCTCTTATTGTTCACTTCCTGTCCCTTCTGTGCACTGTTATCCTGGGATTCCGGAACATTTCTTATTATGGCTGACCACCATCTCTGTGAGTGAGATGCCCTATCCACCAGCTTCATCACACAGCAACGTCCTCATAAAATGGGGAGACCTAGCCCAGGGGGAATGCATGCATGTGGGTCTGAGGAATTGGCCGTGTGCTGCATCCCAAGGAAAACAGTGAAGATCCTCAGCTTGGAGATGTTCGTCTATGGGTGAAGTGTGCGTTGGGTTCTGGAGATTGGAGTGTAAATAATCCTTTTTCATTGTATGAAACGTCCCTCACTAGGTACAAACCAAGTGGTGTTTTCTTCTTTTCTGAGCCTATGTTGTATCCTAAAAGTGTGAAGGACATCTGTCCTGTTAAAGACAATCACTACAGTTGTCATCTGCTGGGCCCTACTCATCGCCTTCTGTGGGGGAGCCGGGGTCCACTCTATTTAAGCAACCCCCTGCACATATCGGAGATTCTCCTGGGAAATGTTAATCGATTGGGTCTCCTAGGAAACATGAGTGTTATTGGTAAGGTTGTGCACATACAATTCTCTGAAAACATCAAGCGTTTGCTAGTGTGGTTAACTGTATAGCCTTCTCTGGAGCAATGCGGGATGTTCCTTGCTGTAAAACTCTCTGTGAGGATTCGATGTTTACTGTAAGTTATCAATCGAACTTTTTGCGCCGAGATCTGAAGTCTTCTTCAACATTATCAGCACAGCGTATTCTGCAGATGTCCAGAGGTTATTGGTGAATTCCTCAGTATAATGTTCCTTGCCAAGTTCCTTTGATAATGTTTTCAATGAAGAGCTTTCTGCAGAGATATGAATGCCAGTGATCACATTATCCATGTGTACTATTGTCAGCAGAGCTAGGAAGGGCATTGCTAATGTGGCCAATTTCCATTGCAGAAATCACAAGATTATTAATGTTGCCAATAATGTATGTGTTCGTCCGAACTCAAATTACAAATGTTGTCTTATCTGGTGCTGTTCAATATTGTCTTCCTTAGTAGAATTGCTAAAGTAAAAAGTACTCTAGTATTAAAGAGGTTTATGGGGAGAAATCCAGTCGATTGTGAGTAATATCTGTGAATGTGTGACTTTGTGCATGCGTACAGTTTTCTTGTTGTACATGTGAGAGATGCAACAGTTGCACGATGGGCGAGTGTGATCAGCCAGACACTTCCACTATGTTTTGTAACTGTGTGATGTTTGTAGAAGGACAATCTCACCTGATAAGCCCGGTCTTCCGGAGACAAGCAACATAGATTACCTTGTGAAATACACAAGGTAGGTTAGAGTTTGTGATTGGTTGAATATCCCTCGTGCTCCCCACCCTAAAAGGTTTAGGGTGACTTGCTTATCGGGGGCTACCTTATCCTGCTGTAAACCTCCCATACCTCCAATTAGCTTCAGATAAAAAGTATTTTCGTTTTTTGCAAATATCGTTGAAAGTAAGCAAGCTCTCCTTGTAAATCTGCACACTAATAAACCCCGTTTACCGCAAAGCAATAAACTCCATTTTGCTAAACACCTTTGTTCAAACTTTGTAGAGGTTATTTTTTCTTGTAATGTGTGGAGTGGAAAGCAAGTTGTTGTTGCTTTTTCTTATGCTAAACCATGATCCATGTGGAGGAGCAGTGTCCATGCTTTACAGATTGATTCTGTGGGTGCTAACCTTCTGATGGAGCCCCACTTGGTGTTGAACACGTGTATTTGCAGGAAATTGCAATGTTTCTTTGTCTCCTATAAACGATTGAAAATGACCGCCCAGGAGCACATTTTCTGGAGTCTTTTGATTATATTTAACTTTATAAATAATACACTGTTGAATTTGAGGGTTGTGGCTTTTGTAGTCTAAAAATCTACTTTTCAAATCTCCTCAACTATCCTCTTGTCCTCCTACAAAACATAACATATCTGAAATATGAAACCTGAGCCCACATAGATTAAATACCAGCAATATTATGTATACAAAATATGAATACATGTAAAACACTTTGATTTAAGTCCATATAGTAAAATACTCAAAATAAGTATATTTTATATAGTCCCTGGGCATGCTAATCTGTGTCTATTCAATGTAGTTTCTGTATATTATGCAATCATGTCATTACGTTGAATGTCACAAGCCAATGCTAGATTGTATGAGCTCCCTTCTTCGTACTTCAGTGGCTCTGGCTGGTGCAATGTGCACAGTGAGTACATTCAGCCAGATGCCACTTCCGCGCGACTTCCACATCTCTTTATTGCGCGCGCGCTCTCTCTCTCCTGTGCTGGATCCCATAGAATACAGCAGAGTCCCACGATAAATGGGGTCCCACTGTACAGGTAGCTTTTCAGTCTTGCAGCCTTTCTTTCCTTCTTTCTTTTATAGCCTTCTATTTATCCTCCTCCTCCTCAATCCCAACTGCACACAATCATTGGCTACCCTTCTACTGTGGCATGCTCCTGCCTACTCGCCCGCTTGCCTATGGGACACGTACAGCGCTTTGACGCCATGAATCATCATGGCAGGAGGCTCTATACAAAGGTAAGGTGATATACCATAACAAGGGGGGTCCTGGGAGTCTCTCTGCCAGACATTAGTCCTGGGGCAGTCCAGCACCGAAATGCTAGGCAATTCTCCTCTGAACAAGAGTACCAACAGCATCCCCAGATCCCCTTGTTAATTTGCATATTTAAGTAACTTTGGGTCTCACCCTAAGTTACTAGGGGAATCCAGACGTGGACCCCTTGCTCACTATTCTTAGAGAGGCACAGATCCACCCTACTGATGAGGTCCAACCAGACTGAAACACGTGTCTGGGGTTTCTGTTGGTACTCTTGTTCAGAGAATTGCCTAGCATTTTGGTGCTGGACTGCCCCAGGGCAGGACAAAGACTGATATGTTTGGGATATTTCTTCTCTGTGAAAGATAGTGAGCTAAAGACTCTGGGTAAGTCTTTCGTAACCAGGACTAATTTCTGGCAGAGGGACTCCCAGGACCCCCTTGTTAATTTGCATACTTAAGTAACTTTGGGTCTCACCCTAAGTTGCTAGGGGAATCCAGACGTGGACCCCTTGCTCACTATTCTTAAAGAGGCACAGATCCACCCTACTGATGAGGTCCAACCAGACAGAAACACGTGTCTGGGGTTTCTGTTGGTACTCTTGTTCAGAGGAGAATTGCCTAGCATTTCGGTGCGGGACTGCCCCAGGGCAGGACAAAGACTGATATGTTTGGGATATTTCTTCTCTGTGAAAGATAGTGAGCTAAAGACTCTGGGTAAGTCTCTTGTAACCAGGACTAATGTCTGGCAGAGGGACTCCCAGGACCCCCTTGTTAATTTGCGTATTTGTATAGCGCACCAGGCCCAAAGGCATCCGGGCGCATATCTTGGTACAACATAGGTGCAGGTTACACAGTAGTTAGTTACAGAGGGTTTCATAAAATTATTCATCAGGTGAACATGGGTTGCAATACAGATAAAGATGTGAAGAAGCAGGAAAGGCAACATATATACAGTACATACATAGTAAGCACAATATACAGGCTAGTTATTGGTGTTGTTGAGGGTGAACACAAATGGATTAATTACATCAAAGTCAATGTATAGAATACAAGTGTCTAAAAGTTAGAAGATGGATATTAAGTGCGGGAGCAGATAACGGTTAGTCTTATTTGGAGGATAGCCAGAGTTAAGCTTTTTGTTTGAATAAAGGTGGAGAAGATTTGGATCTGATGGTTAGTGGAAGAGAGTTCCATAGTTTGGAAGCAAGAACTGGCAAGCTTACACCACCAGCTTTCTGAAGTTTGTGTCTGGGGATGGTCAGGCAATGTGCTTGAGCTGATCTAAGTGGCCGGGTGGGCACATACTGAGAGAAGCGAGAGGCTAGATAGATAGAGGCCTGGTTGTTCACACATTTGTGGGTGAGGGTGAGAGATTTCAGTGATATTCTTTGTGTTACTGAGAGCCAGTGTAGACTCTTCCTTGTTTCGGAGATGTGTACAGATCTGGGGATGTTGAGGGCTGCTCTAATGGCACTATTTTGAGTAACCTGGAGAGTATTGAGGTTACGTTGGTTAGTCCCGTGATATAATTCATTGCAGCAATCGAGTTTAGACCTAACCAATGTCCTGGCCAGAGTAATGCAGTTCTGTGTGGAGAGGAAGGGACAGCATGCTGTGATGAGCTTGCATGTGTACGCAGAGGCAGAGACAACAGCATTAGTTTGCTTATTGAGTGATAGCCTGGAATCAAGATAGATTCCTAAAGTTTTGGTGTCAGTGGACACTTTGATGGAGTTGCCATCAATATTGAAGGTTTGAATGATGGGTCAAGCCTATTCAGTCGCTGTTGGGATCCCAAGATGAGAAGCTCTGTCTTGTCATCGTTAAGACTGAGCTCATGTTGGGCCATCCAGGCTTGAATGACTTGGTAGATGTCATTCAATGCTTTGGAGTCAACCTTGTAATCACCAGTGATGGGAATGACTATCTGGGTGTCGTCAACGTAGTTGGTGTAAGTGACACCCAGATAATCGAGTACATCAAACAAAGGTTTGGTGAAAACATTATAAAGTGTTGGTGAAACACAGGATCCTTGTGGCACCCCACATGGCACTGGAGTCGGGTCCGCAGATGAAGTGGGTGAGAATACTCTCCTGTGTCTATTGTCCAGGAAGGAACTGATCCATTTGGTGGCTTTTTCAGAAAAGTCGGCAGCTGATTTCAAATGGCGACATAGGATTTGGTGATTGACCAAGTCAAAAGCTGCCGAAAGGTCAAGGAGTAATAGAAGGGCCAGTTTGCCATTGTCTTTTAAATCCTCAATTTGAGTTTTGAGATCTAATAAGGCTGTTTCTGTCCCGTGCTTGGGTCTAAATCCGGATTGTCTAGTGCCGAGTAAATTGTTAGTTTCTAAGTACTTCTGGATCTGTAGATATGCTGCTCTGTCCAATATTTTTAGAAGGAACGGGACCGTAGTGATGGGTCTGTAATTAGTTGGTATACAGGAGCCAAAGGTGTTTTTTTCAGCAAGGGGATGACCCAAGAATCCGTAAGATTGTCAGGGACAATGCCCGACTGAAATGAGGAGTTGATAAGGGTAGTGATGAACAGGGCAAGTTCATGCGCGGATTCCTTGATAATGGGGACAGGACAGGAATCGCCCTGGCAGTTGGAGGGTTTCAGTTTGCTAATGATGCTTTCTACCTCTAGAACAGTGGTATTCAAACTGTGGGTCGCGACCCCCTAGGGGTCCGCGGGTGCATCCCAGGGGGGCCCTGAGAGCTCAGCATGAAAAAAGATTTTTTTTTTTTTTTTTTTTAGATTGGAAGAAATGGGCAGGGGTGGCCCACATGGGCGGGCTGAAGCATGAAACTGTCTCAGGCAACAATGAAAAAGTGGCCCACAGTTGTAAATGGATATTCATTCCTTTAGTCACAGACTGGGCCTCATTACTACTATAGCGGACCAGTAACAACGGTGCTGGTAAGCTACCGGCACCGTTGCTACCGTTCCGCCATAGTAAGAGTTGTGCTCGTGGGTGCTTGACAGCCCCCGCCAGGTCTGACCTCAGCTCGTCGGATGCACCAGCACCGTTATTAACGGTGCCGGTGCATCCGAGCTCCCCATTCCCATTTGAGCCATATGGGGCTCAAATGGGAATGGGGATCTACCGGCACCTTCGAAAGGGCAATTATCATGTCCGCCTAACTCGGCATGACCTAGTAATTGCCCATTCGCGGGTGCCAGACCCGGATGCAACTCCAGTGGCAGCCGTGCCGGTTTTACCGGCACAGCTACCGCCAGAGTAGTTATGAAGCCCACTGTTTCAATAGTACCCAAAGGGGTGCTTTGTGTTAAAATGTAAGTAAATTGTGATATATTCAGCAACAATGGTCAACATTACTAACTGCATAGTTAAGTAACTCATCAAAATGGTCCACATTGGCCAAAATGGTGGCCCATTTTGATTGGCCCAAACTAGCATTTTACATTTTTGGTACAGGCATTGCCCTATAGGCCTGTCCGAGCCTGGCGGCTCATCCATAATGGCAAGAGGCGCCCACCCAGTGGCCCCTCACCCATTATGGAGGAGCTAAGGAGCCAGCCCAGTGAAACAGTGAGCACTCCCTCAGCTGCTTTATCCAGCTAATGGAGTGCTCCTGGGCTGGCTGAACTGTCAAAGGGAAACACTGTTTCCCTTTGACAGTTCAGTTTAGTTCCCCAGCCGCACATGCTCACTGAGCCATGCAAGTGCTGGGGCGTTTTGCTTCGCCAGCATTGCATAGCTCATTGGAAATGCTGGCTGGGGCACTGCATGTCTGTATGTCCGAGGGGGATGGATGCGTTATGAGTGAGTGTATGGTGATGGATGCTCATGTGAATGATAGAGTGATTGCTGTATGAATGTGCAGCGCCTTGCATATATACATAATCATGTTCATTGTGTTAGGACCAGTGGGGCCCAGGGGACAGGGATGGTATCATTTTACCGGACATCTATCATTCAAAACCCTCTGCCTTGTCCACAAGGCTTTCTGGGGCCTGGGTCCAAAATACCTTCAGCTATTCCTCCGCAAATACCTCCCCTCTCGAGCTCTTCACTCCTCTACCTCCAACTCCCTCAGGGTCAGTCGTTTATCAAAGAAACGAGCTGGGAGTAGATCTCCGTCTTCGGCTGGGGCCTCCCTCTGGAACAGCGCCCTGCCACTCTAAAACTTGAGGAGAACCATCTTTCTTCCTGCACTTATCAGACCTACCCTGTCTGCTGCCTTAAACGTAGCACTTGCAAATTGCTGGCTGCACTACCACTGTTTGTTGCCTTTATTATTTATTTATTGTTATTTATCTGTTTCTCCTCTGCTTCGCACTTTCCACTTCTCCCCCCTTCCATGCACTTTTCCCCTCACACTTGCGCGTTCTCAATGTCACTGGGCCTAGTAAGATCGCTGTTTTATTCTCCTCTGTTCCCCTCCCTTGCCTTGTCACGCTCTGAAACACTTGTGTACGAGCGCGATAGAAATAAAATATCAATGCCTGCCCCCTGGACTCCCAGCAACAATTGCAAACTGTTTGGCTATTTACCCATTTTTTGTTAAAAGTATGCTCTACAATGCAACATTTTAACCTATTATTTAAAAAAAAATTCACAGGGGGAAACCCCCCCGAACCTCCCCTTAATGCCCCTCCACTTAAAAAAGATTCACCAGCCGCCACTGGCCCTCAGACTGTGTTGGGAACGGGATGGGGGAACCGAGGGACTATGGTGGGAGCACAATGGGCGGGAACCATGGGATAGTGATGGGAGCAGAGTGGGGAGAGCCCTGGGTGTGTGATGGGGTGGGGAGAGACCAGCGACTGGGTAGGAGTGGGATGAGGGAGCCCAGCGACTTTGATGGGAGCAGGTGACGGCGCGCAATATATACTGTCCATTTGGCATTTCTGGGGGGTCCCGACCTGCCCAAATTTTGCTCAGGGGGGCCCTGGCCAAAAAAGTTTGAAGACCACTGCTCTAGAATGGTAAGAGCAAAGCTGAACGGTGTATGAGTGCGTGTGGGGGTAGTAATCTTAATGGTCGAGTGTTTCGTTTGGGAATTGGTTTGTAGACAGCTTTGCTTAGCATTAATTTTAGACTGAAGGGTAGTTATTTTGGTGAGGAGGGCTTTTTGAATATTATTGCACCACGTACTGTCTTTGCTGCAGGCATTGCGGATGGACGAAGGGGATTCTAGGTCTTTGAGAATTTTGAATAACTCTGTGTTAAATTCTGCTTGCGAGATACGTTGGTTGTACGTCTCTTTTGCTTGTAGAATCGCTTCCTTGTAATTAAAAGATGCTATCAAGAGGTTGTCTTTGTTGGTCTCACATGGGAGACTTTTCCAGAGAGCTTTGCGTTGCGTTTTTCTTTGCGTAATACTCTCAGCTGTGGGGTGAACCATGTGTTCAGGTAATTTGAGAGGTGGTATGGTATCGATAGCTTTGAGTAGGGTTTGGTTAAAGGTGTCCACTAGGACTGTTGGGTCATCATGCAGCAAGGCACAATTATTAAGTATCGGTAAAATGAGAGGGAGCAGTTTGTCCCTGGTGATGTCCTTTTTGTTTCTTGTGGGTATGGAAGGTGCAATATTAGGTTTGGGACGTGGGTCATTGGCTGGTATGTTAAATGAGATTTGGACCATCTAGTTCCAATACATATTAGTGGTTGGAAGTGTCTGTTAATAGTCAAATGTGTGGACAGCCCTTAACAATTTGAATCGGGAAGATCTGCCCCGTAGGTGGTCTGGGATGACCCCAAAGCATGGATTTTGGATAAGAGAAGCTCTGCCACCATTATGAAAGTCACCTGCTATTACCAAGAGTCCAAAGAAGAGGAACCTGCCGTTGGCGCCAGGCTCATAAGATGGGTTAAACTGCATGGAACTACGTACTCCGTCTAGTGAGGCTGAGCCTTTCTGCTTACTCAGGGTGTGGCTGAGAGACTACTTTACCTGAAAGGCAGGGTGTGGTAAAGGGACTACTTTACCTGGAACTACTTGCAAGGATATTTAAGCCACACCCTGCAGGCAGAACACGCTTAGAGTTATTCTGCACTCCTGCAGCGTAACGCTCACTGTGTCTGTCCTGTACTAGAACTGCTACAGCCACGCCCGTCCAGAGATCCATCCATCGGTACCTGGAAGAAGAAAGACAAGAGAACCGAAGTCAGTAAGGCCTTACCTGCAGCATTCCATCAATCGGTTGCTCCTTCAGCCGTTCTCCAGACCTCTGCACCTGCTGAAGGGAAGGTATCCGCTTAGGCAACAAATACTCACCCGGGGTCCGCATTCTTCCGGAACACCTCGGAGCGGTTCTTCCATTCTTCATTTCGGAGCCGCGCTGCTTCTGCAAAGAAGGAAAAGAAACAGCAGGTTAGTCACGCACGGAAGCGAAAACAGTTTTCAGACATTCAGCGCCACACTCTTGCGCTACTACTCAGCTGAAGGCAATCTGCTCAGCATCTTAGGAAGAGTTGATCCTCCATTCAAAAATCCGCTTGAGACCGCGCCTGAAAGAAAAGATAAAACACAGATCAAAAAAGGACTTGGGGAATAAAGACTTCAAGCACCTATACCAAGCAACCATTGGCATAGAGACTTACCTGTTTCACCCAGCTCTCCAAGACTCAGCAACCGCTCACCGGATCAGTGAAGTAACTAGATCCAGGGAAAGACTGTGTTTATTGCGCCACTGCTAGAGATTGCAGGACGGAGAGCCTACCTTACAAAACTCTAAGGTGAGATCAAAGAGGAGTGGGGCATCAGGTGCTTGAGGAGGTTGGTCCAATCCAGCCCCACTCAGTAGCTAATATCTTATTCCAATCTTGCAGACAAATGCCTCGTGGGGGTGATAACAAGGGAGAAGTTGCAGCAAGCATCATCATCTGCGCAGTGCCACGCCAGTGCAGACATCATTTGTGCAGCCACGTGCTACGCCCCCGTGGAGACCAGGTGAGCGTGACAGAACGCAAAGCCTTGTACAAAATTCTCTACCTGGGCATCATGGAAACCTCTGAGACAGATCAGCTAGCCCAGCTTTTGGGGGAACTCAGGGCCTAGGTGCATTCAGCTCGGCAGGAAACCAATCCCTTGAGGAGAGAACTGATCGTGGTCAAGGATCGTACTGATGACCTCGCTAGACAACTGCTTCAGTCACAGGCTGGGCAAACACCATTACCAGGATTGGGGTTAACGGTTCCAACAACACCAAGCAATCCAGTTCAAGTGGTCCTTCCAGGGGCCGTACCTTTGGCACCTCCAGAATGCTTTGCAGGAGACCCAAAAAGGTATGCAGTCTGTATAAATCAGTGCGTCTACATTTGTTATGTAGACCTGGAGCCTTTCCAAATGACCAATCTAAGGTGGCATTTGTGCTTTCATACCTCAGTGGCAGTGCGGCGGACTGGTCAGTACCACTAGTCAATCGGGACGATCCTATATTGCGGGACTTCCAGAGGTTCCAATTGAACATGGAGAAGCTTTTTGCCCGCCACTCCCAGGGCCAGGCATTGGATAATGAGTTCTTGTGTCTGCATCAAGGCAATCAAGATCTGTTAATTTACATCGCAACCTTTAATAGGCTGGTAGTGGAAACCGACTGGCCAGACGACAAAAGAACAATGCTGTTTTACCGAGGTTTGAGAGGGGAGTTAAAGGATGGTTTAGCTCAAGTGGTCAACCCTCCCAAAGACTGCTGAATATATAGACTTGGTGGTTCAGCTTGATCATAGACTACAGAACCGTAAGGCAGACTGAGCTAGAATGGACACTCGGGTATTTGTGCGCCCAAAGGAAAATGCATCTAAGACCACCGACTTGGCCGAAACCATGCAGATTGGAGGGGTGCGCGGGCCATTGTCCAAGGCTGAAAGAGATTGGAGAAGACAACAACAATTGTGTTTTGTATTGTGGGTCAGCTGGCCATTTCCTCCGAGAGTGTCCCCGTAAAACCACCCAAGAAAGCAGTTGGAGTTGCCGGCAAAGCTGAAGCAGAGCCAGAGTCAGAAAACTACCCCGACCAACAAGCATAGAGGTCCGCTAGTCAAGCGAAAAGAAGGACTTCCAGACCTCGCACCCAGCCTTGCCAATGATCCTCATAAGTCACCAACACCCGTCTCGAATGCATGCAGTCAAAGCATATATCGACAGCGGAGCCATTGGAAATGATATGGATCAAGAATTGGCTACAAGGATGAATCTTCCCCTCTGTGAAAAGGCAACAACAGATTTAGTCACCACAGTCGACGGGACTGAAATCGCTTCGGGCCCTGTAACGCACTCAACGACAGAGATGACACTTCTGTGCCAAGACGGACATCGGGAAGCCATTGTGTTCGATACAATCAAGGCTCCACAATTCCAAATCATTCTGGCGATGCCATGTCTAGAATCGCACAGTCCTAGCATCGACTGGCGTGCTAAGAGGCTGACCTTCTCAGGCGAATGTGCTCGTACCTGTTATCAAGTAAAAGAACCCTTGGTCAAGGAAGTGACAACGATCATGAGTCTGATTAACCCGCTGTCTCCGGTATATCAAGATTATCAGGATGTTTTTCAGAAGGATCAAGCCAACACTCTCCCTCCCCATAGATTGTACGACTGTCAAATCGATCTCATACCTGGTGCACAGATTCCATGCGGTCGAATCTATGCACTCACTGAACCTGAAATTCTGCATTTAAAGAAATATCTAGACCAGTACTTGGCTAACGGTTTTAACCGCCCCTCCAAGTCCCCAGCAGCTTCACCCTTATTCTTTGTGCCTAAGAGGGAAGGAGACCTTAGGACTTGCATCGATTACCGCACATTGAACCAGGTCACTGTTAAAAACAGTTATCCCTTGCCCCTAATTCCTGAACTTTTGGATCAAGTTAAAGATGCCCGAATTTATACCAAGTTAGATCTCCGTGGGGCATACCACCTGGTACGAATCAAGAAAGGGGACGAATGGAAGACCGCCTTCTGCACCAAATACGGGCTATTCGAATACCAGGTGATGCCCTTTGGCCTTTGAAACGCCCCAGCGGCGTTCCAGTATTTCATGAATGACGTCCTGCGAGAATTGATTGATTGATGTGTGTCGTAGTATACATCGACGACATTTTGGTATACTCCCCGTCTGAACAAGAACCTGTGAAACACGTCCATGCTGTTCTGGACAAACTTTGACAACACAGACTATTTTCAAAACTGGAAAAATGCTTCTTCCATGTTACGGAGGTCAAGTTCCTTGGATTTGTCCTAACCCCTCAAGGTGCACGCATGGATTTCCAGAAGGTGGATGCCATCCTCAATTGGCCCTCTCCAACCTCAATTAATGGAGTTCAGAGTATGCTCCGATTTGCGAACTTCTATCGTCGTTTCATTCCAGGCTTTTCGCAGCTAGTGCATCCTATTACCTCTTTACTGCGAAAGAATAAACATTTTCAGTGGTCGGAGGAAGCAGAGAAAGCCTTCCAGGACTTAATTCATCTCAGCTCCAATCCTGAAACATCCTTGTCCAGATCTACCGTACGTGGTTGAGACGGACTCTTCCAACTTGGCAATGGTAGCGGTCCTCTCGCAAAAGGATCCTGAATCCGGTCAGCTTCACCCTGTGGCCTTTTGGTCACGGAAATTCACGGCCCCAGAACTGAATTATGCCATTACGGATAAATAACTCTTGGCCATCAAGGCAGCCTTCAAGGCTTGGCAGTATTATCTCGTGGGAGCAAGGCATACGATCACTGCAATCTACAGTACCTAAAGGTGGCAAACGGTCAATCATCTCGCCAACTCAGATGGGCATTATTTTTTGCTCAATTTGAATTTGTAATCACTTATCGCCCTGGTTGTCGAAATGGTAAGGCGGATGCTTTCTCGTATAGGGGTAGACGAGGAGTCCATCAATCCTGACCCGGTGCCAATCATTCCTGGAGAAAAAATCTTAGGAATTACAACGTATCTAACCTTAGATGACATCCACGAGGAAATCACTCATTTCATGGATACCAACACTCTGAAAAATTGGCCTACCAAAAGTGCTCACCACTCAGTCTCAAACCAATTACCATACTTTCAGGGACGTCTTTATCTGCCGAGCAAGGAACTTCAAGAAAAGGTCATCTCAAACTACCACGAATCACTGGTAGAAGGTCACCCTGGGATCGCTAAGACCGAAGCCAAGCTAAAGCGACACTTTTGGTGGCCAACATGGCGTAAGGACATCAAACAGTTTGTGCAATCCTGTGGAGTCTGAGCTCAAAACAAGGCTCTAAAGAAGAAATCACCAGGCCAACTGCAACCACTGGATATTCCGCCTACACCTTGGCATACAGTGTCACTTGATTTTATAACTGACCTTCCTCCTTGTAATGGGTTCAGCACAATTTTGCTGGTGGTGGACTTGTTTTCCAAGATGGCCCATTTCATCCCACTGAAGGGGATACCCTCCGCTTCGATCTTGGCAAAAGAATTCTTAGAACAAATAGTCTGAATACATGGATTCCCTTCCATCCTGATTTCAGACCGTGGCAGTCAGTTTGTATCAAGTTTCTGGAAAAAGTGCTGCGAGTTAGCTCAAATCGATGTAAGACTTTCCACCAGTCACCATCCCCAGACTGATGGTCAGACTGAGAGGACCAATCAGACTTTAGAACAATACCTCAGATGTATGTTACACCAAACGGAAAAAGGTTGGAAGGACATTTTATGGATAACTGAATACGCCTACAACTCCTCCCGACACTCCAGCATTGGACAGAGTCCTTTCTATACCATTTACGGGTTGCATCCACGAACCTCTAAACTTGACCTGCCTCAACTTCTGGAAATGCCAGCAGTAAGAAGTTTGCACACGACTATTACTCAAGCCTCCATACAAGCAACTGACCATCTGAGACGAGCTAAAGAAAGATGCAAGAAATCGGCAGATATGTATAGAAGTGAAGCTCCAAAATATGAAGTTGAAGTCTGGCTGGCGTCGAAGCACATACCAATGGAAGGAACCCGCACCTTCACTCCCAGATATGTAGGTCCATACACCATTAAAGCCATCATCAATCCGGTAGCTGTGAAACTGGATTTACCTTCACACATGAGGATTCATCCCGTGTTTCATGTCTCACTTTTGAAACCAGTGCAACTGGGAACCATAGTACTGAAACCACCAAAACTGATCATAGTCGATGGGGAACCTGAATTGGAAGTTAAGGATATCCTGGACTCAAAAATCATCAAATCAAAACTATTTTATCTAATAGACTGGAAATGATATGGACCACATGAAAGATCATGGGAACCTAGCGAACACATTCATGCCCCACGGTTGTTGAAGAGGTTTCATCATAATCACCCAAACAAACCAGGACCAATGGGAGAACCCACTGTTAGGGGGCTAACAGGGGAGTGTTGTCATGGTTCATGTTCAAAACCCCCTGGATCTGATTGGCCCACCCCAGTCACTGACTCCCATAAGGGCTTATCAAGCCCCAAAGGAGTGTCCTAGAACCTCCTGGACTCTGTTGGCGCCAGGCTCATAAAATGGGTTAAACTGCATGGAACTACTTACTCAGTCTAGTGAGGCTGAGCCTTTCTGCTTGCCCAGGGTGTGGTAAAGGGACTACTTTACCTGGAACTACTTGCAAGGCTATTTAAGCCACACCCTGCAGGCAGAACACGCTTCACGTTATTCTGCACTCCTGCAGTGTAACACTCAACGTGTCTGTCCTGTCCTCGAACTGCTACAGCCACGCCCATCTAGAAATACATCCATCGGTACCTGGAAGAAGAAAGACAAGAGAACCAAAGTCAGTACAGCAGCAAAGGCCTTACCTGCAGCATTCCATCCATTGGTTGCTCCTTTAGCTGTTCCCTGGACCTCCGCACCTGCTGAAGGGAAGGTATCCGCTCAGGCATCTAATACTCATCCGGGGTCAGCATTCTTCCGGAACACCTCGGAGCAGTTCTTCCATTCTACATTCCAGAGCCGCGCCGCTTCTGCAAAGAAGGAAAAGAAACAGCAGGTTAGTCGCGCATGGAAGGGAAAACAGTTATTCAGACATTCAGCGCCACACTCTTGCGCTACTACTCACCTGAAGGAAATCTGTTCAACATCTTAGGAAGAGTTAATACTCCATTCAAAAATCCTCTTGAGACCGCGCCTGAAAGAAAAGATATAAGACAGATCAAAAAAGGACTTGGGGAATAAAGACTTCAATCACCTATACCAAGCAACCATTGGCATAGAGACTTAACTATTTGATCCAGCTCTCCAAGACTCAGCAACTGCTCACCAGATCAGTGAAGTAACTAGATCCAGGGAAAGACTGTGTTTATTGCGCCCCTGCTAGAGATTGCAGGACAGAGAGCCTACCTTACAAAACTCTAAGGTGAGATCAAAGAGGAGTAGGGCATCAGGTGGTTGAGGAGGTGGGTCCAATCCAGCCCCACACAGTAGCTAATATCTTATTCCGATCTTGCAGATAAACGCCTCGTGGGGGTGATACAAGGGAGAAGTCGCAGCAAGCATCATCATCTGCGCAGTGCCACGCCAATGCAGACATCATTCATGCAGCCACGTGCTATCGCCCCGTGGAGACCAGGTGAGTGTGACAGCTACCCATCCACTACCTCGGCCTATCTGCTGCTACAAGTCTCCGTCCTGATCTTGTGGTCCTGGAACATCACTACTGTTGCTCACCACTGTAAAGAGGGAACTTCCAGGTGCCAGTTTCTTTCTTCCTCCACGATTCAGAACTGCAGACCGCTGACCTGGGTTTCTTTGTTGCACTTCATTTGATGGAGTCTTGGTGGTCCATCCTCATAATGGGAGCCACTCTGGCTACTGTCCTGAAGTGTCTGGCCTGTCCATCTGCACGTCTGCAAGTGCTGTTATGAAAGATTGCCACCTGGTATGGGCGGGAACCCGAGTTTTTATTTTTAATAAATACAATGATGCGGGTAATCAGAACCCCCCCCCACCCTCTTCATAGTGTCATGCCAAAAGCATAGTGCACACTGCACCTTGATGCATCAGTGTTTTGGCATCTGCAGAGAATGTTCTTCAGTGACAGAGGGCAGGTTCAGAGGCCATGGGCCTCATTACAAATACACTGGTCCGGAGTTAACGCCGCCGGTAAAACCATACCGGCACCGTTTCCACGTCCGCCCAATCATGACTCGCGGCCCCGGAAATAGCACCTCCCCCAACCGCCACCGCAGAGTTAAGGGTCCCGTAAAGTCCACCTGCACGGAAACCCCTCCGTTACCGGCAATACGAAACACCGCGAGCATCACAACTAGCGCGGACACGGAAACACCGCCAGAAAAATGGCGTTAAAACCGTGATCACGGTGGCGGTACCGCCGCCACCACGAACATGATGTTAAACAGTGCCTGCTGAACTGAATCAGGGCACAGGTGCACCAAATCAGCCCAGCTGGACCCAGCAGCACACTGGGAGCCTACAAAAGTGCCACACCCAGCCCAACACAACACAGAAACATGCAGGCAGCAGCTCTAGTAGCACTTGGACTGGGCCTACTCAACCAACAGGCAGCACTGCACATGATGGCAGTAATGGTGCAGAGGAGGAGGCGGAGGAGGCGCAGGCGCCAACCCTGCACCTATGACAAACCCCATTGTCCAGCCAGCACAACCCCGCAGGCAGCCTGCAATACCATGCATCAGGGCCTCACCCTGGAACCTTACCCCAGGACAGATCCACACACTATACCGGCTGGACCGTCCAACAATCCTGTACATCACTGCCATGATTGAGGACAACATCAGCAGCCACATAGACACCCCCACCGCCATCCTCCCGCCGGAAGGTTATCTGTGCTGCATTTCCTTGGCACTGGCACCTATCAACACACGGTCGGTGAGCTGCATGGCATATCACAACCCTGTTTTTCAAAAATCCTGGTACAGGTACTGGATGCCCTGTTGCGCCATGTGTCTGAACACATAGCCCTACCCCGTACCCTCCCCGAGGTCATTGCCACCAAGTTGGCCTTCCATGCCATAGCAGGCATGCCAAATTGCATAGGTGCAGTTGACTGCACCCACATTGAGCTGACAGTACCATGTGCAATTGAGATGGTGTTCCGCAATAGGAAACAGTATCACTCGTTGAATGTACAGATGGTATGTGATGCCACGCTACTGATTACACACTGCTGCGCACGTTTCCCAGGCTCATACCCATGACTCAATGGTACTGCGGAATTCGACTTTGCCACGGTACATGGAACGCTATGCTGGACAAAGCACATGGCTATTATGTGAGTACAGCTGACAATGCTCCGACCCTGTTGAAGTGGTGTGTGCATCACCCCCCCTGCCATCAACCAAATAGACAGCGGATCCCAAACATCACAAAGGAAGACATGACAGGTCAACACAGTGTACCCGTACACACCCTGCGACATGACCCACACAGCCGATACTGTCGCTGTCCCATACACTTTGTGCCACTGCAAACACCCACCCACAAATGGAACACTGCCCTCCCAATGCACATGATGCCTGTAAATGAGATGTCCTGCATTATCTACTTCATTACAGTGGAGTGACTCTGCCATGTCTGCACATCACTGCACTATGCCATACTCACAATCAAATGTCACCCGCAGGGCAGAGTACACATGCATGTAAATGTGTAGGTCAATATCCATTTGGCTACATCCACTGTGATGGCCAATAAACACTTCCAACCACTGCATGGCACACATGCATGAATGAACAATGATACAAGATAGCACAGCATCAGATGAAGACATGATACCAAAAACACTGACCTGTCCCCCCCCATCTACATCCCATGTAGGTGATGCTGGATATGCACTCACGCCATGGATGATGACACCTGTACGGAGACCAAGGAACAGGCATGAAGAGGCGTACAATAGGGCACATGTCCGCACACGTGGAATGATTGAGAGGACATTCGGACTGCTGAAGGCCCGATTCCGCGGTTTGAGCAGATCTGGCAGATCACTGCTGTACAGACCAGTGAAGACTGGTAAAATCACGCTCGTATGTGCCATGATGCACAATCTCTGCCTGCGCAGGAACATCCCAATGCCCCCAGACGCAGATGAAGAAGATGGGGATGGCACCACCTCCCCCTGGGGGTCCACTTGATGGCCAAAGAGCACGGGATGAACTGATTTGCATTTACTTTTGAGACACAGCACATTCACAGCAATGCATGGACATGGTGATGACAATAAATGATTTGTTGTACTGCAAATGAAATGATGGATGTCCACACATGTATGTTTTGATTTCAAATGATGATCTATTGATGAATTAACAGGGAAGGAGGTGCAATGGTTAGGGAAGCTGTACACCCGTGCCCACCCACCACCCAAACGTACCCACCCCCACCCAGGCCCCAATGTTCAAACACCCAAAACAACCTCACCCACCACCCAAACGTACCCACCCCTCACACCCTTCAAGTCCACGTGTGTCCTGCAGTGCCCCACACACGTCATCACTTCCGTGTGCGCTTCTGTGCCTGTGCATTCTTGCCCGAGAGCCCCGTTAGCCGACTCGAGCGCCTTCTTGGACTGGCGGTAGTGGAGCTGGATGGGGTGGTGGTATTGGATGGCACAGAATCAGGTATAGATGGCATACGTGCAATATTTGCCTGTTGCCCAATCAACATGGACTCAATGAGCCTGGAGGTGTTGTCATTACCCTCCCGCACATGGTGTGCCAGGGTGACAATAGTGCTGGCAAAGCGTCCAATAGACCTTGATAGAGGACGCACTGGCATGCTGTAGCACTCCCTCTGCAGCCTAGATTCCTCGAGCTGCCTCTCCACCAGCTGGGTGAGGGTAGCCTGCTGCTCCTCCATCCACTGCATGCGGGAATTAAAGCTCTGCCATAGATGGGGTGGGTGACCTCATGGGACTTCGGAGAGATGTGGGGCTAAACTCCAGCTGATGGAAGGATCCGAGGTCATCAAATGTGGGCATCTCCCCCTGTGGCCCAGTATCAGAGTGCTCTGCCGGGGCACTGTTGTCACTACAGGCCGCCTCCTCTGTAGTGCATCTGCCTTCTGTGTTGGTTTGGGTGGGCATGATGGGTTCCCGTGGCACCTGTGTTGCTTCAGGCAGCGTGGAGATGCAGGGAATGTTGGTGGTGGTGCCCGGCACATTTGTTGCAGTTGGTACTGGGGGCAGAGATGCCGAACTGCTGGCAGCATCCTCTTGTGCAGGGGCGGTGACTTGGACACATGCCGGTGCAGATTGCCTGGCCTGTTGTGCAATATCACCGTCACTTGATACGGCTGTGGGGACACAGAGGACATGTAATTAGTATTGTGGTGGTGGCTGATGGGTGCATCACATGCATCATACAGGTTGATCATTCAATAGTCTTCGTTACATGCATCTGATTGTTGGGGGTATGCATTGTTGTGATATTGGTATCCATACGGATCATGATGGGTCCTTTGGCCCAGTCATGTTGGGTCCTTTCGCCCAGTCATGCACTGCTTGGGGGGGGGAGGGGCAGGGGTTGTTAATGGGTCCTTTGGCCCAGTCATGCCATCAACATATTCTCATGTGGCATTCAAGTTTCGCCACTTACCAGCACCTGCAGGTGGGCTCACTCCTGCCTCAGCCTCCGCGATCCCATGGATGCCCTCAAGGTGGAGGACACTGTTGCAACGCTCCTCCCATGCTTGCAGCCTCAGTGGGGAAGGGGGTCCTCCACCTCTCCCACTGCTGCGTTGGCGGTGTGTGGAGATCAGGTTCCGAACCCTCATCGTGAGGTCGTCCCACCGCTTGTGGCAGTCCTTGACGCTCCTCACAGTCACGCCCACAGTGGTGCACTTGCGTGCTGCTTCCGCCCACACTGCCTTCCTCCGCTGCTCTGTGGCATTCCTTTGATCGGCACCGAACAGCATCTCTGCATGCTCCACTATATGCTCCACCCGAACAGTTGGCTCTGCCTCACTAAAGCGCTGTTTGCACTGCCTCTGAGCTGGAATCCTGGCAGACATGCTGGTGGTCCCTTTTGCCTTCTCAGTGTGGATTCTGCATGTGCTGACTGTGGATGGCAATGGATTGTGCTTTATATGATGGCCGCCTCTCTGTTTCTTGTTTTGGCGATCATGGTATTTCTGGTTCCGTGTCCGTGCCGATGGAGGCGGACACAGGTTTTGCGCTACTTGTGGCAGCGCTATGTCCATTTCCGTGGATTTGTCTGTGATGGCGGTAATGAAGTTTCCGCGTCCGTGTGGTGCGCGCGACCGACAGCACGTAATCGGGCGGCCTTTCCGCAACCTTGCAGACACAGAAACTTAGTTACCGCCGTCACGGAATCACTGCGGTCCAAACCTGACAGGTTGTAATGAGGCCCCATGTGTCTTTTTGACAGCTGTTGTGTCACAGTCACTGTGCACAGAGGCTGCATTTAACTTCTGCACCTCTGAACCAACAAAATAATTGTGGCCCTGTGCACCTGGTGACAGGGTAAGCTCTGAGAATAAGCCATCGCTGGTTTTCGGAATGATATTGCACACAATTATTAAAGCCATAACAAATGTATATCATACAAGTGTCAAAACCTGTGAGCCCAGATCTGCTATGTGAGGGGAATGTGTATTTGTAGCGCCTGGATGTCGCCACACCAAAAAGTGAGACAAAGGGCAGGATGCCGCACTTTTGTGCTCTTCTGGGAAGCAGGGGTAACTCCTCCAGTCAAGCACACGCTCTGTAACCAGGAGACCTCATGGTAACCACCCATCAAAGGGACATTAACATAACATAGGCCTACCTCACACTAGGGTGTTGCACGCCAAACGGCATTTGAAGTTGCAGGAAGTCAGTTAGTGTAGTCCGAGAGAGACAAGGGAACCAAGAAGGGTTTCTCTAACTTGCTTTTCTATTGGGTTCTTTCCATCCCGTCTCATCTACATCCTGCAGAACATGACACTCTGGGTATGCACGAAAGCAAAGGTCATTTGTCACAGGGTTTGGACCCCTTACAGTAGGCTTGCTTTTGTCAAATCCTTTGTCCTTTTTACCTTTGTAAGGGCTGGGTCTCCCACTTCTTTGGTTCATTTTGGATTTAAATGAATGTAATCAGAATTTGTTGGACCTCTATTGGGTGTGCAGTCCATTTCAAAGTTCTCCAGTTGAGGTGAACACAATGCTTTCAAGACAGACACTGTCTGTCTCCTAACCATCTTCTGTTTGGTGCAAGGCCTGCACTCTGCCAGATGTATTGGAACCAGGCTCCTTGATGGAGTTAAGGCCCCATGCAGGTGCCAGCCAAGCTCCCTTGCTGGGAGAGAAGATAAAAATGACTTTCCTTATGCTACATCCCCTGGATTGGGAATCAAAACATCCAGCAAAATCCAAAGCAGCTAGACTCCTGTTTCCACCGTTTCAAACCATCTGCACACAATCCTTCGAACCTGTGTTGCTGACCTCTGCAGTCTCATTCAAATCTTAAACCGATGCTTGCAACCATTGAACAAGTTTGATGCAGCATCGCACCAGATGCTCTTTGCCGCTTTGGCATGAACAGAAGCTCACTGCTGCAGAAGTCTTCAAACCTCCATGTCTTCGAACAGCACCTCAAATCACTGCGATCTTTGATTTGACCTGACCCAGACCACTAATCAAACCACTCGGGGCATTGTATTGCTTGCTGACTACAGAAGCGGTACACACAGTCTTGAACAAGCTGGACTGTCAAACCAACCCTGGTGGACTCTGTTCAAACAAGACCTTTCTGATGCAGCTTCAAATTGCAATGAGCGTCACTCCGAACTGACTCAACACAGATTGGATCAAAGCGGCTCTACACAATCTGTCAGTTCAACACTGCAAGAATAGCACTGAGAAGCCCATTTCAATTCAGTCTGGTGATCAAAAACAGAATGAGGTACTTTTGAGAGGCCCAAACCCCATGGGGAAATTTTGAATTTTGAGGACCATAGTGACTGATAAGTCTCCCTTTTGCACCTTTCTCAAAGAGATATCCTTCTTGGAAAGTGACACTGTTGCAATTTCTTGCCTCTTCACACATGCTCTGCTACCCAGAGTGCTTCAGCCATTGCACCTATGAATTCCAGATCCCTGTCAATGGAATCAACCCCTGAAGTACTGAAGTCAAGGTCCCTGGCAATTCTGGGTTCTCGAAGGGTAGTCATCCAAAACATCGGACTAAGGGGTCAGAGAGTACCTCCAATTTCTTTTATCTGTTTTATACAAGATATGCTTTCAAACAGCCCTTTCTATTACGTATCTGTTGGCTCTGGCAGTACTTGTGCAGGTGAACATGGATTTCTACCCTCCTCACCCTACCAAACCCCCCCCCCCCCAATCAGGTACTTAACTGAGCGTGGACTCTATAAGAACACTGCACAGTTACTTACCTGCTAGGGAAGGAATGCATAAGTGAGCTGCCTGTTTTAATATATCTGTTCTTGTGCCACATAACTATTACATTGTGTTTATGCATTGTGCTTTCGATTAGCTTTTTAATGTAGGAAGGTAAAGTGTTGTGTGGTCTACTTTTGGAATTTCTAACTGTGTGCTTTGTGATGAATCCTTGAATGTCATCACTTCTCCCCGAGAGGGGGGGGGGGCTTCCCATGATGCCAGGGAGATGAGGTTGCAACGCGATGGTGACCCTGGGGATGGTACAAAGCTGGATGATCTCATGGGGATGCCCCACCCCCATGGGGCTAGCGGCGACTATCCTATCCAGGTATAACACTGTATACGTCCCATTAATCCCCTTCACCTAACCCTCATTTACCTTTCCCTCCCATCTACATAGTAGTGGCAGTACTGAGATGAAGAAGAGTCACCTGCACATTAGAGCTTTCTGGGAAATACTGGGACAAGGAGGAGGTGCGGAAGTATGAAGAGCAATCTTCCAAACACTATGAAACAGTCCAAATGTTCTGAGTGGCCATAGCCAATACACAATGGAAGAGGGAAAACCAAGCAAAGAGTCACTCTCCCAGGAGGATCCGCAAGCCTGGAGGACGCCTAGCATGGAAGCCGCTGACCGGGACATGAGAACGGGAGAAGGCGTCCCTACCCGGTCTGCAGTACCCTGTTCAACTGGAGAGCTAGAAGAGTGGAAGTCCGATAGGGTGGAGCCATTGGACCTCACGGTCATGGAGAGACTCAACACCCGGCCAGTACCAAACACTGCAGAGCTGCCACAGTATTCGCACAAGCAGAGAGCGAGTGCGTGAGAAGCCGAGCATAGCAACAGTTGTGCTTGCAACCAGCGAAGAAGACCCGACAGACCCAAAAGGTAGAAGGGCTGTTGTGGGATGAAGGGAGGGCAAGAGAAGCCTGTAAACTGGAGTAGGGCACCCATACTTAACTTTAGCGACTGCCTTAAGTCATCTGAGACTCAATAGTACCTGGCAGGGTCGTGAACCAGGTCTATCACCAGCAAGATATAAAGAGGAGTGAAGGGCCTGGGACCCGCAACAGAAGAAAGGTCATTACAATCACTCTTCCTTGTCGCAGTACCTGGCAAGGAAGTAAATCATGTCAGTCAAAACTGGTCTGGGAACTGCTCCCAAAACAAAATGCCTGATAAGGGCCTGTGGAAGGGTGTTATTCCCCCTACTACAATTAAACTGTGAGCCCAGAGAGACCAGGGGAAGAAAGCATACCCTTTGGTATTGTGTCCCATCAAGCAAAGAGATCAGGGGAAGGAAGCCATAACCCTGGTGTTCTGCATCATGAAGCCAAGCAGAAGGAGGCTCAGAAAGTGGGCCATTCTCCTGGCATTGAGAACGTATTGAGAACAAGACACCTGGAGAAGGGAGACATTCTCCAGGAACCCAATGGTAAAGCAAACTATGGGTAATGAGGAATTATGTTCAAGTTGGGACTGAGAATGTTAGTCTCCCAAGCTGGAACTTTGTTTTGTATCTTGGAAAGGTACTGAGACCCGGGGAAGGGAGTCATTCTCTCTGGCAAAGTTCTCACCTGCAATTTGAACTATAGTCAATTGCCCAGAAGAAGTGAGACATTCTTCTGCACCAAGAAGATCCACTACCTTTTTACTATTAGTTACGAGTTTGGGGGACAGAAATGGGCATTTTGACACACGACCAGGGACTCTTCATTTACTTGGACATTCCGACTGAATCCTTAGTTGAGGCAGGGAAACCCCTCTCAGAGTTAGGGGGATTTCGCTTTCCACTTTATTTTGATTAAATAAAAGTCTATGCCAGCAATCATGTCCAGCTGTGTCAGTTGCCTCCTTTTGCACCCTTACAGTATATATATGTGTGTGTGTGTGTCTTATAAATATATTTGAGACTTGTGCATCTGCTTAAATGAACATGCTTTGCATAGGCCTCCTTGGGATGGTTGGTGCAATGTTTTACATCTTGTTTTTCGTTTTCAAATTCCTGTCATACTATCCATACTCCACGTAGACCATGTCGACTTCCAAAGATTATTTTTCAAACAATTGGACATTTATGTGCGCAGTTAGAAGTATATTCTATAATTTCATTGTGTTTTCGACAGTGAAAGTTTTAAATTGACCCTGGAGTTAAAAATTGACCTCTCAGAGTCAGTGACTGCTGTTGAGGTCTACATGTGGAGTGGCTCACAGATACAGTCGAGGACTTCACACAAGTATACAGTGGAGAGAGTGGGGGGTAATATCACATTCCCACAGACAGGCTGTAGAAAGAACCCATATCCTTTGGGTTCCAAATATAACTGCTCGGTGGTTTTCCTCAGTGCCCATGTACAACAATTCTTTTAAATTTTGCACCACCTACAATACCAAATGTCCTTGAAGAGATGTGCACCATTTGTGCAACAGTAATTATGGGACTGTAGGGAGGAAAGGTGGAAATTGTGCCAGCTGTTTAAACCAAAAACATTGAAGGAACGCAGAGCAAGGTGGTAGACCGCTTATGCAATGCAGGCAGAAAAGTCATAGCGCGAGTCAACCGCTAATACAGAGAACGTTGAAGCAGAAGAAACTGGCATCGTTTTTGAGAGTGAATCTTGAGAGTTGGTAACAAAGTATCTGCTTTCACAGCCATTCTTCGGCTCAGTCGGACAGGTGTAGAGTCTTGTAGTAGAGAATGCACCTGGTAAGAGTCTGGCTGCGAAGTCCATAATTAACAATAATTGTTCAAGATCAAGCGTAGTCCATTCAACGTCTACGCTGACACCTAAATCAGAGGATTGTCACTTACACTCAACTCGGTAGACTAAACATCTGGAACACAGAAAATAAGGCTTATCGACTTTGAGATGGAACAGACCACATTCTCGCATCCAAAAAAGACATGGACCAAAGAGCATTTCCAGATAACCATGTAAAAGATGGCTTTCTTGATGGAATTTATTGAAAGGCATCCCATAGAAAGCAAGCCTAGTTACACTGAGGATGGTGTTATTTAAAATAAAATAAGTAAGATGCTGCTAGTACAGGTGAGCCAAGAAGAAACTTTTTTCTGTAGAGGTAATTTTAGAGGACATTCAAGATATTGAGCCTAAGGAATTTCCTTAATACTTCCATGATGTTGTGGAACATTCTCTAACCTCATCCCCCCCGCCCCCACTGATGACCAGAGCCTTCACAACAACCTTCTAAAATATTGGCAAGTAGGTTTGGCATTGAAACGCACGAGTCAAAGACACTGACTTTATTAAAGACCTTTTCCAAGCAAATAAGCAAATGGCACAGTATATTCCAGTGCTGCGATCAGTTAAAAAGAGAACATTCCTTAACTAAGCCATGCAGCTCTCACTAAGTAAACCCTCTCGTTGGAAAGAAATGCAATCTAGCGCCCAGGAACCCTGCTTATATTAATAGACCTCTGGCACCTAATTCTTTGGTTGTGATGACCACACACAAGACGAGTGTGACAGTTATCAAGTACCCACCAGATAAAAACAAGAAAATGTTTGCCCTCGGGAGGAAAGTCTCCACTTGTGTTGCCTGCGAGGTGTGAATTGCTAACACCACAGCGTTAATGGCAAGATATAATGGGGCAGTAGATCAGTTCGATGATCTTGTGAAGGAGGTCCCAGAACCTTTTATGGTCCGTTTTGAATAAAGCGATGCTGGAGAGCAAGCAATCCCAAGAGCGGTTTTGAAAAATGCACTAGACTCGCTGAGACAATGGCTAGACCGATGGCAGAAGCCACAATAGTCAAAAGACCTGCATGCATTGCCTTCCGAACTCTGCTTTCAAGCCTGACACTCAAGCTACATTATTAAGCATGCTTGTGGAAGTCGCTAGTCTTTTCTGAAAAGCAGTAGACGAGGTGCTGAGAAGAGTGAAAAAAAGAGCCTGAAAGAATAAGTCTCAGACAGATTACAAGCAGATGTTTTCAACAAAGAGGCCCCTCTTCCATTCAGAGGAGTTATCGTCCCCACTAGTGTAGTCAGAACTTGTTGTCCCAGTACACATACCCATCGGGAAGCAAAATTCTGGGTTGAAGTCACAGGCTACAGTACACAGGCATCTCAGTTACATGTCAATTCGGATAAGTCAGAGGTAGTGATAGAGAGCAAGCTCCCAGAGGGCCAGCTTCTACCTCAAAACAATGACTCAACAGTGCATGTCTCCTCCCATATTACCGCAGTAGGTGGATGTCTAATTTCCTACACCCACGTCTGTGAGGTGATAACCTCAGACAAAGGGATGCTGTCCACCAACTGAGATGTGTAGCGATGGGCTCAATTTGCTGCACTATTAAAACAATACTCAACAATGGAGTACTCAGAGTGCACGATAAAACCCAGCTTTATTCAAAGCATTGAAACTCTGCTGGGAAAACATACAATCGGCTCTCAACATTACATTATTTGGGAACGGCTTTTAAACTAAAACACGTTATCAATGGCGTCATACTACAATATTGATTGCAAAACGTATGGGTATTTTGGATTGTTCAGAATCCCAAGCTACAAATAGAATATATAAGGGTTAGTTCCATCATTGGCTAAAACATATCAAATGGTCCCCCCTGGGCCCAGCCCATTACAGACACTACTTTCATTACATCTTTGCAATTCCACTTGATGTGTTGGCTCTGCTCATTATAGGCTATCTGGCAAGAGGGATTTCTATTGGTTGGCCATTTACTCACCAACCTTGGACACTTTGACGAGATGTCAAGATATGACGGAGACATATGGTGGGGGAGAGAAGTCCGTGGTCTGCAATAAAAGTAGCTCCTTAATCATTCACAGGCGATAAGGCCTATCCTTTCCTTTGTACTTGGCCTTGTTTATCATCTAGTGTGACTGTGTACTAGGGAGTTCAGCAGGTGTTTTATCTGTATTTGGCTCATAATGAATAGCCAGTGTTGTCAGTGTCTTGATCACATGCTGGGGGACTGTGTTGGAGAATTAAATGCTTCCTATTGATGGAGCTTTTGGCTAACTCTAGCGTACATGTTATACTTCTTAGTGACCACGTGAGACAACCTTTATCTATTCTCTTTGGAGTCTTCTGGCATGCTGATCTCATGCGCCTGGGCATCAATGGATGTCGGTACTCTTATTGAAACCTAATTAACTTAGGAGTATACTGCCTCGCATCCTGGGAACCGTTATTTTATGCCTACGTTCTAATCATCCACTACTCCCTTCCCCGTTTTCTGACTGTGGTGCTTTACTAAGAACTACTGTTTGGGAAGCTTCTGAAATAAATGTGTTTTTATGATTTCAGCATCTTGGATTCTAAGGCTTTGCTAATTCTTAAGCCTTCTATGGCCTCTGTGTTAGGAAAAATGGCTGTTCTTCTGCACTCTCGCCTTCAGGTTTGCGACCCATATTAGTTACTCTTCATGTTATTCACATCTCGTACATCCACCATACGTTGGTGTCCCTGCCCATGTATTCGGCATCTTCTCCAGCATGGGGTCTGGCATGGATTCACATGCTCTTGAATATTCCCTGTCGTCAGGCTGGGAATCCTCGGTAAAGAAAAATCAGTATCAGTTTCGTTTCTGATCTGTCTTTCGTAGTAGTAACCAATCACTGAACTCTGCGTCACACTGACCACAGCCAATGACTGCCCTCTCCCTTAGCCCCGCCTCTGGCAGCCATCTTCAGATTTTTACCGCACGTTCAAGTGTTGGGATCCTCGTGCTCTCGAGCGTTAGTGCTTTTTTCGCGCTTTTTCTTAGGAAAACGTTCTCTTTTTCGGTCAAAAGAGCCTCAAGCTCCACCGTTTCTTTATCCGATCAACGGGGACCCGTGTCGGATTCTTCTACGCCCCTCAAGGGTGAATATTTCGTTGAGCCACGCTTTTGGAGGACTCCAGAAGTTTCTCAGGCCCTTCTCGAGCATGGCCCAGGAGAAGGGAAGCTCGACGCCCGGAAAGCGTTTCAGGGTCTGCCCTGGATGCCAGCTTCAGAATGTCTTTAAGGAGGACGAACACTCCCTTTGCCTTTACCGCCTGCATGAAGACAAGACGCACGTGGAGAAGGACTGTGCGTTTTGCGGCAATATGTCGGAGCGGACCATGAAGGACCGCCATCAGCGTCTCGCCAACTGGCTGGAAGGAAAGAGCCCGTCAGGTGAGAAGAAGAAGTCCGAGCGGTCTTCTAAGACCTTTGAGGGCGCCCCGGCGACGGGGGTCCAACAGAAGGCCAAGCACCGCGAGTCCGCTGGCACCGGGAGTGCCAAACGGTCGGGCTCTACGGGCACCAGGCAGGGCGCATCCTCCCCGGCGCCATCAACCACGAGCCAACACTCTGGTTCGGGTAAGAGGAAGGCCGAGCACCCGGCGAAGCTCCTGTAGAGACCCCGGTCGTGCTCGAAGGCCCCATCGGAGGGGGAGCGAGGTGGTGACCCTCCCCCCAAGGAGAAGGCGGTGAGCGCACCTAAGGTGGTGAAAGCCTTGATCCAACCGGGCAAGGCCTCTATCGAGACAGTCGCGGCGGCCCTTGCTCAGCCTGTGGAGGCTACACCAGTGGTGGCGACCTCGGGGCCCAGAATCTCCCTGCCACCGCGGAGGGAGTCCTCTTTAATGCCCATCGAAAGGACCCCCGTGAAACCTCCGACGGAGAAGAAAAAGGGGGGGCAGGAGGTCGTCGTGGATTCGGCCTCAACCTCTGAGGAGGAGCTGATCAAAGTCTTAGGCCACGGCTCTGGCGTGGAAGACCACCATCCTGTCGGGAGGGATCCCGACGTGGGAGACGACGAGAACGTCGAGGGTGCCGACGGGGCTCCGGATCGCCCGTCGGAACCCCCTCAACCAGTGACGCAAGACAACTCGGCGGCCATTTTGTTGGCTATACAGTCCTTATGCTCGGAGATAAGGACGAGACTGCCGTTACCACCAACGGAGGAACCGCTCCCGATGGGGGACCCGGAGCCAGGCCCTTCTGGGAGCCCTCCTCTTAAGAGAAGGATTCATCCTCCACCTCCTTTTCAACCTTCGCGCCCTGCTCAGCCCTCCTCCCCGTCCACCACACGTGGGGATGATACGGGGACTGTCATGGCCGCAACGGGTAGTGACGACGACGTTTACGACGAGGATCTCCCATCATCACCTCCCACCCGGGCTTCCCCGCCCGACGAGATTGGATCGTTTCATGCCATGATCGCCAGGGCATCCAAGCTTTTCCAGCTCTGCCCGGAAGAGAAGAAGGAAGGTTTCCTTTATCAACGGCGCGAGACCAAGAGGAAGACGGTCCTCACTGTACCTCTACTGGAAGATATCTGGGATGAGGGTCTCGCCCTCCTCAAGAACCCATCCACAACACCGGCTAGAAGGGATCGGTACGAGAAGAAGTACCGGGTCCCGGACGCGGCCCTCTTGTGCCTTCGGGCACAGCCGACCCCGGACTCGGTCGTCTCCGCGGCGGCCAGGATGAAAGCGGGGGGGGCGCGGCCTCTACATCAACCTCCCCGCCGGACGGCGAGGGAAAGAAATTGGACACGATGGGACGCAGAGTCATCTCATCAGCAGCGACGACGATTAAGGCTGCCAACGCCTTGGCTATCGTAGCCCACTACGACAGGGAGTTGTGGTACAAACTCGCCCCCCTGCTGGACTTCCTACCAGACGACAAGAGGGCAGAGGCCCTAGAGATCTTCAGGAAGGAGAAGTGGCGTTGGACCACGCCATTACGATAGCGACGGACATCGCGGACACTGGATTTCGCCAGTTGGGCAACGGCATTTGCCTTAGGCGGCGTGGATGGCTCAAGGCTACTGACTTCCGTCAGGACGTGCAGACCAGAGTCTTGGACATGCCGTTCGACGGGAGCAACCTGTTTGGGGAAAACAGTGGGCGATTCCCTACAAGCCATCAAGGCGGAGACGGCCCAGGCTCTTGGTGTTCTCCAGCAACGACGGCCGCCCTTTCGGAGCGGCAGAGGCAAACAGGGTGCCTCCAAAGGTTCCAGCGGCAGATTTTCCACCTATCGTCAAGCGGCCCGTTCGTCGTCACAGGAAGCCTACAGGGGACGAGGCAAGTCGGGCGGACCCCGCCGTCGTCGCCAAGGAGGACAAGGCGGCAAAGCCTCGTCGAAGCAGGACTGAACCGGCCGTGGGGTCGGGCCACCACCGAAGCACCCCGGTGGGAGGCCGGCTGGCGAGCTTCGTCAGCGTGTTGGAGTCCATCTCCACCGACCGTTGGGTGCTTGCTCAGGGTCACGCACTCGAGTTTCTAAAGAGGTGCCCGCGCGTCCCCCCTGTGGCCAGGAAGGAACATCACATCCCTCAACTTCTCTTGGAGGTAAGGGCGATGCTCAGGAAGGGCGCCATTGAGCTCGTCCAAAGAGGCTTCGGGGCTCCGGAGTTTACTCAAGATACTTCCTCGTGAAGAAGACGGGAGGATGGCGTCCCATCCTGGACCTACGACGACTGAACAAATTCATCAAGGCACAGAAGTTCAGGATGGTCACCCTCCAACACGTCCTGGGTCAACTGGAGGAGGGCGATTTCCTGTCGTCGTTGGATTTGGAGGATGCCTACTTCCATATCCCCATCCTAAAGGGACACCGAAAGTTTCTCAGATTCGTGGTCCAAGGGCGTCACTACCAGTTCAGAGCCCTTCCCTTCGGATTGAGGTCGGCACCCAGGGTGTTCACCAAGTGCCTCGCAACGGTGGCGGCGCGGCTGCGCCTAGAGGGGATCCACGTCTACCCCTACCTGGACGACTGGCTCATCCGAGCGAAGACTAAGGAGCTCGCCGTGGAGCACACGGCAAGGACCGTCCAACTACTCACAGACCTGGGATTCTCCATAAACTACGGCAAGTCCCACCTGGTGCCCGCGCAAGACGCACTGTTTCTGGGAGCGACGCTCGACAGTGTCGCTTCTGGCCTCTCCGTCGGAGGAAAGGACGAGGGCCATCTTGGGCAAGGTGCAGCGGATGCTGGTTGCGGATGCGGCCAGGGTGAGGTCCATCAAGTCCCTCCTCGGAATGATGTCTTCTTGCATTTATCTCATCCGCCTGTGCAGGCTCCGGATGCGCCCGTTGCAGGAGTTCCTGGACGCGCGCTGGATCCAGAAGACGGGCAGCTTCGAGGAGGGGATCACACTCGACGAGAGTTTCCGATGAGCGATCCGGTGGTGGGGCACCCGCGCGCTTCTGACGGCGGGCATGGACTTCCAGACCCCCGGCCACCAGAAGACAGTGACCACTGATGCCTCCCTGGAAGGGTGGGGAGCGCACACCGAAAATATGCACGCGAGAGGCCTTTGGCTTCCGACGGAGAAGTCCCTCCATATCCACGTCCTGGAGCTCCGTGCAGTGTTTTGGGCCCTCAGGTCCTTTCTTCCATCCCTCAAGGGCAAGGTGGTGAGGATCTTCACCGACAACACCACCACGATGTTCTACATCAGGAAGCAGGGCGGTACCAGATCCCCAGCCCTGTCCAAGGAGGCGCAGGATCTGTGGCATTGGGCCGTCGCCCAAGGGATGTTTCTGGTGCCGTTTCATCTGGCAGGAATAAAAAACACCATCGCCGACTCGCTCAGCAGAGAGCTGCGCTCGTGCCACGAGTGGGAACTACGACAGGATCTAGTGGACCGCCTCTTCCAAAGGTGGTGCACACCCCAGATTGATCTGTTCGCGACAGCGACGAACTCCAAGTGCCGGAGGTTCGCCAGCAGGTTTCCCCAGCCGAGGAGCATGGGCAATGCTTTCTCGTTCCCCTGGGAGGGCCTGTTTCTATACACGTTCCCTCCATTGCCGTTGCTGATCCGGCTCATCAACCAGCTCAAGAGGTCACGGTGCAGGAGGATCCTCGTCGCACCTGTGTGGCCGAGGCAGATATGGTTCCCGGACCTTCTGGACTTGTCAGCGTCCCTGTCAATCAAGCTGCCAGTGGACGCGGATCTTCTCTCCAGGGAAGGAGGGGCCATCCTCCATCACGACCCGAAGTCACTGAAGTTGCAGGCCTGGCTCCTGCAGCGTTAGAGTTTGGAGGCTACGACATACCGGCCGACTGCAGAGAGGTTCTTGCAAAGGCCAGGGCGTCCTCAACTCTTAAATGCTATGGACACAAATGGAAGAGGTTCTCTGTCTGGTGCCACGCACAGAAGATTAACCCTCTACGGATTACAGCTCCCCAAGTACTGCCGTACCTACTGACGCTGGCCAAGGCTGGACTGGCGCACACGTCCATCAAGATTCATCTTGCTGCGAGCTCCCGATACACCAGAACCACGGGACGGACGTCTTTGTGGTCTCATCGTCTGGTGAAAGAATTCCTGAAGGGACTGTTCAGATCGTTCCCGCCGGTGAAGGCTCCGGCCCCGGCCCCGGCGTGGGAGCTCAACGTGGTGCTGACCAAGCTCATGGGACCTCCGTTCGAGCCTCTGCACTCGGCTCCGTTGAATTTCTTGTCGTGGAAAACAGCGTTTCTTGTGGCCATCACCTCCGCACGATGGGTGGGAGAGATCCAGGCCCTTTCCTGCAAGCCCCCGTACTTGACTTTTCACGACACGAGGGTATTGCTCAGGACGCAGCCCTCCTTCGTGCCCAAGGAGCGGTCGGACTTCCACCTCGACGAACCCTTGGTGTTGCCTGTTTTCTTCCCATCGCCTTCGTCGCCGGCTGAAAGGACTTGCTGGATGTGGCTAGAGCGCTGAAGTTCTACGTGGACCGCACAAGTGTTTTCGGAAGACGTCACAACTTTTTGTGAACTTTGGACCTGTCAATCAAGGGAAGGCTCTCTCGAAGGCCTCCATTTCCAGATGGCTCTCCGGGTATATCATGTACTGTCATCGGTTGGCAAACCGACCGCTGCCTGGCCGTCCGAGAGCCCATTCCACCAGAGCGATCGCAGCTACCACGGCGTTCCTATCTGGTGTGCCCTTGCTGGACATCTGCAGGGCTGCTACGTGGAGGTCAACGCACACCTTCACGAAATACTACTGCGTCGATCGGGATTCCAGGGAGGAGTCCAGGGTCGGCCAAGCAGTGCTGCGCAACCTGTTCGCCTAAGGTGAGCCTGTTGAGGAGGTAAGAATTGCTTAATGTTGAGTTTTGGATATAATGCTTAATGTTGAGCCTTTGCCACCTCCCGTGGTTGTGCATGTGTGTACTGCTATGTATTCTTTTATTCATGAGCATGTGAATCCATGCCAGACCCCATGCTGGAGAAGGAACAAGTTACTTACCTGTAACTGTTGTTCTCCAGCATGGGTCTGGCATGGATTCACATGCGAAACCTCCCGCCTACCCCTCTGCGGCTCTTCACTTGGTCATACTGCCACTTCACGTGCTACCAAATCTGAAGATGGCTGCCAGAGGCGGGCCTTAGGGAGAGGGCAGTCATTGGCTGTGGCCAGTATGACGCAGAGATCAGTGATTGGTTACTACTACGAAAGACAGATCAGAAACAAAACTGATACTGATTTTTCTTTACTGAGGATTCCCAGCCTGACGACGGGGAATATTCATGAGCATGTGAATCCATGCCAGACCCGTGCTGGAGAACAACAGTTACAGGTAAGTAACTTGTTCCTTTCACTACTTATAATTTCTCCTGCCGTATCAGTGTAGTGAGTCCCTTTCTTGGCAAGCAGGTACCTGCCTTACTTTTATGCTAGTTACAGCACACTACTTTTGTCTTCTATATCCTAGGTTTAATCCCTACTATTGTTGCACAGCCTAACTAATTCTTTATAGCAGATAAAACATTTTCTTTTGTTGAATCCACCTTAACGTACATAGTCTTTTACCCCTAGGCTCATGGGGTGTTATGGCTGCCTCAGCTTGTATTGCTTCTCTGTACAGTAGTAATGAGGAGTGGGGCAGAAATTGGTAGCGACTTATTCATCTGTGTTTCTTCTGAATCTGCACAATTTGCCCTCACGAGAGAGTATAGCACAAGACCATCGCCTACTTCTACAAGAAGAAATAAAGTGCTGTTATCGAGGGTCATCGAGGTGCATCCAAACAGGTTAACAGAGGGATTCATAGTACACAAAAAATACAAAAGGCAGTTTTTAGACCTAAGACTTACAAACAAATGTCAAACTGCAGAAATACAGGATTGCAATGCACCAGGAGGTAATTACTCTGCTAAACAGAGTAATATATTTGACATTAGATGTGAGCAATGCTTTTGTACATATTTCTATATTCCCAGGTAATTGCAAATAACTTTGATTCAAAATAGACAAAAGGCATTTTCAGTTCAAAGTGCTTCCTTTGTAGATTGCCTTGGCACCGTGTTCATTCACCAAGGTACTCACAGTAGTGGCAGGTCATCTGCACCGAAAAAGATTTCCAGTGTACCCTTACCTGGACGCTTAGCTAATTACAGGGGAGAGCATAGTCCTGTCCCACTGCATATGCAGGAAACAATGAAACTCCTACACAGTTTATGATTTTCGATCAATGAAAAGAAGCCCATTCTTATTTCAAGTCAGAACAAATAGTTTATGGGTTCTATATTAAATAAACAGCAAAAAGCTTACCCTTCACAAGAAAGCACACAGGCACTACAACACAGCTTCCTTGCTACAAGGCTGGTCGCCGGATAATGGTGAGAAGGTAATGAAGCTTCCTGGCACAATGGCATGTTACATCTTCATAGTTCCACATGTATGCCTCAACATGTGCCTTTTTTATGTAGCAGTGGCTAGCAGAAAAGTGGTCTCAAGGAACAGGTGAGTGGGATAATCTAATGGTGGCCTTGTAGGAACTGTTGGTGTTCCTCTAGATTGGTGTACATCCTCGTCTAATCCACCTCCCAGGCAATGTTGGTTCACTAGCACATTTTCTAGCAGTTCCTCTTCATATTATTTCAGTCAGCCTCCTCTCTGATCATTTCAGACAGCTCTGTTTTCCCATTGTGCATCCCCTTTTAAAATCTAAACCGCACCCCACAATATATCTAAACTAACAGGTACTAGCTTATTGGCTCTTGATCTGGATTGGACATCTGCGGTCCTCCCCCTTTTAATGACTAAACTCCATTCTTGGGAGTTTGACTCCACCCCCTTGAATTATCTTTCTGAGCAATTTTACAGTTGCAGCTAAAATCTACAACATTTCAATTTACAAATACGCATCATAAAATATGTATGTATAATACGAATTGGTCTCACCATGCTTGATTTAATGAAATGTGCCTGCTGTTGGCACAATGTTGCGGGTTCGAATGACAGATTTTTGTAATGTATTCAACAAATTTAAGTTACCAACATGAGATTTCCTATACAGATATATAATTCAACACGCTATCATCCTCCCGAATCTACACTTCGTGTCATTTTCTGAGCAGCTATCACATTGCAGCGTATAACTTTAGTTCTCAATGTTGATTTTTAAAAAAAATCAAAATGGTCTCATCAGATGGTTCTTCTCATACGCTTATTGAGCATATTTGGTCATTTTTATGTGCATTATGGTTACTGAGATAATCAATAAAATATTATCCTCCATACACCAATGGCCATCTCTAATAACATGCAAGATTTAAACTTTAATGATCTTCACGTTTCTTATTCTCAAACATAACATGTAGTTTTGACCATCTGCTCCTTTGTTGACAGGACCCGCTATTAAATCATTAGCTCCTTTCAAAGTTAATAACCGGGCAATGGGTCTGCTTATCTTACCTGAAAAGAGGAAGACCACACCACCCACTCCTTCATGAGTAATTTTCTGGTACATGTCAATTGTCAGATCGTGGACCTCACAAGGAACCCAATTTTAATTGTGTGTATTTTTAAGAGTTCATCTGCATTAGCTGGGAATTATGTTTTCACAGTGGTCAACTGTCCACCTCATAAAACTTTAGTCCAGCACAAGCTCTGTCCCTGTCTTTGCTCTGTGAGCTTCAAAGAGATTTTTAGATAGAGAGGTAAGGCACTGCTTGATGTTTTGGCTTTGGCCCTTCGTTAAGTTCCTAAGAAAAGCAAATAATGTATTGTTTTACATTCTTTCTACATGGGACTTGCACCAATGTCTTGAAATACAAAATATTTGTATCTTCTTTCTCGTAGTTTCTTTTAAAAAGCCACCAGTTTCCTTACTGTTCCATTGAATTTACTTCCGTCAATTGGAGTTTCATTTTTCATGATTTAATTTACTTCTAAGTTTCTCCTTGCAGCTCTGTTTTAGTAAACTGTACTTGGACTTGTTTGCCTTGTCATTCGAATACAGGACCCATTTTAAAATGGTTTTTCCTTTTCTTGACAACCCTGTTGGGGTTTTCGGCAGTGTTGAAATTTACATGCTGGCCTTTCGGTCTGCCAGTCAACAGTGTGCTTTCTTTTTACAAGCACGTATGTCTGCACCTTTAGACCTCAGTCAGCCAGACATAATTTCTTTTGTCCAGGGGACATATTTACCCCACAGACACCCCCCTGCTCTTTTATCATAGTGACATTCCTAGGAAAGAGTAGGGTTTTGATGTGTTTTTACTTTAGTCAGCAGTTTTTAATCATTCTTTTTGATCGTTAATAGCTCGTCGTGGGTGGTCTGGCTTTCCTTCTTTGGGGTTCCTGGGTATGGAAGGGACCTCCTTCCTTCCTGGCTCGCTCACCCTTCCTGTCCTGGTTTCCTTGGCCCTTTCTGAACTCGTCTCCCAGTCCCGAGGCTTTAAGGAATTAATTTAATTTTCTAAACAGAGGAGTAAAAAGAATTGTTAATCATTTTTTGTTTTTAAACCTTATTTCGTCAGATAACATTTCAGAATAAGACATTATTTTTCGACCATAGACAATATTCATTGATAATCCTGTCCAGAATCATGAATGCTCCTTTTTATTTAATTACTCACTGGTTATATATTTTAGTTTCCATAGTTGCCAACACGATCCATTTAATTCTGTAGGTGTGTATCCACTCTTGGTTTTTTTCTTTGCATTCTGGGACTTGTAGTTCCACATTTCTCATTATAAAACTTGGACAACAAGTCCAGAAAGCAAAGAAGAAAACAGCACTGGATAAGCACCTACAGACTGGAATGGGTCATGTTGGCAACTATGGGTGTCCATCCGGGTTTTTGATCTTACCTTGTATTCCACAGATGGTTCCTCGGCCCGTACTTCAATAGGTTCCTCAATCACTCTTAAAGCTGGTCTGGGCTGACAGCTTTTGAACTGATTGATATGGACCCATTTCTCTGCCATTTGTTCTCCTTTTGGGATGCAGATCTTATAGGCAACAGGTGATATTTTGTCCACAATCAAAAAACTACTGCACCAAGACCGAAGACATTTCTGTTCCTTGGTCTGGGTTCTCTGAAATGTGCACAGATAAAGCTTGTCACCTATGTCGTACTCCTTTTTTGGAGTCTTCAAATCATAGTACCTCATCCCTTCAGCTGACTTCTCGAGGTTGTGCTGGGCAAAAGCAAAGTCCTGCTGGAGGTGTTTCCTTATGTTCTCAATATACTTGTGAGTAGTGTATGTGTTAATCAGCATCTGCTCCTGAGTTATATAGAGCAGATGTGAGGCAAGACCATTTTTCATCCAGTCAGAAGTTCAAATGGAGACATTTTAGTTGCAGAAGATGGTGTAGACCTAATTGCCATAAGGACAAGCGGTAATCAACTATCCCAACTGGGTTTAGAGTCGGCCACAAACTTCTTCAGTATGCTTACAATGGTCTTATATCCTTCAACCCCTCCACTCAATGCTGGGTGGTAGGCAATGTGGAATTTTCTTTTTACCCCTAGAATGTTCCACATCTTGGTCATCTCACTGGTAACATTATTATTTTTTTTATTTTTATTTTTTTTATTGTAATTGCATTAGCAATTTTTACAAAAATGATGCTGGTCATCTTACAAGAGCCACACGATGAAATGGAAAGTACGAGAGTCAGACAATTGAGGCTCTGACAGGGTGCGGTTTCTCCTTGACCGACCGATCTCCCCTGTTAAAGTTCATGCTGCGCATCAGGGACCTCATAGTTGGTCATCATCAGGGTTTTTGAAGAAATTAATTCAAATGCACTTTCCAATATTTTTACAGTTGCTATCGTCCATTTTGTTTTCTCCCCTGACATCAGCCTGTTCCACCATGTTATGTCTGCGTCTTCTAAGATTCCCGAGTGATCCGTGCACAGACTAGTCAGGTATGTGGCTCTTGCTTTTCTTAGATACAGACAATATATCAGAAGATGTTTTATCGATTCTAGCTCGTCTGGTTGGTTGCACAGACGACAGGCCTTTTCATTAGTTTGTCTCCTGATGGCTTGGATTTCGCGTGTCAGAAGGAGATTAAAGCACGCCCTCATGAACAGTTTTCTAAGTAGCTTGTTTGGAAATCTGTTACAGTAACCCATTGGTTCTTTTAATTTGTTGAAATTAGGGGGGAGCTCTTTAGTCACTTTGTTCATCTGGGCTTTTTCCAAGGTTTCTATCCAATCCTGAGCTTTCAATTTTGATTTCACTCTTGTAGGGTTATTCTTTAGATCCTCTTCAGTGCACGCGATCTCCGTAAGCTTTTCTCTCAGGTTGTCTGTCCATTTATTTAAGATATCCAGGTGACGGTTTGTCATTTCGTCAGCGAGTATCTTATAGATGGGCAAGCTGTCTTGTATAAGGGTGTTCCTCCAGAGTTGCATAGCGTTTAGCCCCACTGTCGCTTCTAGCGAAAGTAGACCCAAGTCTCTTCTGATAAGTGCCATTGAAGTAGCATTGGGCAGTCCTAGGACCGTTTTCCAGATGTGGCTCTCTAGTTTCCGCCAGATGTCCTTTGGCATGGTCAATGTAGCTCCCATGCCATATGTCAAGGTTGGCACCACCTTCCCTTTGTAGAACTCTATCATTGGGACTAAGGAGTATTTGCCATATTTTGGGTCTATGATGTTCATTTGGACCTCAAGGTTTTTTGTTTTTTCCCATAGAATCCCCTGCATTGTTTCAAACTTTGGACCACTTCGATTTCTTCTTTATCTACCGTCCAATGGTAACCTGCCTGGATCTTCTTGGCACTTTTCCCAAAAATCAGTATTTTCGTTTTTGATTTATTTATTTGCAGATCGTTTCGCTCCATATATTGTGCCAAGTTTGTAAGTTGGCGTTGTAGGCCGATTTGGGTTTGGTCTAGTAGTATTAAGTCGTCTGCATACATTAAGCGTGGTATGCTATCCTTACCCAGCTTTGGTGGAAAGGCTCTTACTGCTTCTTCCGACTCTTTGAGGTCCCCCAAAAAAGCGATGAACAAAGCCGGGGCCAGGGGACAACCTTGCTTCACTCCTTGCTCCACCGGTATCTCTTGCGACAGAAGGCCTTGGTTGTATAGGCAAACTCTTAGCTTGGTGTTTGTGTGTAGAGCCATCACAGGGTCTAGCAGTTCCCCCGGACAGTTCCATTTTTCCAGTTTGTTCCAGAGTATCCGCCTATCCACTCTGTCAAAGGCCTGTAACAAATCCACAAATGCCATGCACACAGTTGGCGCCCGTTGCTTGACCTTGGCTTTTATCAGATTGAGAATGAAGATGTTGACTGTTGTGCTTCCCCTCTTTAAGAAACCCATTTGAAAGGGGTCATTTGCCGGTGATGACCTGGCCCAGTTGCGAAAGTGGGTCAGAAGAAGCGTTGCAAAGATTTTGCCTATGATGTCGAGTAAGGCGATGGGTCTATAATTACTCCGTTCTTCTCGGTTCCTGCGTTTGAAAATCGGCACTACCACTGCACTTACCCATGACGCCGGGAGAGTTCTTGTCTGTCTACATTCATCAAAGATGATACCGAAGGCAGCCCAAATCTCCGGATTCTGTTTTAAGTCAATATTGGAGAGTCTGTCTGGACCCGGTGCTCTGGATTTCTTCAGTTTCATTATGACGTTCTTTATTTCATCAGTTGCCGAAATATCGATCCAAGGTGTTTCAACTGGATTTATGGCCCTCAGTGTTTGATATGGTACTTATAGTGCGCAACATTTCCTCTGCGTCTTTTTGATACATTATGTGTCTATGACCTCGCATCCAAGTTTTGTATTTTGAGCTTTCCTGTTTAAGTGCATTCCATGCTGTTAACGAATTCTCCTTGATAGTTTGTCTCTTCAGTTTTCTCAGATTTCTCTTTCTTTCTACGACCTCCATGTCGTACGTGTGTATATTTTGTCGTAGCTTTTGGTTTTTACCCTGTGGCTTCATCCTGTACTCATGGGCCTAATTTTAGGGGGGGCCGGGGGTGTTTGTCCCCCCCAACTTTCATGGCACATTATTTTGTCCCCATTCATTTGAATGGGGCACCTTTTCTTCAGAGGTCATGTCCCACCCAACATATTCAGCAATGTTTCTCCACTGCCTGTACTGGAGTAAGAGATGTCAATGTCAGCTCTGGATACGCCCCTTTCCCATGTGGGAATCTT
Source organism: Ambystoma mexicanum (assembly GCF_040938575.1). Lineage (NCBI taxonomy): Eukaryota > Metazoa > Chordata > Amphibia > Caudata > Ambystomatidae > Ambystoma > Ambystoma mexicanum. The sequence goes on from NC_090925.1 coordinate 222,402,255, forward strand.
TACCATCCAGGATTTCAATGCTGCCACATTGTGGAGATTTCTAGATTTCATGAGCCTCATCCACGATGTTCCTCTTTCTTCTGCCGGTGATTTCGTTTTCTTCGGCAGAGTTGTCCCCTTATCCATGGTGCAGTTAGCATTTAGATCTCCACATATTATTATGTGTGCTAGCGGGTCTTCCGCGATGTCATCAATTGTTTTGGCTACTTGTTTTCAAAAAAATCTGATGTCGTGGTTCTTTCCGGGTTCCAGTACGTTGTTATAAGAGCGATTTTTGCTTTTTCAGTTCCCTTTCCTCAAGTTTCTTCCTGGGCCCATGTCGTTAGAACTGCCAATATGCCATATGATTCCACTATGGTTTTTACACTTACTATTCCGATCCCTGACTTTATGGCTATCAGGAGCCCTGAAGACGGTCGTCCAAACAAGCCTTTCGACGCTGGCGAAAATTAAATTTCAAAGCCATCTAAAGCTGGCTTTTCAGTTAGCCAGTGCTCCTGAAGGCATAGAATATCGTACACCCCAAGATCCTGATTCTCCGGGTTTGTCAGGTGCCGGTGGCCTCTAGTGTTCTATGAGGCCATGACTACAAAATCTTGCGTTGTGGTTTCTTGCTCATGATCTTGATCAGTCGTCGGAGGGGGTAGATCTCTGGACCCACCTCCTGATGATTGCTATTTCTCGGTGTGTGGCTTTAACGTCGCTTTTAGCCAGTTCCATGGTCCTTTTGGTGTTCTGTTTTCTTGCGTGATTTCACTCTTTGGTTCTCGATCTTTGTCTTTTCTGCCATCTTTTTCTGAAATATCTCTTTGACTGGCTCGCCTGGCGCTTGGTAGGAGATTCATATCTGTCTCGATCTCTTCTATCCCATGACTGACCCCCCTTCTCCAAGTGCTTTTCATTTAGATCTTCACCTGCTTTAAGATCTCTCCTTCTGTATCTCTCATTCCTTCGTTCTCGTTTTTCCCACTCATAGTGGTGATTGCTTTCATATCTCATCTGATGCAACGGTGCTTGTCTTTTATTGTTGTATAGATCTCTAGTTTGGGATATGTAGTGCACTTTATGTCGCCAGTTTTTTTCTGTGGACTGCACTTTTCGGTCTGTCTTGGGTATGTGTAGTTCGGTTAGGGTGTATCCTGCTTTTTGTAAGTCTTTGTATGCTTCCTCTGTGATATCTTTTATTGCCTGATTTTTAATGTGGAGGTACGTTTTGGCCTTTTGCTCCCTGTGATAGGGTTCTATTAGTTTGAAGTCTTCCGACTTTAAATGCTGCAGACAGTGGATTTTGCTTAGTATGTAGAGTACTGTTTTCCTATTCAGCACAATATATTTGCAGTTATATGATGTTTGCTCTAATTTGAAAATTCTTAGCTCGTTGTGAGGGCTATGTGCGGGCTTTGATTTATCAGCATGTGGTTTGTCAGACTTTGCCCTGGTCTCCTGCTCATATCTTCTCCTTAAATTATCTTCCTGCTGAGTCTGTAGTTGTTGTTTCAAAGAGGTTGATCGCGAGTTTCTCTTCTAAAGGTGCTGGTGCTGTTTTTCCTGTCACCTTTTTACCTCTTGTTTCCCTTATGCTGTCAAGATCACCATGCTGTTCCTCTGGTGATCCCTCTGGAACCCTAGGGTTCTCTTCTTTTGCTTCTGTATCAAGGTGTACTGAAAGGTCCATCAGTGAACTTGTTCTCATAAATTCCTCTGCTGTTTTTGGCGATTTTTCTGTTTTTTGGTGACTTTTCGCTGTAACTTCACTTGTGCCTGTAGGTATTGTAGGGCTTTGTGTTAGATTAATTATTTCGGTTTCTTCTTTTGAATTGGGGATCTCAATTTTCTTTCTATCTGTTTCACCTTTATTGGAGTCGCTTCCCAATCGTAACCCCAGTTTTTTCTTTTGATTTGTCATTGCCGGTGAGGTTGTTATTCCCAGATTGATACTCTGCTTTTGTTGCCCAGGCAGGTCACTTGGGTTTGTCGCTTTCTGTTTAATGAAAATTGGTTCCATCTCTCCCCTCTCCTTTTGTAAAGTTGTCTGGGATGCTCTGTCCATAGTCTTTTTTACCATCTGTTGTTCTCTCATAACTTTTTTCCTTTCTGCCTCTAAGATGGCCCATTTTTCCGCCCATTTTGTTTCCTGTTTATTCGTTTTTGCTTCTATGACCGTGATGTAACCCTCTAAGAAATCCATCTTAGATCGGATCTTACCTAGAATCGTTGTGTTATCTTTTGTTGTATCTCCAATAGTTTCATATAATTTACAAAATGCTACAAGGGCAATTGTAAGTGCCGCCATAATTGTGGTCATATCTTGTTTATTATTTGATGGTCTTGGAGAGTCAGATGCAATTTCACTGTATCTTCTATGCTTACCTGGCGTATTCTGAGATTCCCTACTGGGGCAGGTGTCAAATTGTTGTGTAGGGGTTGCACCAAACCCTCGCCCATTTATGACTCCTGATGTTTCAGAGCCATTGAGCGAGGTTCTCAAAGGGTTCAAGTTTGACGTTATTCCTGGTATTTTCAGCTTTTCACCCTTTTCCGAAGGCTGCAGTTGGGCTTTTGTCCACGATTGGTCACTCATTTGCATCTTTGTACCTATGTCACGGTCGTGTGATCTCCTTGACTCCATGTTTATTCCAGTTTCCCACTGATTCTCAGATCTCAAGTTAGGTCCTACACCGACGTTGGGCTTGTATATCTCTGTTCCATTCCGGGCATCTTGCGTGGGGAGTGGAGCTGTTTTTCGTATAACTTTGCCGATTTCGTTACGACGGCCTCCAAACTTGGTCTCTGAGATTGTCTTTCGGCCATTGTTCCCTTTCTAAACGTCGGGATTACAGTTTGGGGGGAGCCTTCCTGTAGGATTGGTGTTTTCAATGTTGGTAGGTTTCGGGCACGGGTCGGCCTCCTCTGATCTCTGCTGGGGTTGGCCATCCGCTTCATTTGGTTTTGAGGGGATCTTTGCATCCTCATCCACTTCCTTTGAGGCTCCCATATTGCTGTGGCTTTCTCTGACCTCTATAGATTGGTCGATAAGAATTGCTTTTTGTTCGAACTGTTTTTGACTCTGAGTGTTACTTTCTTTAGGGGTTGGGTGATTTCGCATGGCTGCTTCTGCTTGGTTTGCCTCCTGCGGTTTCATTTTCCTCGGGCTTATCCCTCGCGTTTCCCCAGTTGATGGCACCCTCTCCTCGTATCTTGTTGATTCTTTGATGTCTGTTTCCGTTTTTCTTGCTCTAATTGCCGGTAAACGATCCCTCAATGACCTCCAAAATGTCGGCTTCAGATATTTCATCCTCTGGCTCTAAATTTCGTTTTTTTGGTGGGTCTTAAAGAAGTTAAATACAGCATTTGATAATATGGATTTCTGGCTTGCGCCCGTGCTTGCGTCATGTTTTTTGACTACCACACGCATTGTTTTTTTTATTTCTTTACGGATTGTGGTGTTCTAATTTTGCTTTGGTTTTCCTTCATCTTGACGATTAGGTTTTGCAGGGCACCTCTGAGTTGTTTGTTTTCCCCTTTGTTTCATGGTATATTGTTGTTTTGTTGCACTTGTCTTGTTGATCTTTTTTGGGTCATTGGTAGTTTCGCCTGCCGGGTGGCTTAGATCCACCCATTCCCCCTGCTCTGGGTTCATTTCCATATTAATGCGCTCTATGAACACATCACTGGAGTACGTACTCAGATTATTTTCAAATGATCTTGTTTGGCCCGTTTTCGACAACTCTATTTTAGATTGGCTGGGGAATACTGCTCCTGGTAGGGCATTTCGATCTGGCTTCCATTTCTCAATCTCTGATGAGGACGTATTTGTGTGGATTACAGCCCTAATCGTTGGCAGAGGTTTTTCTGTCAACACTGATGCCCCCGACGTGTGCGGCCCCGGCCCGTCTGGTCCAGAGCCTACTGTTGTAGTATTGGTGTCTATGCTTGGAGTCTGGCTGGGTTGGGACAAATTCCCCTTTTTCTCCAAGGTTGTGGTAATTTTTGTTTGCCCGTTCTTGGCTGATGTCGAAGTCGGCAGACGCGGCTCCTCTATAGTGCTCACTCCTGGATTTTCCATATAAGTATTTTCTCTGTACTTCGGATCTTTATAAGGCTCTGTGATCCCCCCGCATTTGTTGGTACACAGGACCAGGGCAAGGTCCAGGTCAGTCCACCCTCCGGCAGGCTGAGCTGGAAGACCTCTCACCCAAGCGGCGCTCTGGTCCTGTGTTCGGTCCGCCTCATCTGAGCGGTAGTGCAGGGGGGCATCGGAAGTCTCCTGAAAGGGGGCCATATCGATCGCCACCGGGGTCTCAGCCGCGTCTCTGCTCAGGCGATGCTTTGCATTTCTTCCCCCGCCCCCACTGTGACCAGGGGGTGTATCAGGTGCTGTGGCTGCCGTAGATTTAGCATCTAAGATAGCAGTCCCGAGGTTCTTACCTCTTTTCACCGGGGATCTTAGTTCCCGTGGAGGCGCTGACTTAGAGTTGCTCCGTAGAACTCTTGGCGTGGGTGACGGTTCCAGTATATCCACCAGTTCTGGATCCGGGTCTGGTTCACCATGCCTGCCGTCCGGGAGGGGCGGCCCTGCTCCCTTCAAGGACTGCAGGACTGCCAAACTTTGCGAACTTCGCATGCTCCGCGTTCCGCTCCACGGAAGTCTGCGTGGATTTTGTGGATCCTCCCACAAACGAACTGGAAGGCAGACTCAGCTGCAGGACTTCGAACTTTGCAAACTTCGCGTGCTCCGCGTTCCGCTCCGTGGAAGTCTGCTGGGCTTTTGTGGATCCTCCCACAAACAAACTGGAAGGCAGACTCAGCTGCAGGACTGCCGAAATTTGCGAACTTCGCGTGCTCCGCGTCATATATGAACCAGCAAGTGTAGCTCAGTAGTGTCCTTGTAAAGAGTGTGTGTTGAGTTTGATCACCGTACACACGTCTACATACCACTGGTAACATTATTTCCTCTGACCAACTCATTCCTTTGTGGCAGAGCGAAACAAGAGAATATATGGTTGATCATTAGTGCAGCAGCTGTCTCTGCCTCACAATTCGGGGCAGGAAGACATTCTACCCACTTTGTAAAAAAGCATGTTCTGGTCAACATATACTTGTTTCCTCCTAGAGGAGCAAATCACTGGCATGAAAAAATTGACTTGCAAATCTGACCAAGGCAGTGTAATTCCTCTTTTTTTGTAGGGGAGCTTTATGTGTGGGGGAATTTGGCAGAAATTGTGCACACATAAGACGCCCTTTTGGATCTATGTGCGTCAGTGGCTGCGTTATGGGTGTGATTCAACATCAGGCTCCCAAATGTGCCTACCATCATTTTCAGTCCTAGTTCTACCTTCTCCTTGGTTCAGGGATCTATTGTCCTGGAAACGGGGAGAAGGAGGATTGCTTTGAAAATTAGGATTTGGAGGGAGGTGTACCTGTTGATAAAGATCAGGTTCAGAGTTGACCCGGTACTTTTCTCCTGTGGGACGTTTGGAGAGAAGTTTCCTGGGTAAGTGCAAACCTGATTCCCACCCCCTTTGTGCAAGGGGAATGTACACATACCCTAGGATCGGCTTTCTACCCTTGTATCGAGGACTTGCATAGGTGGCAATTTCAGAGGCCTCACTGTTACCCTGATTGATTACCATTCCATTGGGCCTGGGGAGAGGTCCCCCCTGCATCTCATTCTGCTAATCAACTGGAGGAGTATTTTTAGACCCCCCTACTCCGTCTCCAGATACAAAGGAGGGCAGCTTTCACCTTCGCCGCCTTCATGTTTTTATTGTCGGTGGGTTTCCGTACCTCAACCCAGTGTCCTGCGCTCATGGAAATTGTGAACTAATCGGGTAATTATATAATGTGGAAGTGGGTGGAAGTATGTGGTCACCAATTCCTTGGTATTCGTATTCACCCGCCTGGATGTTTGCGCAAATGGATGTTTTAATTGTTGTGCAAACTCCGTAGGTACCTGATCTTCCCCACATTGTAAATTATATTCAGACTTGCTGGCCTCTTGTGGGTTCCTGTGGTTGGACAAATATTTCAAAATGGCTGCCTTACCAGTGGACCATTTATAATGATCCTGGTCTTCCAGTCCTGCAGAAACGGGCATACTCCAGGGAAAATGGCAATTTGGCAAACTCCATACAATTGACATTTTTGTTTTCTAATGATGACATCATTTGTTCATAAAGTTCCAAACTTTGCCACACCGAATATTTGGCGCTCTTGTGGCATGGGGTCAAGAAGCTCTTCATGGCCTTAATTTCCCTTATTGGGTCTTTAACAAAACCCTTTCTCTGATTCATATTGCTTTTTCTCCACTGAACCGGAGTCCATTCAGCCTCGGAATCAGTGCTGCTATTGGCACTCCAGTCCCTGTCTCCTGGGCGCTCCCCATCTCTGAGATTGTGAATACCTCGCTGAATCATTGGATCTGGACCCATCCTTTTGCCTATGATGCAGTGAGCTCTCAGGGTCACCTTCCCTCTTGTCCTCTTTTTGACACAGAACAGAACAGTCTCTTCTTCAGACTGTTGTCAATGGGTACTATCTTTCCTTCCAGGTATTCTGGGGAAATCTACCCATTCACCTGAAAATGTGGAGGTAAAATGCTCTTCCTAGGCTGAAGATTTTGTCCGTCTCTTTCACCTAAGCGGCCTAGGTAGTCTCTTTGCAAGATCATTTTCTGTAAGCCTGCTTCTCTGATTATTTTCATCATAAGCACTTTCTGATTCAGTAGTACTCATGGGACTATCTTGGCCTACCACTGTAAAGACTGGTAGGGGGTGTCTGTACTTCCGCTCTCTAGATGGTAGAGGAGAGGCACAGAAGACCCCAGCCAAGATTCTCTATTACGGTAGCAATGGACGAGCAATCAAGGCCTAGCTTCTCAGGAAGTGATGCAGGCTGGTTCTTAAGTACAGTGTAGTCCCCGAACCCCCACAAAGGAATGTCCACACACTGTATTACTGAAAACAGTCTTTATATAATTAATATTCAAAGGTATGTACACGATCACAATAACGCACTTTGTACTCGAAGTCAATAATGATAAATATATACAATTCTAAAGTGGTACCACCAATGTTATCAAATCTCATTAAAGTGCATCAACTGTACGGTTAAAATGTCACAGATCAATAACGAGGATACCAGCACTAGAGATAGGAAGGAACATAAGATGGTTGAAACAATAGGCAGAATGCTGGCCCTGTTACCTAGACACAGTTCTGTGTGGAGATCCTCCTCCCCCACCTGGGCAACCTGTAAAATAAAGATATATCGCACAAGCCCAGTCCATATGTTCAATAGTCTCACTTCTTCCTATTAAGGTTTTACCCCCCCAATGTACCTGGTGGAGTAGAGTTCTCCGACGATGCGTCGACCGATCCTTCTTGAGTGACTCCTTTTAAGGTAGGAGCCATGGATTGTCGAGAGGTGTCGAGGAACTCGGCATGCGGTGTCGGGGAATCGATGGCCCTTCTTGAGTGCCCTCCCTTTAAGGCAGGAGTCACGGGTCATCGAATGTCTGACGGTGAACAGGGTGAACTACGACAGGGAAGTGGCAGCTTCGTTCCTAGCGGTGCTCGTCGACGACAGAGCGTTGGCGACCTGCAAGGAAGAGGCGTGCAGGGCACCTCAGTGACGATAGTTCTGGACCGCAAAGAGATGATGAACTGTGGCCCAGCAAGGGCGTCGAGTCGTTGGCGTCTTTGTGGTCTTTAGGTGGCGGGAAACCCACTGGTGGATGCTCCTCGGCGCGTCGACGGTCGGGCCTTCTCCAGCGGGAGACTAGCGGATGACTATGCAGGCGAGAGCGTCCGATGATCAGTTGAAGTTCTTAGGCAAACGGGAGCACGGCGGCTCCGGACGGCGACGGCGGTCGTCGACAGTAGCGGACAACAGTCCGAGTGCTTCTCCTTGGAGTTCCGCAGAAGTCCCCGTATCGGGTCGGCAGCCTGTCGAAGGTCTGTCTACCAGGTAGCGTTGGCAAAGATCAGCTGTGCATGATGGTCACTCGTAGCTCGGGAAGAGGGCGTCTTACCAGGTCCTCTCTGGGTCAGTCCTTGGAAACGCAGCAGCTTTCAGATTGCGAAGGAGAGCAACAGTAATTCTTCCCATCCAGCAGGGCTTCAAGGTCAAGCGTCAGTTACTAGTTACTCGTCGTAGTGGACTTCAGCTTCTGAACATGATTCCTAGCAGTGAGAGGTCCCCAGATATACTGTTGATCTCCCATTCATTCCGCTGGGTCACACTTAAGCATCCAATCACGACTACGGGCATTCATGCAGGCAGGCAGCCAATCAGACACACAAGGTATTCAGGCCATTCACTTCTCTCCAGACACTCATAACAAGTTATGTGTATTGGGACAAGTACCGAGCCATTCAACACTCCAAGCTGCATTCATACCGGTTTCGGGCAGGGTTGTCTCAGTCATTGTGTCAACCACCAGATACTAGACACCCACAACACAGAATGCAAATTCCTCACACACTCTATTCATCCAGGTCCCACCCACAGGCGGTACCCACAACATACATCACCGGGAAGGCTCCAGCTAGGCTGGCCGGGCCTTCACAACAACACCATATATGGCATTTCCACCCAACAGCCAGTCAGGGGGAAGGGACAGAGTCAGGGCTTCCCAGGACTTTGGGAAAACAAGGTAATGGGTAATAGAAAGCAAGAGGCCACAGGGGCCATCTTGTTTTCCATCAGGAATCAACTGATCCCAATGGCAGGGCCGGGGTATCCCAAAATGGAGGATACTCTGCGCACCTGTCAACTTCAGCATGGAGCTGCCACCAGCCCATACCCTGCTCTGCGGGCCACCCACAGGTGCCCAAAAAGATACACTAGGGGCACAGGGTTGTACCCCCACCCATGGGCGCCATAAGGGTATCCCGCGGGTCCGTTCACCAAACCAAAAGAAAGAGAGCTGCACCGCCAGGAGTCCCACCTGAACTCCTGCGTGGAAAACACGACAGAACACACGATAAAAAGCAGTAAAGGACAAGGATACGGAGGCCCTGTCCTTCCGATGCATTTCCAGCTTCACAACCACGACACATGATCCGACCACCTTCCCTTCTGTTTGGCAGAAGTGAATATCAATCTATGTCAGATAATGACTGGCCTTTCTGATTAGATTGGCTAGGGATGGGTAAACCCACCTGCCTCATGTGTTCCTGCTCTGAGTGGTATCCATTAGGTCAGTCCCAGTCTGTGCACAGGAGGTTGTAGATAACTAGCATGAGGCCCTGGCTGGGAGGGCTAACTCTCCTTGGCTATAGGGCCTTTTCCCAAACCCTGGTTGGTCAGACTGTCTCAATGCCTGTTTTTATTTTTGGATTTCATTATTTAATTTCTTAAACTTTATTTTCGCTGCCATGATTTCCTGCTTACATTCAGAGGCTTGAGCTTTTAATTGACAGAGCTTTGGCTTGCTTCAAGCACACTGCCCTGAGCCACTAATCAATGCCTTATTTTCTGTACTTCATCTTGAAGGATTTCATATTCTCTCCGATAGTCTTGCGTTATGCATGCATGTTCACAGTGCATTTCTTTTAAAATTACAAGTTCTCGCTCCTGAGCGCATCAACTATGTACTGCCTCCACTAGATTAGATTCTGCTAGTCTTAAACTCTCCCTAAAATCTATATTTCTTCCCTGATTCTGGCCAGCTCCAGAGAACCAGGCTGACTCTTTTCTATATCCATTTTCAAATGATTCACTTTTAGTAAAAGGACACTGTTATTCTAGTGTTAATGTCTTTTCCTTAACCGGTTGCATTTTCTGTTCTGGAATATTTAAATCCTGGTGCATCTGATCAAGGTTTGTTTTGGGAGTCAATCCCTATTTTAATTAACTGGCTGTTTTCATGTTTAATCTCCTGTATGGACTGTTTGGAGGTCATCATTTATTCCAACAATGCACTATTGTATGTTTGATCATTCAACTTGTGTTGCAATTTACACAAGGTTTGCATGCCCTCTGTGTGTGCTGGAGTGTAGAGACCTGGATTTCTCACTCGACACTCTCTTTATGATGTGATTTTACCTCATTTTGTGTTGCTCAATGAGGTTTTTGTATTTGAGCTCTAAAATCTGTTGTAATGTAATGTTGTTCCAGGTCTCAGTCCGATTCAGCATACTAGACTCTTTATTTTGCAATCACTCTTCAATTATATGCAAGTGGAAAAATAACTGTGTTGTGAGTTTGGTATTTTTAGTCTGTTCTTCACGCATATTTTGAGTCATGTAAAACTCACCCAGAGCTTGATGTAATACATGGCCATCATGCCAAAAATCAGTGCCTACTAATGTAACATCCTGTACCATTCTAGCTTGCCAGCACCCAGGCTCATGCTCATGCCAGTCTCCCTGAATTAACAGTTTGGCTAGGAGATGTTTTCTGACCTCTTCCATTTCGATGGCACTCATTTTAAAAGTGGCTATTTTGCAACCTTATAAACTCTCTCTACACAGGAACAAAGACCTTGCACCTTCTTCCTGCTGGATTTCAACAATCAATAACAAATTAGATTACATTTGCATTACTCAGCACAATCTTTTTCCTCTGTACACCTTCCTGATTCTCAGGGGTCAAGCAAATAGTGGTACTTTATCAATACATTAGCAACCTGTAATGCACCTTACTGATGTTGCACTACAACTATATGGGGTATATTTATAGGGCAACAATTAATTCAGGCAGTTAATTCCCCCCAATCAAAAGCACTACAACAATATACCTGTTTGTATAATTCATTCTAGACTGTCTATGTAGCACATCATAACACGTAGATCCTTCCCCCTTTAGCAATGGTTAAGCCAAGAACCTGGCCGGTGTGTAGAAAGAATGCATATTATTAATATGTGAAATTAATATTTGCACAAAATCACACAACACACCACCTCTGTGGCACCAGAACAAAGCTTCAATACAAATACGTATAACAGAATTGGCATTTGTGGGTTAAGTAAAGATCACAGGGCCTATATCACAATCACAAATACAGTTTTCATTTCCAGTCAAATTAACACTTCAAATACTACTTCTCTCTCCCAAAAATGCCACAATGTCCAGAATTATGCAGCACCTTGAAACGCAAAAAGATCACACGCTTGGCAATATACTTTACTATAAGTTTGATTCAAGAAGCATGCACACTTTTCTATTGGTAAAAGGTATTTCACACATGCAAACTATTTATTTTGATCTCCCTGCACACTAGGCAATACTAGCAGTGTTGGAGCACAACAAACATGTAAGAACAAAATACTTTTTACATAGATGGAACACTTTTTTCTTCATTACTATGCAATGAAGAATCGCTGTTCTACCAGAGTCACTTTCCACTCTCTACAGAGAGTGTGCTTTTAAATCAGTGGTGTCAATCATTTTGCATGATACTTTTCTGCCCCTGCACAAACCCAGATACTCCTCTGCTTTAAGGCAGGGTCTGGGGAATAGAAATCCATAGGGTATTTACTTTTAATTCACACCTCTGCTTTAGGGAATTTTGAAGTTGGCCACAATAAGGTGTGGGATACCCACATATTTTAAATGACTATAACTTGAATCAGTTCTAGGAGAGATATTGGTTGTTTCAAACTCATCAAAGCCCACCCTGTGTCCTTTGACTACATGGGTGTTCAATTATGATTTAGTAAAAATGCTGAGGATCTGCTTGCTCTGCCGACCCAATCAATAAGGGTAAGGTATTAAATCAAACTGTTCCCCACTAGACGTGTTTCTGTTGGACAAGTTCACTTACATTGAACAGCTCTGGGTTTTGTACTTGGGAAAAGTCATAAAGGCTTCTGGATTCTCAGGGGAAACAGAGGGACTTGGTTAGACAGGCTCTCCAGGTTCAGTCATTGAGACCTCCAGAATCCATCCCTTCATTTGCCTCTCTAGGTTCCCTCCAGATTTTAGTCTTGCTCCTAGTCTAATCCACCTGTGAGGCAATGTTGGTTCTTGAGCGATTTTTCAACCAGTCCACACTCACATGATTTTAGACGGCCCCCTGATAATTTCAGCCAGCTTCCTGGCACAATAGCATCTTCCATCATCATTTTCCACATGCATGCCGCAACATGTACCTTTTGTAGAGGTGGCTAGCAGAAAGTGGTCTCAAGGAACAGATGATTGGGACGATCTAGGGGTGGCCTCGCAAGAACTGTTGGTGTATGTCTATTTTGGTGTACATCCTGGTCTAATCCATCTCCCAGGCAATGTTGGTTCTCTAACAATTTTCCACTCTGATGATTTCAGACAGCATTCTTTTTTTTCATTGTGCATCCCCTTTTGAAATCTAAACCCCACCCAAAAAAGTCTAAATTAACAGGTGCCAGCTTATTGGCTCTTGATCTGGATTGGACATCTGCTGTCCTTCCCTTTTCTCTGATTGGTCCATTTTAGTTACTAGGCTCCATTCTTGGGTGTTTCACTTCAGCTTTGAAATATCTTTCTGAACAGTTTTACAGTTGCAGCTCAAATCTACAACATGGCAATTACTTTCAATGTACAATGTACAAATAAGCGTCATAAAATAGATGTATCTGAATCAGTATCACTATGCCGGGCTTAATGAAAGTCTGCACGATGTTGCAGGTTCAATTGGCAGCTTTTTGTAATTTATTCAACAAATATAACCGTTATCAGCACAAGATTTTGTATACAGATATCTAAATCAACAACCTATCATATCCAAATCCCTGCTTATTGACATTTTCTGGGAAGCTATCATCACATTTCAGCCTGTAACTTTAGTTCTCAAAGTCACATTTTATCATATAGGTCTTCTCATAAGCCTTTTGAGCATATTTAAGCTATTTTTGTGTGCATTATGTTTCCCAGGATAATCAACAAAATATGATCCTCCATAAAAAGATGGCCATCTCTTAAAAATGCATGGTTTTAATTTTAATGATCTTCACATTTCTTCTCCTCAAGAAACTTAAAATGTAATTTAGGCCTCATAGGGCCTGCTATTAAGTGGTATCACCCCATTACTGCGCAGCTGGAAATGCTGAGGACGAAAACATCAATGTTTTTACTGCCCATTTCACTGCAATTGTATGTGGAAGGGTGGTTGGGGTAATTTAAAATGAGGGGAGTGTAGAGGAGGTCCCAAGTGTGGCCCGCACTCCAACCATCCATTTTGAAGTACCAGGAATGGTTGTGCCGAAGTATGTGACGTATGAGGAGCAAATAAACCAGCAGAGAGTCGCAGTGGGACTCTGTCCAGTACCTCTCAGAAGAACCACACCCATTGAGGTACCAACGCCTAAGAAAACCTGGACACTAAAAAATATCCATTGAGAAAACCATATCAACAAATGAAACGGAATGAAGTTTGTCAGAGTACAGTCCCTGAAGAAGCCAAGAAGGTCTTCAAGGAAGACGAATGGTGATGTCACAAGAACCCAGACTGACTCACGTATAGAAGCTATGACGACCTGCGAGTGACAAGAGGAGACGAAACGCCATGGATAAGGGATATCGGGAACCTAATGTGAAAGGACAATGTCAAATGTAAGAAGCTTATGCCATGAGCACAGCGAAGATATTCAGTGTGTTTACACATGTACATATGCTTGGAACCGCAAGAAAGCTAAGAAAATAGTGCGGCTTGCTTTGCTTAGTAGTAAGATGGATCGTGGCAAGCGCCACCTATACATACCTACCTCAATAGAAGCACAATATATAATTATACTTCCACTACGCACAAGTGCAGAATCAACCAAAGGTTACTAGAGGTTGCATGAGGAGAGTTTCATAGTTAACAAATCAAGAATGAAAGACAGAAGCGAAACTCAGACAAATTGTGCCAAAAAGCCAATGTCGTATCAGCTAAAATAGGTCAACAGTAGCTACAATTAATGAAGCAAGGAACAGAATATCCTGCTCAGAAAGGTCAAGATAAGAGGCAGAAGGCAGGTGGTGGACAAAACGAAAATCAAATACATGAATTACATGGAGAATGAGGTGATTTTACGGTGTCTGAATCATGTGACCAGCCGAGCGAGAAGGAGGACTTTCACTCTATGCATGGTGGTGTGCCATGTAAAGATATCAGAACTTTTCCAGACAGAGATGCAGTCTCAAGGCCAACCACAGTGAAATGATTGATTGTAGCAATAATTGGAGACAGGCTGGGGGAGCTGACATGCACCCCCGCACCTGGCCGACAATTCTGCATGCTGCTAGGCAAAGTGGAAAAGTATGAGTGGGGTTGGTGCCAAACCAATCATAGTGGACCAAGCAATCTAGGGTCTTATAGTTAGTAGAACCAATGGGACGTTGTACTTTTACTGATGCCTACATTAGCCATTTTTAAGGTAGGGCTTAGATGCCCCACCTGACGGTGTTTACCCATTCCGCTCACTCCGTTACCATAATTACCTTCCTAGAACCAATAGAATTGCATGAAACGTTGTAAGCGTTAAACGTCGGTGATGATGCATTTTTAGTACAAATGATGTGTTTTTTATGAAGTTCGTTGGAGTTGTGAAGCGAGAAGGAAGATCCAGCAACTGCTGAAATTCATGAGAATCCCTGTTTGTTGTACTTGTCATTGAACGGACTCCCTTTGCCAAACCATTGAGTTGTCATTATTGATTTGATGCTAGAGTATTAATCTGCATCCCCATCCCTCTCACGGGTGCTGCTACTCATCTTAAAGTGATATTGGGCAACCCACAGCTTTACGGGCCAGTTGGGGTCCTAGTGCACACTAGCATAGGGTGGCTGTGGGGGCTCCACCCACATACAATTGCGGTGACATGTGCAACCGTTTTCAGTATTATAAATGCACAGTAATCACATAGATCAATATTAAGTAATTAAATCCTTTCAAAGTTAACAACCAGGCCATGGGTCTGCTTATCTTATCCAAAAAGAGGACGGCAACTCCACCCACTCCATCATGGGTCATTCTCTGGCACATGTCAATTGTCAGTCAGATCCTGGATCTCACCAGGAATTGCATTTTAATTCTTTGTGTTTTTAAGAGTTCACCCCCATTAGCTGGGTCTTATGTTGCCACAGTGGTCATCTGTAACACAAAGAAGGGAACAATAACCCAGAACTTCATTAACAATTGCAACAACTGTTGCACTGTTCTAAAATTGATCCTAATGGGAGAACCATTATGGAACATAACACGAAGTGCACCAGCTTGTAATTTGCATAAACAGAAGACAGAAGGATAGGATGAAGTTCTAACTACAACTACTTAAGTTCCCTCTAGTGCTAGGTTGCACTGATAAGCCACTTATCTAACAGCAGACAGGATAGGAAATGGAAAAAAAAACAAAAAATTTGAAATCTGGGCCAACCTCCTGCCTAAAAAAAACGTCAAACATATTGCACGGTGAACACGGTGTGCGACTTAACAGGCAGTATTAAAACACACATTAGGTCAGTCTATTTGCAGTAACAATTCCAATTTTAATGACCTGTAGGCCCAATCTAATGTGTACTATTGCTCTAAAGGATATAACCTAAGTTATCGATTTGATCAGAGAGATTTAAAAACTTAGAACATTCAAATTGTTCACTATGACATTTCTGTCATCAAGATGTTGAAGACCAAAAAAGGGCTATCTCTCACAGAAAAAGGCCCCTGGGAAAAACGGGGGAGGGGAGAAGCAAAACTGTGTAGTCTCCGACAGTTCTTAGTCTAACGGTTTCAGTGGTTTACGAGTTATCTACCCACTTTCTTCAGGACAGTCTTCATATGCCAATGAATGTTAATTTTTACATCGGGAATGGAAAAGACATATGTCAGAATTTCTTCATCCCTCCTTCCCATTACTGCTGTGTAACAGGTGAACATTTAGCGATGACCCTGACAAGACAGGAGGCGAGCATTATGCTTCATCTTCTTTTATTATACTCCTCAGCAGTTCAACAACACATATCAAACTATGGAAAAATACCCAACAAACTTTTCCATTTTTTTTTTTTTTTAAAACTACAACCCCCATGAGTCTCTGTAGTCTGTACTCCTTCTACCAGTCCTGATCTCCTTCCTGTACTTAGGCTCCTCCTCTTCTTTTACTGCTCTTCAAGCAGATAAGTACCTTTTCTCCACTCTCTGTATGACTGGGATAAAATGCCTGTGTGAGAGTGGGAGATCATCAGCAAATGAGTTGTGACACGATAGAGTGTATGAGAGATTGTAGTTTATAAAAAAAAAAAAAAAAAAAAACGGTGTTTCAGACAGTAGTTTCTTGGTAGCACGCATAAGCGGGTTTACTTCAAAAGGGCTCGCGTACACGCGAGCGGACGATTCAGGGTTTTCACACTAGAAATCCGGTTCGCGAGACTGACGGCCCCGTGTCGCATACCCGACACCTCAGGGGCTCAGTCAGGCCTCGCGTACTACGCGGCTGAGGCCGCGGGACACTCGCGAGCCGGCCCGCCCTCGCATTAGAGGAGCCGGCGCTCGCGAATGATTCGAGGCCGCCAGACGGCTCTCGCAGAGGTAGCCCCCACCCGCGGGTGGGCGGGGCTACCGCGCGTGGAGCGACGCTCGCAGAGCAGCCCCCACCCGCGGGTGGGAGGAGCCTAGTGCCGCGCAGTACATTCTGCGACGGCTGTAGACTCCGCGATCACGGCTTTTGAGACGCCGCAAATTCGATTAAGATTCCCCGGAGCAAGGGAAGCGCCAGACCGCAGCGATCTGATCGCTCGGGAGCTCCGTGCCTAAGGAGAGCATCACACGGCAGCTCACGTGTATATATAAAAAATAAAAAAAATAAAAAAAAAGAATATAATAACGATACTGCTCCCAGCAGAGAACCGGCGCTACTGAGGAGAGGATTCCTCTCAAGAACCACTGAACTGTGGACAAGCAAGGTGCAGCCACTGAAAAAAAAAAAAAAAAAAAAAAAAAGAAGACAAATAGGGGACCCTACTGTCTCTATAACATCTGGAGGGAGCAGTGGGCGTGCTAAGACACCTGATTCAGGTAATTCGGCACACAGCACTGTTTTAAAAAAAAAAAAAAAAAAAAAAAATGTCACAGGACCTCGCTGCCAGCTTCAAAAAAGTGCTAGGGAGCTCCCTCATTGATGCAGTGGCGGAGGGCGTGAGGCCCCTTCAGGAAAGGCTGGAGACACTGGAAGCTATGCTTTCGCAGCCTGAGGACAGCACCACAGACCGCAAGCGCACGCCCACAGATCCCTTGAAAGAGGGACGCAAGGGGAGTAAGTTAGCCCTTAAGAGGAAAGCCTCTACCGACCCCCGGGGCTTTTGGGACGGGGCAGAAGATGAGGCCCCAGAGGTGCCTGATGCGTTCGCAAAGCTGAAGGAGGCTTATCTACGACGACAGGCAGTGCCAGACCTCATGACCCCCTCTCCAGGGGAGGACAATACTGGAGAAGACCCAGGCTCGGAGGAGGAGCAAGGGGAGGATCAGACCTCGCAAGGGGACGAGGAGACCGAGGAAGACTGGGTCCAGCCCAGTGGGGGCAAGAGAGCTCGGAAAGAGAAACACTTGACTGAGGGTCAGGATGATATGTTTGACCCAGACAGCATCAGGAATCCAAGGTCCACCGAGTGGCAGCCGTCCCCCCGAGTAGCGCAGTACATGACGGCCAGGCTGCGCAAGCCATTAGACAAGGAAGTGAGGCAACGGCTGCGGGCAGAGTGTCCGCGACCGGATCTCCCGGGCAAAGTAGCAGAGGCCCCCGAACTCGACCCGAAGATGCTGACCTTCGTGTCAAAGACGAATAAGGACCCCCGGAAAGGAATTGATAGGTCCTGGAAAAGCTGCCAGGAGAAGGTCCTAGACCTGGCAGGGCCACTGGCAAAGATAATGGACCTAGCAGAGAGGTCAAAGGACACTGGGGAAGCAGTGGACCCGGAGGCCCTCGCCGGATGGGCGCAGAGAGCGGTCTGTCTGCTCGGAAATGCGAATTGCGCCATAGCTTCAGAGAGGAGAAAGGGGCTTCTACTCAAGATTGATTCGAAGCTCAGCGATCTATCATCATATGAAGCAGGAGAAGGGGCGCAAGGCCTTCTATTCGGAGAGGCCTTTGGGAAGGAGATGGGGCGATTCGTAGGTACATACGCCTCCCTAGAGAAAGCCCAAGCTTCGATCCGCAAAATCTTTCCGAGTAGAGTTTTTGGAGGGACCGGCCGCAGTCGGGGTCGCGCAGCCGGTCGTTTTCAAGGAGGAAGAAGACCCCATAATCCCAGAGCTCAATACTGGGAGAACAAGAGCCAGGATACATTCTTCCCGTCCAGAGGGAGATTCCCTAGAGGTCGCAGAGGCAGGGGAACTGGCCGAGGACAAGGATTTACGCCAGGTGAGAGCGACTCAGTACCCTCCAGTAGGTGGGAGGACGCGCATGTTTTTAGTAAATTGGCGCATGATTTCAAGCGATTCCTGGATATTGCAGACCGTCAGAGGGCTGCAGCTAGATTTTATAGAAACCCCAATTCAGCGGCACAGGCCACAAGGTCAGAGACTAGCGCAAGAGGAGCAAGCATGGCTAGACGGCGAGATCGAACAGCTAGCGCTCAAACAGGCGATAGAGAGGTGCGCGAGGGAGCCCAAATTCGTGAGCAATATGTTCCTAGTGCACAGGAAAGAGAAAGTGCGCCCAGTTATAAATCTCAAGGAGCTGAACGGATGGATCGTATACCGCCACTTCAAGATGGAGGGCATACACCAGCTCAGAGACTCCCTAAGAGAAGGAGACTGGCTGACGCGCTTAGATCTGAAGGATGCCTATCTCACGATTCCGGTACTCGAGGAGTACAGACCCTACCTAGCTTTCCGCTGGCGCAAACAGTTCTGGCAATTCAAGACGATGCCGTTCGGGCTAGCTTCGGCGCCTTGGGCATTTACAAAACTAATGAAACCCGTAGCAGCGGCGATCAGAGAGAAGGGCGTCAGGTTGATCATCTATCTAGACGACCTTCTGCTGCTAGCAGAGAATCGGGAGGTGCTGATATACCAAACGAGATGGGTACAAGACCTTCTGATATCGCTAGGATTCCTAGTGAATATAGAGAAATCAGATACCATACCAGAGCAGAGATTAGACTTTCTAGGGTTTGTGCTAGACACAAAGAAAGCGACCCTAGAGCTACCAGCGCGGAAAATGAGAGATATAAAGAGAGAGATCAGAGTATGCCTAGAGCGAAGACTAGTATCCCTCAGGACATTGGCGAGGATAGTCGGGCTATTAGCAGCATCCATTCAGGCCATATTCCCTGGGCCGCTACACTACCGAGCACTGCAGAGGCTGAAGATAAAGCATCTTCAACAGGGTCTGAAATATCACCAACAGGTACCTCTAGATCAAGAC
Source organism: Ambystoma mexicanum (assembly GCF_040938575.1). NCBI lineage: Eukaryota > Metazoa > Chordata > Amphibia > Caudata > Ambystomatidae > Ambystoma > Ambystoma mexicanum. Next base: position 222,421,580 of record NC_090925.1, read on the forward strand.
TCCATTACAGAGCTGAGGTGGTGGTTAAAGAACATGGACGCCTGGAATGGGCGTGCCATATTCGGAGACAAGCCGGATCTAATCATAGAATCCGACGCCAGCCGGCAAGGCTGGGGAGCCAGATGCGGGAGCCTACAGACCGGAGGCAAGTGGAGCGAAGAGGAGCTCCAGCTTCACATAAACTGTCTGGAACTCCTAGCGGGATCATTCGCGATCAAGGCCTTCACGAGAGGGAGAGTGAAGTCTTGTGTGCTGCTGAAGATGGACAACATCTCGGCAGTAAGGTACATAAACCACTTAGGCGGCACGAGGTCCAAGATGCTGGCGGAGTTAGCAAAGGACTTATGGCACTTTTGCCTTCAGTCAGAAACGTCAGTGACTGCAGAGTACCTGCCGGGTTCACTGAATGTAGTAGCGGATTGGAACTCCCGTTACCTGACAGATGCCAGCGATTGGAGACTGGACCCAGAGGTGTTTCGAAGACTAGACAGGGAGTGGGGTCCCTTGCATACGGACCTTTTCGCCTCCCGGCTCAACGCGCAGACGAGCTTATATTACAGCTGGAGGCTAGATCCGGGAGCTCTAGGGACGGATGCATTTCTGCAAGAGTGGACAGGGGGCCCGCATTACGCTTTTCCCCCCTTCGCGATGTTGAGCAGAGTTCTAGCGAAATGTCGGAGGGAGAAAGCAGACCTAGTATTAGTAGCACCCCTGTGGAAGTCTCAAGTGTGGTTCCCAACGTTAATGGAGCTAGCAGCAGACGTTCCCAGAGTCCTTCCCGAAGGAGAGCGACTGCTCACGGACCCAGCTGGGTCGTGTCATCCTCTGAGAGTGAGAGGGACACTCCCATTAGTCGCGTGCAGGATATCAGGAGACGCTGGGCTCTGCCAGGAATTTCGGAGCAGGCTGCGCAGCTTATCGCTGAATCCTGGGCCCCTTCCACTAGGAGGAGCTACGACGCAGCTTGGGCAAAATGGACGAGTTGGTGCAAGAACAGAAGTGTTCATCCCGTTTCAGCACCTGTAGTGGAGATCCTAAATTTCCTAGCGCAGCTATTGCAGAACGGGAAAGCTTTCCGTACGATAGGAGTGTACAGGTCAGCTATATCAGCGGGACATATGCCAATTGAGGGAGTTCCGGCAGGGGAACATCCAGCGGTTGTAAGGCTCGTTAGAGGAGCAAGATTTAGAGCGCCTCCAGGGCCTAAATATAGTACTACATGGGACGTGGCGACAGTGCTACGATTACTATCAGACTGGCCAGCAGATAGATACCTCTCTCTCAGACATTTATCAGGTAAATTAGCTATGCTATTGTGTCTGATCTCATGTAAACGAGTGTCGGACGTGAAGGCGTTAGAGATTAATAGACGAGTCTTCGGACCAGAGGGAGTTACGTTCTCCATAGTCAGGAGGACTAAGACAGGCACCTTTGCAGTCCATTATCCTTATTTTCCGGGCAACTCGAAATGGTGTGTAGCTCGATGCATTAAAGAGTACGAGAGCAGAACAGCAGAGAACAGAGCAGTTAGTACTACTCAGTTGTTAATAGCGCGCAGGAAACCTTATCACGCTGTGGCATCAGCCACCATAGCCAGATGGGTCAAAGAGATCATGCAGGCAGCTGGAGTGAATGTGGACACGTATGGAGCTCATTCAGTGAGAGGGGCGATGGCTTCGTCAGCCGCGAGAGCAGGAGTGCCTTTAAGTGAAATAATGAGAGCAGCGGATTGGGCGAGCGACCGTACATTTAAAGAGTTTTATTTTAAGCCAGCAGAGGGTTTGGCTAGTACGGTCTTGGGGAAGCTTTGAACAAGCATAATGCTCGCCTCCTGTCTTGTCATAGAATGTAGATTACCCCTGCTATCTGCGCAGGGAGTATTAATTCTATTAAAGACTAGGGAGGCGAGCATTAAATTCCCGCCCGAGGGATGTATGTATAAAATGTTGAGAAATTATATGCGAAAGTACAGTACATACGCACCACCCTAAAATTTATTATTGTGTCTTCATAGGAGAGGAGCAGAAGAATCACTGAAGACAGAGCTGTAGAGAAGTCCAGCAGGAGGCCGGGTGTGCACCGGCAGTTGAGTTAAAGTTCGGAAGATTCTTCGCACCGTTGACGAGGATCAGTTATTGGACAGGAGTGAATATCAGAGCGAGTAAAAGCAGAGGAGGAGCCTAAGTACAGGAAGGAGATCAGGACTGGTAGAAGGAGTACAGACTACAGAGACTCATGGGGGTTGTAGTTTAAAAAAAAAAAAAAAAAAAAAATGGAAAAGTTTGTTGGGTATTTTTCCATAGTTTGATATGTGTTGTTGAACTGCTGAGGAGTATAATAAAAGAAGATGAAGCATAATGCTCGCCTCCCTAGTCTTTAATAGAATTAATACTCCCTGCGCAGATAGCAGGGGTAATCTACATTACTGCTGTGTAACAGGTGAACATTTAGCGATGACCCTGCTTCTGCTTGTACGGGCCTTGTCTCTATTGGAAGCGAAAGTGTTTGTCCTCTATTTACTCAGACATTCAAGTGCTGGGATGGCACTATTAAGCAGTCAAGCACCGGCAAAGTCCTGCGCTTGATGACCCGAATTACAAAATAACACCAAACAGTGGTCATCTGTTCACCTCTTAACCTTAGCCCAGGACAAGCTCCATCCGTTTGTTGGCTCTGTGAGTTTCAAAGATATTTTTAGATCGAAAGTTGAGGCAGTTCTTGACCTTTTTGGCTTGCTGTTGAAAAATCACTAAGCTCATTCAGTTCCAATGCACACCAAATAAATTATCGTTTTACATTCTGACTTTTCTACATGGGACCTGCACCAATGTCTTGAAATACAAAATATATGTTTTCATCTTCATTCTCAGTTTCTTTTAAAACCGTGTTGACAGCCACCCGTTTCCTTATTGTTTGCCTTTGAATTTATTTCTGCCAATTGGAGTTTTGTTTTCCATGTTTTCATTTCCTTCTAAGTTGCAGTAGGTACACCTTTCTGCTTGCAGACCTGTTTTAGTAAACTGTACTCTGACTTGTTGGCATAGTCATTTGAATACAGGGCCCATTTAATTTTGTTTTTCATTTTTCTGGCAACCCTGTTGGAGTTGAACTGGAGTTCCAAGCCCTTTAAGATGAGGTAGCAATACCCTCGAGATGGATGGGGATGTAGAAATTATTCAAACATCAATAATCGAAACAGCTCGGGTAGTTGGCAAAAGGATAACTGTTTTAATAGCAATTATCTAAAGCAGGGAGTACAACGGACATCAGCAGATGTCTCATCACGATCTCAATGCACCTTGAAAAAAAGCTTGCTTATATAACAAAAAAATCATCCTAGGTGACGTTAACCCATGTACTACTAACTTCATCCTACGTGGCAAACTACAAAAACCTAATGCTGAGTGTGATAGGGTCTAAGAGGATCATCTACGTATACAAGCCATACTCGTCTAGGGCAGTGGAATATTGTGATGGGCTTCTTAACATCAGGTGCAGCAACTAAGCCCTTCCCTTAACTATGTCACTATGAACATCACTAAATACACAATGTTCTATTGGCTACACAACTATAGGACCCTTGATCATGCGGTCCCCTATCATTGGTTGTCGTCTAACTTCTGTCAGTACCTTCCCACTTACGTATAGCAGCACGCAGGCTGAGCTCCAGGTCCTGGTGAGTTTGTCTTAACCATAGCTTCCCACCAATTAGCAGATTCATCCATCATCACCTTAAAGTTCTACTGTCAATTTGCGATTTGAACTCGGCCTTGGAAATGTTTCTTGCTCTGGAGAATTCAGGGGAGTGCAGGAACGCTCTGGCCTTGTGCATAGGTGTGACCATCATGTTCGTCCAACTTCTTATCCACATGTAACTAAAGATAATGAAAATGGAGCTTAGTGTATTAAAATACTAGTTTCTAATAGACCGCTGACGTCTTCTAGTTTTCTGTCCATGCCTCATGAACAGGAGCTTCATTCTTATATCCAATATCCGCTTACTTCAGCCTGATATGGCCTTGGCTTCTTTGCTCATCCAACCTTGCCTTTCTGAAATGTGCCTGTAATTCACTTGTTTTCTAACTGCGACATACTAGAAAAGAAGTCTTCCTTCTTTTGCTCAACTCTGCTATTGTACGTAGTGGAAACATTCATTCTTTAATGACTCCAATATATATATATATATATATATATATATATGTACATGTTGCCGCATGCTGCAATCTATTCACTATAAAGCTAGCCTCAAGAATACTTTGTCTGCTTGCGTTTCTTTGCATATTTGTGTGAAACAGCTTTGTCTTCAACATTTCTGTAACGAGCCAGAGATGACACTTGTCGTTGATGCTTTCTTGATGCCTTATAGAATTGCCTGCATTCTCTAGCCTCTACATCTCTTTTGAGCACGTGGTCTTGCTTCGTGTGACGTCATCATTCACTTTCGCCATTCATTTGTCTTGTTTCTTCCAGAATTTCATTCGAATGGCCATCGTATTGTCTCGTATGCAGGTATGTTTTTCTCAATGGGAACCTTGCTTCTAGGATTCTCCTTGGTATCTGTAATTTGAATGGCTCTGTACGTGTCTCATGCTCTGGCTCCCAACATATAGGCAATAAGGGCAAGGTGATTGAGGTGGGGTACTCTGTTCCTTCTCTACACTCCCTTCTCTGGGCGATTCATCAACCACTCTCCCATCATTCTTCAAAGCTAGACATCCTTGTCTTAAGAAGTGCTTCTTTGGGATCCATATCTTTGACTCCCTTCAAGCATCCAGCTAATTTCACATGCTCATCCTTGTTCCAAGTCATGAGCATGCAGTGTCCACTTGCTCTGCAATAGATCCATCTTCCCACATAGTTCTTATGGTCCTTTGGATACAGAAACTTCGTTCCCTCAGGTGCATGGATACTGGCCTTCACAAAGTCTCTGATCTGTTAATCTAACAGATCTCTGGCCTTCCATCCTGGCTCAACATCAATCATAATTTTCATTCCTATGGCTCGCTTGGCTGTCTTATTGCACTGTGTGATTATTATCTTCATCACACAGAATCCCAGCAACACGAACACGATCAGGGCTCCAAGGAACATATCTGCCATCCATTGTGGAACCCAAGGAAAAACGTGATCCAATCCAGCTGTTATCAGCAATGGTTCTACTTAGTCTATCATCTAGACGTGTAGCTTTGTTAGCCTTTCTATGGCCTCTGTTAAAGTGCCATTCTCATCATTGTGCGAAGGTTTCAATGTGCTGCATGTTTCTCCAATTTCTACACAAACACCTCCATCCATAGCTGTGATCGTGTCTAAAATGTATCTATTCTGAAGAGTCATCAGGCGTATGGCTCTCATCTCTTCTCTGATAGCATTGAATCCCTTTATGGTTGTGTTGATCATTTGCAGCAATTCCCATCTGGAAATCTGCAGCCATTTGGTGTTTGCTCCAACTTGGATTCTCGGCATGAAGATCAATGTGAAGACTGTTGAAGTCTGGCTGAACAGTCTATGTTCATACGGAATAGAGTCAAAAGCTTGTATTGACTTGGCAGAGATGTAGTTCTCCCTCTTCATTCGATTAATTAGATCAGATCTCTTCTTCATCAGGTGAGCATCTGCTTTCTGGAAACTGTCAATATTCAAGTCGCTTTTAGGAATCACCAACGCTGAAACATGAACATTCACCGGTGTGCATGTTCCAATCTATTGGGTTGTTTCATATATGCCTTGGATCCACATGCCCAATAGTAATCCATGATCACTGCTGTTCCAAGGTTCATCTTTGCTTCAAAGATCCGACTACAGTTCTGATTCTCTCCGACTTTTCTCATGCCATTGTTTCTGAAGCACAGCTTTGAACTTTCCGATTTGCAAGGGCCCTCCTCTGTCTTCGACCCAGGTCCATAGTTTAGCAAGTTTCCGCCACAATGGTTTGCATCCTACTTGTGCATTACAGTGGATTCAGGACAATCGTATATCATCCAGGCTCTGCAAATAACCACTCCTCCTTCCCAGCCATTAGGTGATGGCACTGATCCCCAAATCTGCATCTGGCCTCTGTTCTTCCAATGTCGATGTCTTCTTCAGCTTTTCGTGAAATGTTGAGTTTTTGTTTACTTCCCTTCTGATTCTTCTCCTTTTACTCGAGGCTTTTCATACCTGATCACGTGGTTCATGGTATGATCTCTATTTCTTGTCTTCATATCTTGCACATAGTCATCTTCATCTGGATCTGTCCATTCAGTTGCCCGTTTGAGATAGTCATCTCGATCCATGAACTGGCCTCTTGTTTTGCAGAGTGCGATGTGTGACAGAGAATGTGCTGTCTGGACGTCTATTTCAATAGCTATGAAGATCTTAGACTTCCACATGCTAAAGGGCAGGAGCGCAAACACAAAGCATTGCTCCTTCAAGGTCCTCCTTCCTACTTCCTTCATATGCTGATACCAAATGTTGTTCCCCAAATGTACTCTACTGTCCAAGTAATCATTTAGCTCATGATCATCCTCCCTAGCACTTCTCCAAGGTCTGGTTTTTCACCTACAAGCTTCTTTAACCATCTCATGTAGCATGTCAGCATAGTTCTTCTTTACTAAACCACATATGGACACATTCGTCAATGGACTGGGTGCATTTACGTGTGCCACCTGTGTAGGAGAAATTTCTATACGTTTCATCCTATCAACATACATTTTAGGCATAACCATATCTCGCATAATCTCCATGTGTGATCTCTTTCTAAGAGGTAACCCAGGTTTATTCATAACCAGACCGGGTGCTCTTGTGTGTACCTCTAAAGTAGGAACAATCACATAAGGTCTTGGCTGCCTAGTAGTTGCCATATCTGTACCCTTCTCTTGCACAGGAGGATACACAGGAATCTTCACGCTATTTATGTCTACATAATAAGCTGTTCATTTTGTAAATGAGTGCAGTATTACTATGAAAAAGATGCAGGTATAAATTGTGCACAAACACAACCTCTTAAAGCAATAAAAGTTGAAACATTGTGGACGTCTCTTGTGATCTGCCATGACGAAGTTGCTAGGGATGCTCCCCATATTACTTTTAAGGAAGGAAAACATTTTTACTGGGGCAATATGATGCACCATTTCTGGAATTTGCTGAACAGCTCAAAGTTCTGCAATCAGCTTCAGCAGGCTGGCTTATACAATAATGAACTCGGATTCCCAATGGATGCCACGAATTGGCCTCTCACGAGACAACATGAAGATTTACTTTTAGCATGAAACAAAAGTTCTTTAATCTGTGGACCTTTTGATCTTCTTCCTCGAAAGTCTCATTCACTTCGCTTGATGTTCTTTCAGAGTAGCCATTCACTTTGTTTATGATGTCTCTCAATATTTAATTGAGCACTGCATTGTTTCTCAGATCTCTCAGGAAAGTTTGGACGTCGATTTGTCTTCCAACAAGATGTGGACATTCCTCCATCAGATAGCAAAATGCTATGCTGGCCAGTCTATGTGCATTATCCGGTGACGGGGGCATTTGTGTTTTCCACACTGATCTCAGGAAGCTGGAGGATCTGCTCAATGATAGCTACAAGCTATCTACTCACAATTGGCTAATTGTTAGGATCTTGCATGAACAAATGAACGCTAGTAGTTCTCCCTACTGGTGCAGGATAAGTGCGCAAGATGAACCAAAAACAGTAAGAACGATCTGAGAAACATTGTCATTGGGCACCACCATGCGTACCTCCTGAACAGGAACTCGGTAAGAAATTAATCTGGGTATTGCTCCCTTTTCCAAATGTCAAAAAGGAAGTCCAGATTTGGCATAGCTTCTTCTTTTTTAATAAAGGCTTAAACATGCCTCAGTCCAATGTCAATAAACTCCTGTGGCTCAAGAACAATTGTTTCCCTTAACACTTTATTTAGTGACTGAAAAGAGTGTCCCGAAATAAGCCACAGACCAATGAACTTTGTTTTTTCTTGGCAGCAGCTTTGGCGTCCTTCTTCCTCATAGACCTAGTCTGCACGTGCTGTGGTTCTTCCCCAATGCTCTCTTCAGGTGGAGGTGAGGGTGATGTGGATTCTCCAGTATGAATCTTTACATCGCTGAGGAATATCCAAGCACATCTGCCTAGCACCTTGACTGCAGATGACGTGAAGTCTTCCACAATGAAAGGGCTGTTGAAACGAGGTTAGTGTCACTTCCTAGTGAAATTGCCAATTATGACTGCATCTCCGGGAAAAAGTTTTGGAAGACAAAGTTGGTCAACTCCGATCATTGTGTCATCTCCTATGTTCTGCGTTGCCCCATACCCCTTTCGCTTGAGCTGATCTGAAATGATAGAGATACTTGAAGTCATACACATAAGATAATCATGTAGCTACTTTCCTAACAATTCTGCTGTTGGCTGGGCATCACTTCTAACCCTAGATGGAGGTGTGAGAGGTGCCCTCATTTGCCTCTCTATCACTATCTCGTGAGGGGTAAGTTGGTGGTCTGACCCTGGCTGGTTTCTCAACGCATGTAATACCAGTGGTAGACAAAGCAACCATCTTTTCTCTAGAGTCAATTTCAATTTGGCTCTTCTCTTCTTAAGCAGGCCATTGAGTCTCTCAAACACTGTTTGCTTTCAGGTGATACGCCAATGAAAACTTGTGCTTTATACTAAGCAACAAGCTTATCTGTTCAAAGACTTAATTGACAAAATGAGGGCCATTATCTGATCTTAACACTTCACATATTCCCCCATCTAGGAAACACTTCTCATACTAAAAATGTGGCTGCACGGGTGGCGTCTGGGTTCGTACACGGTCCAGCTTCAACCCACCTTGAAAAGGGACATGCTACTACAATCATATATCTGTATCCATTACAGACTTGCAGCATGAAGTGTAAATACTGAAAGGGACCATTAGGTCTCGGAATAACTCCTCTAATTGTGTGCAATGTGTGCCCAGCAGTAAACATTTGACATACGATACAATTTACTACATAAAATGCAATGTGTTCTACTATATTTGGAACAAACAAATCCTCTGCTATTGTTGCGGCAAGGCTCTCTCTAGTTGTGTGCGCAGGATAGTGAAGCTGCTCCAATGCCACCCTTAATAAGGCTACATGCATCACAGGTTTAACAGTGCAGTCTTGTCGCCACAATGCCTCGTAGGGGTTTAAAGAACACCCTCTCTGCGTCCACATGTCCTTTTTGTCTTTTGGCGCTTCCCCTTGAAGTTCTCCCAACTGAGTTCTAGACAGGTTGTTATAACAATTTGGCACACTCATCACCACCATGCTTTCATTCACATCAGGCGTATCAAATGACATAATTACTTCTGTATATTCAATAAGTTTGGTTTCCTCAACTGCTTTTTGATTTCCACGTGAAATAAAATCTGCCCTTTTAGTGTGAGCTGCACACTTTACGACTGTGATGGCTATTGGGCGTTGTAGTGCACTAATGAGTCTGTTGAATAAGGCTGCATGCTGCACAAGAGTGCCGTCCGCTCGGAGGTAGCCCTCCTTTTCCAACGTGCTACCCCTGCATGCACGTTGAAGTCACATAGGTGGAGTCACTATACACCGTTACTTCCTGGTCTCCATGATTCTCAAGCGTGACAATCAGTGCCACTAATTCTGCAGCCTGTTGCAAAAAATGAGATGGTAATTGTGCACTTATTAGTACTTCAAACTCTCCATTGGCCATGTGCTTTACCACAGCGGCACCTGTATATTTTTGCCCATCATTTTGATTGATCCTAGAAGAATCGTCAATAAAGTGAATCCCCCCCGCTGCGAACACATTTTCCTTTACCCTTGGGAGTTCGTCATAGAACTCTTCATAGTTTGAGCAATCCTGTGCATGCTCACCCTATGCCAGTGGTTCTGCTACAAACATGGCAGGATCGACTATTCTGCATCTGACTATTTCAATAGTCGGATTTGATATGACCACCTCATAGGCAGAAGCCCTTTGAGATGTCAACGTACCTTTTTAGGTTTTTCCAAAATGGCAAACAATGCATGTTCGACAAATTAACGTCATAGAACATCCCATTACTATACTGGGAGCCTTTTCAATGGCAAAGGCAGCAGATGCCAAAGATTGTTTTCAATGGAAGTGACTCCTCATTACTGGGTCTAGATTCCCACTGTAATATGCAAGGGGCTTGTACCTCTACGTGGTTAGCTGCATGAGTACAGCTGTCATAACAGTGCCATTTGTATGCGAAAACAGGAAGAACTCCTCAGCATAATTAGGAATTCCTAGAACTGAGCTTGTCAGTCTGAAAAAACCAAACCCCTAACCGTCGTGTTGCCCCCCCCTTGGGCAACCAAGCTACGGTCTTCAGACAATCTTTGACAATCTCCTATTGGGGGTGTGGATCACTATACACCCCCTTTGGCTGCATTTGTATCAGGCCCCATGTGCACTGTGTTCTCCTAGATTCCGCCAAATAACATACACCTATCTTACTACCGTGGGCAATAACAAATAACACTAAGACACAAAGAATCGATTCAATTTATAACAATGGGATACATTTATTTATATACACACAGCTAAGCATAATACATGACAATGCAGGCAGTTTTAATGCTATGTCTAATTTGCACCTTTTATACTTCTGGTGCAAAGCTACTATGCAATAACTATGAGCCTGTGCTGCGAGTGTGTGGTTCAAATGCAATCTAATGCAAGTTTCAATCATCCATCACCTTTATGGGTAAATCCACACCTTCAATCCACACCATCCACACTCTAGACAATCCCTGTCTAGTGTCCCCTTCACCCAAACCTGTGTGTGTGTGTCTGTCTGTTCTTATCAATTTAAGCCTAGGCCAAACCCATACTTCCCATTCTGCTGTCTTTCCAGCCAGGCCTCAATCAGTCAGTGGCAGGCCGCAAGACTGCCACCTGCCAAGCTCTCTCTCTGCCTCATCGATCTCAAGGCCCATCAGTCTGCTGCACCAAGCACCATCTCCAGCCAACTCTCTCTCTGTGGCTCTCCCGCTCTATCTGGCCAACTCTCAATCTCTCGTACAGACCCCTCTCGTGCAGACTCTCACAACTCTTCCGTCTCTCACAACTCTTCAGTCCTTTCTCTCCAGCCCTCCTGGTTATAGTCTCCAATGACGCACAGAATGTCTAAGAATGTCTCTCCCTCAGCGTTTAGCAAAATGCCTGCCTGTCTGTGTTTGCGTGTTCCTTGCACGGCATATCCTGTCATTTCGTGTGCTGTCAGCGTGACCTCATATCTCTCCCTCTTGGCCTTCCGAGTATGTTGTGAAATACATCATCTATTCCCTGTTTCTCCATTCGCTCCACTGTAGGCTTCACTCTGCATTACAAAATGCTCTTAGGCCCCATCCCTCTCATACAAAAGGCACCCCCTCCATCTCTCTGTCACTCCCTTGGCGCAGCCCACACCTTTGGGTTGTCTCCGCGAAGCACACCAGCCAAACTGATACGCTTCCTAGGCCGTCTCTACTAGGACAAGGGTCCATGTTATCTGTACTCTCTGCCAATGTGTCTTCTGTCTCCCTTCATCAGAAAATGGATTCAAATGCCAGCCTAATGCTCAATAGCGTTTACCGCAAATCCAGGCACTATAAAGCAACTCATTCTAAGTGACTCAACATACATACATGACGTACCAAACATATCTCTAAATGTGTCTCTACAAAGCATAACAATGTGTGAATGGCTTTACGTGCATTTCAAAATATGACAGTGTGTTTGTGGTGCAAGCAATGCATTTTCTCTCTCAGCCTAAGCGCTATATCTAATGCAAACATAGATGAACAGCAAATCATGGTGAGTATATGTTGTGTCTCTAAAACACTACATGGCACTTCAAATATGTGCAAGTGTCATTCTATTTCAAATGGCAAAGTGCAAAGTGGCAGCATGTTTATCATTCTAAATGGCAAGCACTATATGCAAACATATCAATCTATAAGCAAGTCTGCAAATGCATACAAAGGTGACAGTCTGATATGTGGATAGTGTCTACTTCAGCAATGTACTATGGAAAACTAAACAGAATGCAATAATGGAATAGCAATAATGGAATGATTCCATAGCAAAGTATAACAATATAGGCAATGATAATTCTAATGATTCTCTAACAGTGAGTCTAATAATGGATAATGGTTCTCTACAGATAAAACCTATTCTTCTAATGGGTGTTATGATTTCCGATAATAACAATTCCAGGCTTCTCATTTTATCCAATTCCACAAGCTGTGCTAATTGCTTTCTTCAATTCATGAAACCCTTCTTCCATCGCCTCATTCCAAAAATGTTTTGCCTGATTTACCTGTGCTTTCTTCAGAGCTTGCAACAAGGGCCATATATATGAACTGTAGTCAAAGAACCATGCTCTCACATAGTTGCATAGTCCCAAAAATCTCTGCATGTGCTTTATCGTGACTGGCTTTACTGTTTTCAATATAGCCTCAGCCCTTTCAGAAGTAACATTTTTTCCTTCGTGTGGGATTAACTGGCCTATGTATAACACTTCCTCCTGACAGTACTGTAACTTCTCCTTGTCTACTTTATATCCTTTTTATGCAAGAATGATCATCAGATAAACTGAATGGTTTATGCACTCTTCCTCTGTGGTGCTACAGACCAATATGTCGTCCACGTACTGCAAGAAAATATTTTCTAAATAAATATTGCTCAATTCCATCTGTAGGACCCTATTGAAAATTAGTGGGAACTCACAATACCCTTGTGGTAAACAAGTTCTTTTCAGATGAGTTTGTCTGAATGTAAATGGCGAAAATCTTGCGAGTCTTTATGCAATGGGATTGAGAATAACAATTTTTTTTAAATCAATCACAGTAAAATAGCGTGCTTCAACATGTATATTACATAAGATTGTCACCGGATTTGGAACTAGAGGGAACTCGGCCTCTACAATCTGGTTAATTGGTCTCAAAACTTGGATTAAATGCCACAACCCTCCTTTCCCCTTTTTTATTGGATAGATTGCTGTATTACACAGTGATTCTGACGTCATTAAAATACCCTGTTCCATCATTGCAGATATTGGTCCTCATTACGACCCTGCCGGTCTGGAAAAAAACGGTGGCGGTAAAACCACCGCCACCGTTGTTTCTGGACCGGCTGATTAAGGGTCTGACCTGGCGGGATTTACACCACCCGCCTGTAGGCGGACATGGAAACACTGGCCCAGTCATAGACGGAACCAGCGTTTTCATCGTACCCATTCCCATGGAGTCATGTATGACTCCATGGGAATGGGGACTTACAGAATTCATGTAATGATTCCGGGAATCACGGTGGCGGAATGGGAGTATGGGTCCGGCGGAAACCTGCCAGTTTTTCCGGTACGGTTACCGTCAGACTCGTAATGAGGACCATTGTCTTAAAAATACCTTCATCTGCCTCTCGAGACAATGGATACTGTCGTGCTCGAGGTCAAATTGCTCCTGGTTTCAATTACATTTTTACTTCCCCCCAGCTCCCTTCAATTGGCCTACATCATAGGGGGCCATTGTCCATAAAGAAACTGGTATCTTTGCCATGTCTTCATCATAATACTCAGGGCGTTTCTGCGCTAAAATCATTTTCTGAGGAACTTCACGTTTAATTGCTCTCACCCAGTAAGTGATGCTTGTTTCAAAGATTACTTCATCTGATGGATAATCTCCAAACAAATCTTCATCCGTGATGTCAGTCAATCTGTAACCCTCCCCAATGGCAATCACAGTGACCCATCGTCTGCCATCATAATAAACTCTGTCAAGCATAGGGAATTCTCCTCGTACTAAAGCTGTTTGTAACTCATCCTTCGTCTTCAAACAAAGGTATCTTTGGCTTGAATAAAAATTCATTAGGTATTCTCACCGTCTTGCCCACTAAGCATGGCAGCCATGTCAACAGAATGTGTACTGCATAGTGAAAAACCTCTGGTTCTAATGGCACTCCTCGTATGGCTACCTATCATGCAAATGCCATAACAAACTCACTCGCGTTTAAAAAATGCATTGCTGGTGTTGAGCACTCTATGCCTTCATCAGTAAACAAAATAGTCATATTCAATTTGGTCATTAAATCTCGACCCAATATATTATATTGACAGGTGGCTGTCTTGACTATAACAATGGTACAGACATGTCACACTCGTCTATAAAGACTGGTAGTGAGTCAGTAAAAGAAACTCTACTTGTAGCTCCTGTGAATCCTTGAGTATTCATGGCATTTCCAGACATTGAAAATGTCCTTTCTCGTATACATGAGCGCATTGCACCCGTGTCTACTAAAAATGAAAAAAAATGTGCCTCCTATATTAACGTCAACCCTTGGTTTCTCTTGAGGATTTGATGTTACTGATCGTATTGAACACATCAAGTCTCCTAGTGACCTGTTTATTGTAGGTACCTGTGAAAGGATTCCCCCCATCAACAGTGACACCCCCTATTCAAGGAGTCATTAACTGTCCTCTGCTTGTGCTTTGCTGTATCTGCATAGGTGACTTCTGTGACTGCCCCTGTGGTGGACTCATTGTTCCCTGCTGTGTTTGAAAGTCTTGCTGTACTCTCAGCGCTTGTGTCTGCTGCATTGTCTGATTCTGAGCAAACCTATCTCCATTTGGCTGCGTATATGAAGGCGGGTTTGACGTCCCCCTCTCAAAATGGATTATTCTGCACAAATCCTTGACCTCTACACATACGAGCAAAATGACCTGTCATACTACATGTCCAACATATCGGTGGAGGTCTCCCCATCTGTCCTCCCTGCGTACCTTGATTAACATTCGGAATGTTCTCAAACCCACTCTAATTGTTCTGGAAGTTCCCCTAATTATTCTGGAAGCCTCATCCTCGAAAACCTCCCCTTCGCCGTGGTATAAATCCATTATTACCTTGATCAAACTGCCTCTGATTATTCCCTTGTGGCATGTGTGTTGATTGCTGTGGACCTCATCCGTTTCCACTAGTCAGCATTGCCACTTCAATGGTGTACCTGGAGAGTTTTTTCTGCACTAACTTTGCCTCATCACCTTTTCTAACATTCTTTCTATTCTTTTCTTGCAAAGCCTGCAATTGTGCACAATTGTCAGCTGTATTTCTGACCACGGCTTCGCTTCCATGTCCACCAATTTCTTAAGCCTCTTCTGTACCGGGTCTGGCTGCCCTTGGCATGGTAGATGATAAAACACAGGTATGGATTGCCCCCAAACCTCACATGTCTCCAAAGCCCACTGCTCTCGAAAATTCAGAATATAAATAAGCGGATGATCCCCTTCCTGCATCTTTTTCATCATTATAGCTCCCATATCTGATGTGTCCGGATACAGCACTCTAAGCACTATCCAAAATGCTACTCTACAATTATTGAACAGTGATCCATCATGAGCAGTGTTTACTGTGTTAACGTGTTTCCTCCTGTCATTTTCTTTAGCTCATGTATCCACTCCCCAGCACCAGAAGTTAAACTCAAGAGTTTGCACCTTGAATTATCTTTATCCATTTGCGGCAACGGTATGTACTGTGGTCTGGCCCCTCCCTTATCCAATAACAGGAACTGCGAAACCCCAAACTCCAAATTCTCATTCATCGCCCATTGTTTCTCTGTCCATAGCAGGGACAGTGGTTCCGCACCGCCTTCTACCTGGTAGTGACCTTAATCTGTTCACATATGGTGGCGAGTCCCCCCTATGACGATGGGACCGCTCTTTGGGTCGATTTAGCCGCGTCACTGAGTCTGACGCCCGAAATATAGGGAGGTCTAAATCCAACCATCTTACTTCCTTATCCATTGACAAACACCCTTCAGGTCCACAGGTATTACCTTCCTCCCCGTGAACGGGTTGTCTATCTTTGTCTGACAAATCCTGTCCCCAACTCTTGTGACATCTCTCTTCATCTCTATTCTGAAGCCGTCTATCTAAAGACGGCTCCTTGGGTTCAAAACTGCATGAGGCTCCCTCTTTGTTGTACATCTGCGTACTCTCTAGTCTATCATTTTTACCCTTCCCCTGCAATGCCTTTTTAAACTACATATCATGATAAACTTTATCAATTGCGTCTCCAATGCTCCTAGAGACAAACTCGTCCTCCAGATTTACTGTGGATGGACCTGCTATTGGCTCATATGTTGGGAAGAACTCTTCTAAATCTTCCCATGCCACTACTGGATTAGGATCAATTACCTCCTTTTCCATGCGATCAAGATTGCATGCTCTCTGCCTCCTCCTTCATTATAATACATTGTAAAACTCTCTTCGCTTCCTTGCTTCCTCTCATGCACTGTCTTCCTCTTTCCTCTTCATGTCCCTTCTCTCATTTGCCCTTCGTATTTCTTCATCTCTGCATCTTTGCGTTCTTTTATCCTTCAATTTCTGTTCCTCTTCTTCCCTCATTTTCCTTTCTAGTCTTTCTTGCTCATCGATCACCCTCTGTTGTCATACCTTCCATTCCTCTGCTCTTTCCTGTTTCCTCAGTTGCTCCTCTTGATACAACTGTTCCCATCTATCTTTTCTTTTTGCCCCATCGTCTTTCAATCTTCCCTTTCTTTATCTTTCCTAACTTGTTCATCTCAATCTTCCCTTTGCCTTACATCCGCAATGTCTTTACCACAGAGTTTAACCAAAATCTGACCACCCATTCATTCGTTCTGTATAAGCGCTAACCCCTCAATCTTATACTTTTCTCCTTTCCATCTCTTTATTTCTCATCCTATCTCTAAGGATGTACTTGGTTGATCACTTTTCTCTTTGTTGCATCTCTCCTTGTCCCTCGAGACCTTAGAGATTACATCTCTCTCAGTATTCTTCTCTGGGCCCTCATCACTCCTTTGCAGTGGTGACTCATATTCTGGGTTTCTATACCCCGTTGCTGCCTTGAGCTTCCTTAATGGGTACAGCCGTCATCCTTCTTACTAGCGCTGTCTGCTTCAGGCGCGGCGAGTGGAACGGAAGGCTCTTCACCCCCTTCTGTGCATACATTAAGTATCCAATCTACAGGAGGTGGGTCTTCCCTCTCCTCCTGGTACATTTTCCAGAGCTCTAAACTCGCTAGTCTTTTCATCTAACTTTTTCCCCGTCTATGCAGCATGTAAATATGTCGTCATATGCTGCAGAACTGCCTTTGATAGCGATCCCCCTTGTGGCCATGGCATAAACATTTTGTCTGCGGTTCCTTTAACCCATCCCGCACTGTACTGTCTAAGCTTAGGTGTGTGTTTTGGCAGTTGCTTTTAAAGGTGTATAAGCGAAGTAATATCCGCCATTTTGACACGTCACTCTTTGACCGTCAATACTCACCATTTACTCTTTGCAAATTTTAATAATACTTTTTTCAGTGAAGACAAAAATATGAGCGTGCACCAATCGTCGCAGCTCCAAACCCTATATTACTTCGTTTTTTACTTTAATCTTCTAAAAATACCATCACTTCAAGTTCACTAAATACACACTTAGTTCTTTAACTCTCGCATTTCTCCTCTTTACGTTTATCAATCTTGTTTATTATTTCATCACAATCACATAAAACAGACAAACCAACACACACATTTGGCTGGCCACATGTATCTTAGCCTTTCTCCTCAAGACTTCTCCGGCCTCCTGCGGAGTTTGAACAGCTGTCTGTAGACCCGTCTTTAATCGTGTCAGTTTTCTACGTCATCTGCTGTGGGACTTTAGGTGCTGTTCCTTCTGACCGCTCTTTAAAACGCAGGTATCTAGGCGAACCCTTTTATCGTGGCCTCTCCTCACGGTGATACTTAATTGCTTGGCCTCTCCTCAAGACAATTTACTCAATATTTTAACACTCATTATTCTCAAGTTACGTTATCCCTTCCTCCCTCCAATACTTATTTTCCTCTTATAACTTTCTTCACCCACTGCCCATTCACTCTTTTGCCACCTTGCTCAGTTTTTTACTCACCATTCGAATTTTTCAACTTCCGACTCTCGGGATCGTATGCTTCCTCAGCAGCCTCTCCAACCTTCCATTTGTTCAGCTTCCTGTGGACGCCGGGTGGGGGGATTTGCATGAAAACAAGGGACCCGTCTAATCTGGCTTGCAAGACTTTGCGTTACACTAAACGGCTATCTACAGGGAGCCTCACGTCCATTCAGCCGAATGGTAGAGGTTGTTCGAAATTTCCGGGAACCCAAAGCTTACTTATCTCGATGGATATCTAACCATCCTCTCAGCTACCACTTGAACTGGAGTTCCCAGCCCTTTAAGATGATGTAGCAATACCCTTGAGATGGATGGGGTTGCAGAAATTATTCGAACATTAATAATCGAAACAACTCGGGTAGTTGGCAAAAGGATAACTGTTTTACTATCCATTATCTAAAACCAGGAGTACAACAGACATCAGCAGACATCTCATCACAATCTCAATGCATCTTGAAAAAAAGGCTTGCTTATATAACAAAAAATTGTCATTGGTGATGTTAACTGACATACTAATAATGTCATCCTACGTGGCAAACTACAAAAACCTAATGGTGAGTGTGATTGGGTCTAAGAGGATCATCTAAGTATACAATCCATACTTGTCTAGGGCAGTGGAATAATGTGATGGGCTTCTTAAAATCAGGTGGGGCAACTAAGCTCTTCCCTTAATTATGTCACTATGAACGTCACTAAATACACAATGTTCTATTGACTACACAACTATAAGACCCTTGATCATGCAGTCCCCTATCATTGCTTGTCTTCTAACCTCTGTCAGTACCTTCCCACCTATGTATTTCAGCACGCAGGTTGACCGTCCAGGTGCTGGTGAGCTCGTCTTAACCATAACTTCCCACCAATTAGTATATTCATCCATTATCACCTCAGAGGTCTACTGTCAATTAGGCTTTGAACTCGGCCTTGTAAATGTTCCTTGCTCTGGAGAATTCAGGGGAGTGAAGGCACGCTCGGACCTCATGCATAGGTGTGACAATCATGTTCGTCCAGCTTCTTCTCCCCATGTGACTGAAGACCACACAATTGAGCTTCTAATGTATTAAAATAACTATTTTCTAATAGACCTGTGATGTCTTCTCGTTTTCTGTTCATGCCTCCTGAACAGGAGCTTCATTCTGTCACACGATTTGTATCTAATATCAGCTTACTTCAGCCTGATATGGCCTTGGCTTCTTGGTGCATCCAACCTTGCCTTTCTGAAATTTGCCTGTAATGCACTTGTACTCTAACTGCGACATACTAGAAAAGAAGTCTTCCTTCTTTTGCTCAGCTCTGCTATTGTACGTAGTGGAAACATTCATTCTTTAATGACTCCACTATATATATGTACATGTTGGAGCATGCTGCAATCTGTTCACTATAAAGCTAGCCTCAAGAATACTTTGTCTGCTTGCGTTTCTTTGCATATTTATGTGTGAAACAGCTTCATGTCTTCAATGTTTCTGTAACATAAGCCTCTTCATCTCGAGCCAGAGATGGCACTTGTCTTTGATGCTTTCTTGATGCCTTATAGAATTGCCTGCATTCTCCAGCCTCTGCATCTCTTTAATGCACATCAGTCTTGCTTCATGTGACGTCATCATTCACTTTCGCCATTTGTCTTGTTTCTTGCAGAATTTCATTCGAACGGCCATCGTATTGTCTCGTATGCAGGTATGTTTTTCTCAATGGGAACCTTGCTTCTAGTTTCTTGCTTCTTGCTCTGTACGTGTCTCATGCTCTGGCTCCCAACCTATAGGCAATATGGGCAAGGCGATTGAGGTGGGGGTACTTTGTTCCTTCTCTACAGGGTATTCAGCAATGTTGAAATTTACAGTCTAGCCTTTTGGTCTGCCAGTCAACAATGTGCTCTCAAATTACAAGAAAGTATTTCTGCACTTTTAGGCCTGAGTCAGCCAGACACAGTTTCCTTTTGTCTTTGGGACATATTTACCCCACATCTGCACATAACAAAGGCAATGATGATTGCATATTTGGGACACGGCTAAGAAAGAAAGGATCCTTCTAATAACTTTCAAGTTTCTTTTTTCTTTTCTTCCAATTTATGTTTTTTTCAAATAATATAAACATGAACAACAAAATGAACACATTAACTTTAGTGTATACGATAACCCTTTTTAAAGTACATCATATCAGCTCAATTCTCCGAAAGGGGTGACAGAGAAAAATAAAAGTTGAAGAGAATAAAAGAATGAGAAATGCTGACAAAAGGAGATGAAAGAAGAAGAAAAGAGAGGGAAATAAAAATAACTCTAGGTATGAGAAATAACTAAGCATAAAGATCATTACATCCTTCCTACATCATCTCATCTATATGAAGGTGACCTTTAGCATTAAAGGATACCTTCTTTCTCTTAGACAAGAGGGATACACTTTGCAACAAGTCATCAACACAAGGGGAAGGGGCGTGGCCTAGATCCATGGACTGAGGACGTACCTCTCCTGAGCTCCTGCCCTGATCCTGAGACCGATCCTCGTAGGAACTTCCAGCCCGAACTGAGGACGGCAATAAGCACATCTCCAGCAGCCTCACCCGAGCCTGCATCGCCCGAGAGAAAACCCGAACGAAAACGGAGCCGGCAACACCGAAAACGCGACCTGTGCGCTTCGGTCCCCGGGAATCCAAGATGGCGGCCGCGACTCCGTCCGAAGCCTGCAGACGAGGAGAGCCCGGGAACTAAGGAAGGCGGCACCTGCGGCTCCGGATGCTGTGAACCGCTGATCATCTGTGCCGCGGACGGGGAGCGGAACACTGCGCCTCCCATCCCTGCGCTGAGACCACCGCTGAGACCACCGTGGGGCGCTCACCCCCACGCACCGCCGCTGCAGGAGAAGGGGAGTGGGTCGAGGTTGGTGGCCCGGGCCGCTACGGGCCACAGAAAAGACGAGGAGCACCGCGGGGGGCGCGCTGGGCCTTCCGGCCCTTCTTTAAACCCGGCTGGTGGAGGCCCTCGCTGCCGGGCAATACTCGCCCCTAATAGACGCCGGCGGACCCTGCTGCTCGGCCTGCACACAGGACACAGGCCACCCGAGACACCAAGAACCATCCAGGCCATAACGGGGGCCTGTGAGCCCCGCGGCGGGGACCATCACACGGCTCCGGATGCTGTGAACCGTTGATCATCTGTGCCGCGGACGGGGAGCGGAACACTGCGCCTCCCGTCCCTGCGTTGAGACCACCGCTGAGACCACCGCGGGGCGCTCACCCCCACGCACCGCCGCTGCAGGAGAAGGGGAGTGGGTCGAGGTTGGTGGCCCGGGCCGCTACGGGCCACAGAAAAGACGAGGGACTCCGCGGAGGGCGTGCTGGGCCTTCCGACCCTTCTTTAAACCCGGCTGGTGGAGGCCCTCGCTACCGGGCAATACTCGCCCTAATAGACGCCGGCGGGCCCTGCGGCTCGGCCTGCACACAGGACACGGGCCACCCGAGACACCAAGAACCATCCAGGCCATAACGGGGCCCTGTGTGCCCCGCGGCGGGGCCCATCACACGGCCCACCCATTCAGCGCAGAGGATCGACACACAACGCTGAGGTGCCGGGCCCCAGCATAAGGGACGTCCTACACCGACGGCTAAGAGTGGCTTCATCCCATCGGACACCTCCCACCTCCTGCCCAAGGGATACACCCACGGTCCGGGAAACCAACACCATAACCCCCAAAAGGAAGAACGATCCGCTGGCAACCACCTGATCAATATCCTGAAACAACGAGACGAGCGAAGGGGAGCACCTCGCTGCATGCAAGATGCCAGTGAATGGCACTTTCCCATACAATCACTGAAAACGACCTGGGGACCCATCGGGCCACAAAGCCCACCAAACCACGACGGCCCCATACTCCTAACAGCCAGTGGTCCCGACAAGAGTAACATTGCGGGAAGTAAGCGTACCGGAGAACCGGGCCGTTGAGAGGCCATAACACTGTGCGAATCAGCCCTAAAACATAGGAACACAATCTAGCCCAACAACAACAAGAAGCAAGGGCGACAGTTGCACAAGCGACCCAACGGATACGCTGCCACTGCAGGCAGCGAGACACTGCACATACCTCTCGGAACACTCTTCTGGGAGCCCTGGTGGACGAGCTTGAAGCGGACATCACATAGCACCCCACTAAAGCCCTCTCTAGAAGGAATGTCACCTCCGAAGCACAAGCCCAAACTCGTCACAATGGATGCCTTCACCTCAGTCCGACCAAAACAACAAATTCCACAAGAAATGAGCGCTGTTCAAGGATCTCTGACTCAGCCGACGGATCCTAGAGACTCTCAAATCCTACAAGCGATAGCAGCACTGCGAACATCCATGGAAGACAAGATCGGCGAAATAAAATCAGACATTCAGCTGATGAGACAAGACACAAGAAACCTAACCGACAGAATGGTCACTGCTGAAGCCTCTCTGCAGGACACCGCGGAGACCACACAAGAACTCAAGGCGAAAGTCAAAGAGCTAGAATCCACAGTAGCTCGACTGGAAACGCGCTCAGAAGATGCGGAAGGCCGTGCCCGCCGCAACAATGTCCGAATACTGGGGATACCGGAGGATTCAGAGGGCCCCGACCCCACCGAATACATTGAAACGATGTTCCTGCAGGAAATCGGAGCAGGTAAACTCACCCAGGGTTTCTCAGTGGAACGAGCTCATCGATCCCTTCAAAAGCGACCACCCCCCGGCTCACATCCGAGACCTATAATAGCTAAAATCCTAAACTTCAGGGATCGGGAGACCATTCTGAGGTTCTCGAGAGAAGGCGGAGAGATCAAAAGAGGCGCGGCGTCAATAGTTATGTATCCTGATTACACCCCAGTGGTACAGCGGGCGAGAAACTCTTTTATACCAGTGAAGGCCACTCTAAGGAAACTCAACCTTAAATACATGCTGCTATATCCAGCAAGACTCAAAGTACTTTACAACGGGAAGGCGATCTTTCTTGAAACCCCGGCGGCGGCAAACCTATGGCTTGAGCACAACAATCTGGCTGAGGATGCGGAGGGAATAGCGAGTAATAATAAACACCAGGGCAACGACAAAGATCACGCGAGAAGCTGAAGGACATATCAACTACGGTTACTACCTCGGAATGAATCACATCGCTACACCAAGAAGGCGACGCATTCGGGCAGGAGCTCGGAGGCTCTTGTGCAAAAACACTGGCGGCCCACCCCAACCGAAGCGGTGCAGGTAAAACACCTACACACCACCCGGGCTGGAAGACCTGGAGAGGACTGGAAAGCCCGGGAACCCCCGAGCGCTGTGAGTTCATAACAACTGCTGGGGGCAGTTTATTGTTGTTCATTTTTGTTGATCCATCTTACGAGATGAAGGTTGTTAATGTTGATAGATCTCCGAAGGCAAAATCACAACTGACTGGTGGGGAAATTGGCTGGAGGGCCAGGATGGGCAGGACCGCACAAAACAGTGCCGAACTGGCGACGCCGGTCGCCACCGTCTGCATCACTGGAGGAAGCGGGGGCTCTCCCAGCGTTTTGCGAAAACAAGATGACTACACACATTAGACTACTGACTTGGAATGTAAGGGGCCTGGGCACCTACCTCCGCAGGAACAGGATTAAATCCTACCTACAGAGAAAGAGAGTGGACATCGCTCTCCTACAAGAGACTCACTGCACTGCCGAAGCGGATGAGAAGCTTAGAGAACACTGGGGGGGACAAGGCTACGGAGCCCCCTACTCTAAATTCGCCAGAGGGGTGTTCATCTGGTTCAACCCCCAGGTACCGTTTCTCCTACGCAAGCTGGTGAGGGACCCTGAAGGTAGATATCTGATCATATGGGGAACAGTGGAACAAAGAGAAATATGTATAGTAAACTCATACTTCCCTAACAATAACATCCCAGCTCACTTAAAAGCACTTAGCGCCCAGATGTCACAATATCGGGATGGCTTCTTCTTGTGGGGGGGTGATTTTAATTGTGTTCACAATCCTGAACTAGATAGGTCTTATCCGCCGGTAAGCGGCTTTCCCGCTGCCACCTCATCCCTGAAGGTAACTGTTAACGAACTTGATCTGGTAGACGCTTGGCGGGATCTCCACCCAAGCGAAAGGACATACTCCTATTACTCATCCCCACACAAACTTCACACGAGGCTAGATTATTTCTTCATAAGCAGGGAACATATGCCTCAGACGGCTAACGCACAATATCTAGGAAGGACCATTTCCGATCACTCCCCACTCCTATTAGACTGGCAACACAATAGCCCTAGACCGCCCATCCCAATGTGGAGAATGCCTGTTGAGGCTCTGAAAGACCCGACCTTCAGGGATGAGCTCAGGGAATCCTTAGAAAACTATATAGCGGTAAACACAGGCAGTGTGGACCAAATAGGTACGCTATGGGACGCCCTAAAGGTGGTAATACGAGGGGAAGCAATTGCAAAAGCAGGGGGCATCAGGAAATTACTACGGGAGGAACTGAATCAGAAAGAGCTGGAAGTCCAACAACTAGAGTCCACCCCTATTGATACGCTGGGGAGGGAGGAAGAACTGAGTTCTCTTAGGCAGGACTGCTCCAGGGCATGGGACAGGCTGGCTAAGTTTGATTTTAGCGTTAGGACTAATAGAGCACACGCAGAGGCCGATAGACCGGGTCGTCTACTGGCGTGGCTCTGCAAAAGAGAACACCCGAGGCAGGTTACTACAGCACTACAAGACGAACAAGGCATAGAACACAGGACCCAACAGGACATAAACAATACCTTCCAGCGTTTCTATGCACAACTATACTCCCACGCACACAAGGTCCCACAGGACCAGATATTAGACACCCTGGAGGAAATTGGCCTGCCCAGATTGTCACCAACACAGTCCGAAGCCCTAGACTCCGACATCACACCGGAAGACATAACAGAGGCTATTAGGTCCCTCGCCACTTGTAAGACCCCAGGATGCGATGGACTCCCCCCAGAATTCTACAAGGAATACGAACCCACCCTGACGCCCCTGTTACACCAGGTCTTTACTGAGACATTCGAAACTGGTATCCTACCCGATAGTATGAGGGAAACCTTACTGGTCCCGATGCTCAAACCCGATAAACCCTCTGATAAATGTGACTCCTACCGCCCGCTCGCCATGCTCAACTATGATGTGAAAATACTGACGACGATACTAGCGAGACGTCTGTCCAAAGTGATCGGCGACATAGTACACGAAGACCAAAACGGCTTTATACCTGGACGTAACACGTCCTTAAACCTACGCAGGCTTCAGCACATCATAGCTGAGACCAACACAAGCGAAAAACAACTCGCACTACTCTCCCTAGATGCTATTAAAGCATTTGATTCCATTTATTGGGAATGGCTGGTAGCGGTCCTGGAAGGTTTTGGACTCGGCCAACGATTCATCAGATGGGTAGTGATCCTATATAATGAACCCAGGGCCAGAATAAAATCCGGGAAATATGTGTCGAACACATGGGATATTCGCAGGGGCACTAGGCAGGGCTGCCCACTCTCCCCCATGCTCTACATCCTGGGTTTGGAACCCATTGCAATCTTCCTTAGGCAGCAATTTTTTGATGCAGGAATTAGGCTGGGCGGGACTGACCATATTGTCTCACTGTATGCAGACGATGTCCTAATATATGTTAACAACCCTCATCTCAATGTCCCGACACTACTAGAGATCCTTGATAATTACGCCAAAGTTTCGGGCATACAATTTAGCAAAACGAAGTCCTGCATGTTCCCATTAGCATCCCTGAGAAATAAACCTCCAGAAGAGCTTCCCTCAGTGGGCATAAAATGGGAGACCGAATCTTTCCGCTACCTTGGGATCCAGATAATGCACACCCCAGAACAAATGCATACACGAAACACGTTGGCTGCGATACCCAAACTGCGCAAATCCATAAGTTTCTGGTCTAAGCTTCCATTGTCCATGCTGGGCAGGGCCTCAATAACCAAGATGATCATTCTCCCTAGGTTCCTATATGGGTTCCAGAATGTGCACTTTTATATCACCAAACCCTTCTTCCAGCTCCTAGACACAATAATTAAGGAGTTTCTATGGGGTAGGGGCAGACATCGGGTGGCACTGTCTACCTTAGTATTACCGCACAATCAAGGAGGGACTCAGTTACCAAGTCTAGAGAAATACTACCTCGCAGCTCAGCTAAGCCATGTAACCAAATGGCTAGCGGACGGGACCACTTCGGAGAACCCCCTCCTACAAGCCATGATCTCCCCAATCCGCCTGAAGGAGTTGCTCTGGGCCCCTCAAACTCTGCTACACGAACAGCCTTTTCTAACAATCCTAGGCAGGAAAATATGGAGTAGAACCAAGACGGTGTTACAATTGAAGCAACCTTACTTCCAAGAAGTACCAATACTCTCGGAACTCGACAAGTCTGTCACCACCCTCCACACCATTAGGCACTGGGAGGAAAAGGGTGTATACACCTGGGGCGATCTATACTCCGGAGGCACATTCAGGGATTTTGCTGAGCTGCAGGAGGTGGAGGGCATCCACGCTGGCCAATTCCTGTGGTATCAAAAGATCCGCAAGATAGCACGCACTAAATGGGACACCTGGCCAGAGGAACCAGAGGCCACTCCCCTCTTGTCTTTGATGTACACCCTGAGCGAAGGGGGGAAAGCAATATCTCAGATATATAAACTCCTTGCTGACATCCCTAATCCCCGCGGTGATATACTAAAGACCCGCTGGGAATCAGACATGGGACAGAGGTTGTCCGAAGAGGAGTGGAGCAGAGCATTGGCTTTCCCGAAAGAGGTCTCTAGAAACCAGAGATTTCGGCTAATCCAATTAAATGTACTCTATCGTACCTACTTAACTCCGAGCAGGATTGCTAAATTCAACAAAACCGACCGGACACAGTGCACTTGGTGTGGGATTGAGGGGGCAGATCTAATCCATATGCTATGGAACTGCACCAAAACGCGCAGTCTCTGGTCGACGGTTAAAAAAACCTGCGAAGAGGCAGAAGTCACCAGATATAAGTGGACCCCAGCGGAATGCCTCTTAGGCTGCTACCCTAGACTGGCCAAACTTAAATACGCGGTCAAGCTGATGGACTTGCTGTGCATAACAGCCAAAAGGACCATCGCCATGGCATGGAAACGGCCGGCAGGACCAAATCAAAAAGCATGGCGCAAAGAATTTGAAAGATGGGCGACCGCCGAAACAAGAGCTTGGGAGGACAGCGTGGCTAGATCCACGGATGAGTCAAGCATGGCCCTTGCTGCCTGGAAAGACACCATGTCTAGGCTATTTCACTCCTCGGATGACAAACCCCCATGAACCACCCACCGGCCCTAGCACAAGACCTGAAAGATTGCCTAAGAAATTCGAAACCAAGCCCTTCCAACATTAACATTCCTGGAGGGCCCATACCCGCGTCCATGTTGCCCGGCAGCTCCCTCCCCGCCTGCAACCCCATCAGTCATCAACCACCCTTGAATCGGAGATAGTTAAGTTTCTAATGTTTTTCATGTTCTTGTTATGTAAAAATTGTTGTTTAACCACAAAGGCTGAATGTCGCTGACCAATCGGTCACCTTGAAATATGTAACTATAATTAAAATGCCAATAAACAAATTTGAAAATAAATCAACACAA